>NC_081420.1:36744578-37050203 GCF_949786415.1 Peromyscus eremicus
AGGTGGGGCAGCGATCCCACAGAAGCTTGGCAAATGTTCTTACTGGAAGCCAGAAAGGAGAATTCTGTTTCCAGTCCCTGAACATCTCTTTCCCTTGTCTGAAGCTCTGCATGAGGACAGGACTGGTATAGACAGCAGTCACCTGAACACCTTGTGCTTAGACTAACTGGACTGACCAGCTCTCCCATGCCTCACCTCAGTTTCTGCCATAAGTCCATCTAGAAGTCTGCAGACCAATGTCTTGGTGGTACTCCATCCCTGGAAACCTATTCCTGCTGCACAGAAACTCTGCTTTCTTTCCTTCCCTCCCTGTCTTAAGTTCCCAACTATATAATAAACTTCTCTCTGAAACTCATCCTCTGAGCACTCTACCTCCTGGGTGCTGGGATTAAAGGTGTGACCCAACAAATGTGGTGCTCTCTCTCTTTGTTTTAATTATTTTTTCAGTTGAGCACATAAAGTAATCCTCATGCAAAAGTAAGATTATACTTTTATACTTGTATCTCCTCTGTGATTCCCTGTCCAAATGGTTCCCACTGTCCCCACTGCCTGCTTCCCTGCTTGACTCCAGTTAGTTCCCACTTCCGCTTTTACTTCTCATGAACTTGATTATTCTATTTCTTCCCTTTGTAAAATGTCTCCCACCCTCCTTTATGATCCTCTCTCTAGTTTCATCACACACACACACACACACACACACACACACACACACACACACACTGAGATAAGGACACAGACAGATGCAGAGAAAACCTTATGAGGACACAACAAGAAAACCATCATCTAAAAGCCAAGGAAAGTGGCCTTGTGGACAACCGACTCCACTGTACCCCAACTTTAGACTACAGCCTATGGGTCTGTGACATAATATTTTTCTTACCTTAAGCCTCTTATGCTGTTGAGCATTGCAAAACAATGCAGCACAAATTATGAACCTATAGAAAGGCTAGGATAATTTCACTAAAGAATGACAAGTTTAAAAAATATACTACTGTAGCATATTCTGGAATACGAGACTGTGGAGAAAAAGGAAAAAAAGTCCCAGGTAAACTGTTGTTGGGAACATGTGTGATCATCACATACAGAGTTCTCTAAAAATTTTAATATTGGACCTTTAATAGGATCCAGTAATCAAACTACTAAGTACAGACCCCCCCAAAAAAATTAAATCAATATATCAAAGAGACATCTGCTCTCCTTTGTTCAGTGAAGCACTACTCACAACATCCAAAAGTATAAACAACCTAAAGATGTATCAGCTAATGACTAATTTAGTCATAAAAAGAATGAAATCCCATCATTTACTACAGTGTGGATAATTCTTTATATTAAGTGAAATAAACCAAGCATAAAAAGAAAAAAAACATATTTTTTCTTAATTTTAAAATGATATAAAATTGATTCACCCATCTCCTCCAAACACCCAACTTTGTGTTGTATATCATTTTTTTAATTCAAAAACCAGAAAGCACACACACACATATGTGTGTGGGAGCAGGAGGGAGAGAGAGAGAGAGAGAGAGAGAGAGAGAGAGAGAGAGAGAGAGAGAGAGAGAGAGAGAAATGTAGTCTATTCTCTGTTGGTCAACTACTCCTGAGCATCAGGTCTACCATGAAATTTGCTTGACACACCCGGTGATACTCTGTTGGAGGAAACTGATCTCCCACCTCCTATAAGCTATCAGTTGCAAAGAGCTTCTAGGTTAGGGGCTGGACTTTGTGCCCACTTCCCCTTTTTACGATGAGATTTTTTTTTCTGGCTTGAATTTGTATATGTCCTGTGTATGCCCTCACAGTTTCTGTGAATTCATATAGTTATCAGTCCTGTTGTGTCTGAAAGATACTGTTTCCTTGGAGTCATCCACTACTTCTGGCTCTTATAATTCCTGAGATTTGAAGGGAAAATATGATAAAGATATCCCAGTTAGGATTGAGGGTTCCAAAATTCCTAACTCTCAACACATTCTCCAGTTGTGGGTGGCTTCAATATTCAAATCTCACCAATAAACAAATAATGAAGACAAAAGATAGTAGAGAAACTCTGAAGTTAAATAATATCATAAATCAAATGGACCTAACAAACATCTGCAACATATTCCACTTAAAAACAAAAAAAATATACTTTCATCTTAGCAGTCTATGGAAATTTCTCCAAAATTAACTGTATTAGGACAAGTCTTAATAGATAGAGGAAAATTGAAGTTAACACCCTCCATCCTATGTGCACATCATGGATTCAATCTGGATATCAACAACAACAGAAATAATGAGAAGTACACAAACTTGTGGAAGCTATAAAACTCACTACTAAATGAAAATTGGGTCAAGACAGATATGAAGAAGGAAATTTAATTTTTTGGATTGAGTAAAACTGAAAGTATAACATACTCAAACCAATGGGACACGATGAGAACCATTTTAAGAGGATCTTTCATGTCACTAAGTGCCTATCAAAACATGGAGAGATCTCATATTAATAACATATTGATAAACTTAAAACCTTCAGAAAAAAAACAACACCAAATAATGGAAAATGGGCAGAATAATCAAAATCAATGAAATAGAAGCAAACAAAAATAATACACAGAATCAATGAAATAAAGAGTTGGTTCTTTGAAAACAATCACGGATCAACAAATTTTAAGCCAAATTAACCAAAAGAGAAGACAAAGCATCCAAAGAAGAGGTGATGGAGGAACCAAATGAATAAAATTAGAACCAGAAGGGATATTATTTCAGACTCTGAGGAAACTCAGAGAATGATAAGGACATACTTTTAAATCTATACTCTGTCAAACTGGAAAATTTAACAGAAATGGATGAATTGCTTGATACATATAATCTCTCAAAGTTAAATCAACATGAAATAAAAAATTTAAACAAAACCCTAGTTAAATAGAAGTAATAATTTAAAGTCTTCCAACTGAAAAAGGCCCAGGATTAGATGGACTCAGTACAGAACTCTACCAGACCTTCAAAGAGAACTAATGCCAATACTTCTCAAATTGTTCTGCAAAATAGAAATGGAAAGAACATTTCCAAATTCTTTTTGTTAAGCCAATGTTATCTTTTTCTTTTCTTTTCTTTTCTTTTCTTTTTTTTTTTTTTTTTTTTTTTTGAGACAGGGTTTCTCTGTGTAGTTTTGTTACCTGTCCTAGATCTCACTCTGTAGACTATGCTGGCTTCAAACTCACAGAGATTTCCCCTGGCTCTGCCTCATGAGTGCTGGGATTAAAGGCATGTGCTACCACCGCCCAGCAAGCCAGTGTTATCTTGATACCAAACTGACACAAATACACAATGAAAATAATTAAATTATAGAATCATCCCTTAGGAACATAGATGTAAGAATTCTCAGTAAAATACATAAAAATTGAATTCAAGAACACATCTAAAAGATTATTCACTGTCATCAAGAGGGCTTTATGCCAGAAATGCAGGAATAGTTTGTAGCTAGAGTTTTCCTGCCTGGCCCACAGTCAGGACAAATCTCTCTCACCCGCCAGTCCCACAGCCACTCAGACCCAACCAAATAAACACAGAGACTTATATTGCTTACAAACTGTATGGCCATGGCAGGCTTCTTGTTAACTGTTCTTACAGCTTAAATTAATCCATTTCTATAAATCTATACCTTGCCACATGGCTCGTAGCTTACCGGGATCTTCACATGCAGCTTGTCATGGTGGCGGCTGGCAGTGTCTCCCTCTCAGCCTTCCACTTCCCAGAATTCTTCTCCTTGTCCCGCCTATACTTCCTGCCTAGCCAATGGCCAATCAGTGATTTATTTACTGACCAATCAGCAACACACTTGACATACAGACCATCCACAGCAATAGTTCAACATATATGAATCAGTGATATAATCTACCACTTAAATAGACTAAAATATATAAACCATATGATCATCTCATTAGATGTCAAAAAGGCCTTTGACAAAACCAAACATTCCCTCCTGATGAAAGTCCTGGAGAGAGTATGGGTAAGTGTGACATAAATAAACATAATAAAGGCAATTTACAACAAGCCTACAGCCAACATCATCTTAGATGAAGAAATACTGAAAAAAATTCTACTAAAATCAGTAATAAGACAAGAAAATCCACTTTCTCTTAATACCTGTTCAATATACTTGAAGTCTTAGCTGAACTAACAAGACAACAGAAGGAGATCAATAGGATACAAGTAAGAAAACAAAAATTTGAAGTATCTTTATTTGAAGACAATATGATTTTATACATAAGAGGCACTAAAGACTTCATTGGGAAACTTTCACAGCTGATAAATACTTTCAGCAAAGTAACAGGATACAAAATTAAATCAGAAGCCTTCTTATATACAAAAGGCTGAGAAAGAAATCACAATAGCCTCAAATAAATATATAGAAAAGACTGAGAAATATATATACATATATATGTATATATATGACTGAGAAAGAAATCACAATAGCCTCAAATAAATAAATAAATCACAGGACAACACTAACCTAAAAAGTAAAAGAATTGTATAATAAAAATTTAAGATATTAAAAAATGGGATTTATTTTATTTTTAATTATGTGAGTATGTGTATCTGTGTGATACTATTGGTGCCAGAAATGTCAGATCCCTGCAGTGGTTGTGTGTCACCCAAATTGGCTCCCAGGACCTCTGCAAGAGCAGTTGGTATTCTTAACCACTGAGCCATCTCTCTAGCCTTAAAGTATGATCTTACTCATGAATGCAATAATGATTTCATAAAAGTGAGTACAACAGTGATTACTAGAGGCCATTGGGAACAGGAAGAGGACATTTCAAAAACAATAATAAATTATGCCAAATGTTCTTACTCTAAAAAGTGATAAATGACTTTGAGGATGAATATGCTTAACAGATTTAAGCATTATTCAGTGTATTTATGTATAGAGATATAGCACAATGCTCTGCTAACTTGTTCCTTAGTAAATATAATTCAGCATCTTGAGACTCTTAATAAAACTGTCACTATAGCCGGGCGGTGGTGGCACACGCCTTTAATCCCAGCACTCGGGAGGCAGAGCCAGGCGGATCTCTGTGAGTTCGAGGCCAGCCTAGGCTACCAAGTGAGTTCTAGGAAAGGTACAAAGCTACACAGAGAAACCCTGTCTCAAAAAAACCAAAAAAAAAAAATTGTCACTATAATCTGAGGCATTCTGTGAATTAAGAAGACCTTCAGTTTATTTTATTTTGACTCCATGATCCTGGGAATAATTGCCAGACAGAATAAGGCTTCTCTATTTATTGTAGCTAATATTTATTCAGCCTTTTGTTCAGCTTTTAGTAGTTTCTACAGAGCTTGACATGCTATGCATTAGGGAATTACTCTGAACACAGTGACTTCTGCAATGCAAAAGAAGTTAGGATACCTGCCATGAAATCAAAGGAAGACATTGATACATGCTCTTGGAAGGATGAGTTGAAAATTGAATAATAAGAGAAAATAAAACCTCCTGACCCAGAACAAATGGAAATTGATTTAATTTACTGAAAAATGTGCACCTCTTCATGTGGGGACTCAAAGAATACAGATCTTGCTGACTACCAGGAAAGGACAAATTAGAATTAGAAGAATATGTGAGGATTTGGACTCTCAATTACTACAGTACTATTCTGGTAAATTTCCCATTTTACATAGAACATTAAGTAACATTTCAGAGAATCATGATTTTTTCCCACAATAAAATGTTTTTAAAATATTTCTCCTTCTTTGTCTCTTAAAAAAAGATTATATTCTATCTTATAGATACATACCCTTGAATTTTGATAATGATGTTTGAAACACATAACCGTTTTGTCTGTTTTTGATTTTCCTAATTATTGTTGGTGCACCCTAAATAAATTTTGTTCCAGAACCTGGTATTAGAATCTTTTAGAAGCTAAGAAATGGAGCTGATCACATATTATGGGACATCTTCCTACTATGAAATCAATCCCAACCAAAACTTTTTTTTTTTGATAGCAGGATTGTGTCAAAGCAACCTGATTATTTAAAAAATATAGATCAATATTTAGTATCTGTGCTGTAGAACCATAGATAAATTGAAATAGAAGAACAGCACCTAAAACTCCCGATAATATAAACTTTTTATCTCATTGCAAAAGACTTTCTCAAAGAAACTGCACAGGATTAAACATTTCACAGAATAGATTTCAAAGCCAGCTTACTGTGAGTAACATAGCTTCAGACAGAGCAGGACAGTCATTTGGAATATGGGCATGCTTGTATTTGAAGACCATCTCCATGCTTGTGGGAGTGTGATGTTCTCTAGGGAAAGTTTAGTTCCACATCAACCATCTTAGGGTACAATGAGGGAGTCTTGAAGTGGTAAATGATGGGATCACTTATTCCCTTAGATTCAGAAGACAAGTGCCAGCAGCCATAGTCACTTTCTGTGGTTTGTTTTTCTTATTCCCCAGCCACCTTTAACATTGTATGTGAGATTTTAGTGTAAACAGTGCTCCAGGACACTAGGGAGCTAGTTACAACCACACTTTGGGCAAAGCAGTTTCTGGTAAAACAATTGGCAAGATCACAGAGAAGCCTGCTGAAAGAGTTTACTTCTTAGAGTCCAAAATGAAATGACTTGGCAGCGTAGGGGATAATTTTTCAACTCACTACTAGTGTAGACATTGGGAGTTTATAATAATTCCTTCCCAAGATGACATGGTAGAAGTTAAGGCTTCTAAAATGTGTAGCTTGGAAGCTTGGATAATGAATCTTTAGGCCTTATGAGAAGAATTTACTAATGACCATGGCTAACAAAAGATAATTAACCAAAATGACATGTCCATATTTGAAGATTAGTCCGTTCTCTTTGAATGTAGAGAACTGAAGGCAACATATCACCTTCAAGAAATTAAAATATTTGGTGTTACTATAATGGGATGCCCATGTCTGACTCACATGTTATAAAGAAAAGAGGTTGACAGAGTTCACATTTCTGAAGGGCTAAGAGCCCGGGTCTGGTGGTTGTCTTTTTGCTGATTGAATGCAAAGTAATACACAGCATCAGATAGTGAGAGATAATAGTCCCTCTCTTTCTTTCTCCCAATCCCCACCCCACCGTGTATGTGTATTCTGATTTCTCTATTTATAAAGACACCACTATTCAATCGTGATTTTTCCACACTGTTGACTTCGTTATTTCTACTAGCATTCCAAAGTCTCTACCTCCAACTGTCATATCAATTAAGTTTCTACTCTTTTAATATCTCCTACGAGCAATTACATATCAACACAAGAACCATTGGAGAACACATTAAACTCATATAGGAATGATAACATTCAGTACAATGTAAATCAAAGCATATTCAGTGCCCACTGTCTTGGATAACTTGAGACAGTGTAGTAATTTTAATAAAACTACTACATATGAACAGAAGGGAAAGGTTAACAAAAAGAAAAGAAAAGAAAGGAAAAGATGGTGAGGCACAGGAAGGTAGGATGAAATTCTCAATTATTGGAGGTGCTCATCAAAAGATTGTCTCAGACACAGAAAACTTCAATTAAGATCAATCGCATTCTGATACCATTTACAATAATATTCTTGTAAAAAGAGTATATCTGGACATCTCATACTGATCCAATTATTAAATACTCCATTCATTTGGTTCCTTTGGGCTCAAATATATATTCATCAGGCAATGACTTGATTATGTGTTAGTGTCTCATATTCAGCCACTTTATCTGTAGTGAAGTGGCTTGGCAGGCTACAGGATTAACATTACAGCTGATCATTGCAGTCAAAAGTTTTTTCTGGTCCCACCCAGTCCCATGGGCCCACAGCCATCTATAAAATAATCACTCAGAGGCTTAATATTATTTACAAACTGTATGGCCTATGGCAGGCCTCTTGCTAGCTAGCTCTTACATCTTAAATTAACACTTTCTATTAATCTATGTTTTGCCATATGTTCTGTGGCTTTACTGGTCTGCTGGCATCTTGTTGTTCCTTAGGCAGCAGGCTGGAATTTATCCACAATCCACCTCTCTCTTTCCTGTCTCTCTCCTCTCATTGGATTTCTTGCCTGCCTCTTAGCTGCCTTGCCATAGGCCAAAGCAGCTTATTTATTAACCAGTGGGAACAGCATATATTCACAGAGTACAGAAAGACATCCCACAGCAGATCATCAGCCTGAATTTGGGGCCACAAGACAGTTACTTCCCAGGACAACTTGGTAGGAGTAAGGGCTTCAGTAAATAAGATATTACCAATGTACATAACAGCTGTGATGAGGAACTTAAAGACTGGATGAAAGACTGAACCAATATAACCCACAATTAGAGAAAGAGAACAGGGAGTTCTAATGATGGAGTTTACTGACTGATAAAAACTTTGGTATGCTGGGAACAGTCATTGTCCCTTCCACATGGCATTTCTTAAGGCTGGCTGCTACTGTTTTACTTGATGATTGACCATGATGAGAACATAATTGGTCAAGATGGAGGTTTGAATACGATGTCCCCATAAGCCTCTTGCATTTGCATACTTGTTTCCCGGGTGGTGGCTGTTTGGGAAAGATTAGGAGGGCTGACCTTGCTGGAGGAGGTGTGTTACTGGGGAGTGGCTTAAAGTTTCAAAAGTTTCCAACATCCCCCCATCTCTCCACCTCCTCCTTTTCTCTCTACTTCCTGTAAGTGGATCTGAATGTGAGCCCTCAGCTGCTCCTCCAACACCATGCCTGCCTGACTGTTCCTGGACATGATGGTGATACAATTCCCCTCTGGAATTGTAACCCCCAAATAAATCCTTCTTTCTATAATTTTCCTTGTTCATTGTGTTACAACACAGCAACAGAAAAGTAACTAAGGCAGCTACCATATAAACAACAATTTTGTCTCTCTCTTATTATTATACTTCTTATTTGACAGCTGCTAGATTAGTGTAAATCTATTCATATGATAAATCAGAATAATAGCTTCAAAACATAAACGTCCCCTTATATAATAGGACTTGAATTATAAAATAGTACCACTGAAGATACATGTCTTAAAGATTTGGCTTGTAAAATCCTTCAAAATTGTTCATATCAATTATGTTGAAGGGAAAAGCCCGCAGAAATGTGTTCCCTAAGTATTTTTATTTGCCAACACAGAATGCTGTAGATCACTTCTAATACTCATTGCTATAAACAACTTAAAAAAAAAAGCCAAGGAGTCTCATTTGTCCAGGACAGTTTGAAGTATATAATAAGAACATGTCTCAAAAAGAATTAAAAGCAAAATCACTATTTTATCTTTACAGAAATGTAATACAGTATTTATATGGCAACAGTAAGATAAATATATGTATACATATGTGTGCATATAAAACTATGGGTATGTACACATGAATATATGCACACATACAGTGATCAGCCATCTCTATATTTACTGAAGTGTAAAAAGGGATGAAATAATCTGGTTTAGTTAGATTTCCTTCAAACTTAGTGAAGCAGTTTTATAAAATGATCTCATCGCTGCTCAGCACTCTGAGTCATCAATTCCCATCTGCAGTGGATGAGTCTTACAATTTAATTTTAGTCTAGCTAACTTCTGAATTTCAAATCTCTTATTCAGCTGTCTAACAGCTCCAGTTGGAAGTCTAATTCGACATAACAAGCTTGACTTCTAAAATGGATATCCAGACTTTGCCCTCTCTACCCCCAAACAGCTTCTCCTGGGATCTCCTATGTCTAAATAAATGCTACCACCATTCCCTTCATAGTCCAAGCTTCCAAGACTACCCTGCCATTCTTCCTGCTTCCTCTTTGTCACAACTTACATATCATATCCTGGCTAATATCATTTGTTCTGTCTTCAAAATTTACCAGTAATGCAACCATTTTCTTCCATCTCCACAATCGATCTCACTCCTGGTAGGAAGACCAACAACTCTGAGGAGTATTGAGTCAGCCTTCCACTTGTTTTCTCAAGTGTCACCCTTCAATGTTGCCATAACCCTGTGATTAGAAAACCTGTGTTAGCAGTCCATCGCCTTAACCACTCTCCAGGTGTCCAATTGGCGAGAAAGAGGAGGGTTTGTATGAGTGAGAAGTGTTGAGACCAAGGTTGGATAAAGCACAGGGACAAATAGCCAAACGAATGGAAACACATGAACTATGAACCAATAGCTGAGGAGCCCCCAGCTGGATCAGGCCCTCTGGATAAGTGAGACAGTTGATTAGCTTGATCTGTTTGGGAGGCATCCAGGCAGTGAGACCAGGTCCTGAACTCAGTGCATGAGTTGGCTGTTTGAAAGCTGGGACTTATACTGGGACACTTGGCTCAGCCTGGGAGGAGGAGACTGGACCTGCCTGGACTAACTGTGTTAGTTACTATTCTATTGTTCCAACCAAAGTCAAACAAACAAACCAAGAAGCAAAGGAAGCAAAGAAAACAGCTTGTTTCCCAAAAGTAGTGGTGATGGGGGCCATGCTGAACTGCCAGTTTTCAAGGATGTGATGACATGGGTTGAACACCTACTGGAATGTGGAGAAGGATGTGTATTCAATGTTCTAATTGGCTTTTTGATCTAGAAAACAAGCTTCCTAGTCTTTGTAGGAAATAGCCTCATTATTCACAAATAATAAAATTATTTGCTGTAGGATGGTCTTTTTGTATGCTGTGAATATGTGTTGCTACCACTGGTTAATAAAGAAGTTGCTTTGGCCTATGGCAAGACAGTTTATAACCAGGTAGAAAATCCAAGCAAAGATACAGGGGGAAGAAAGGGGGAGTCAGAGCAGACGCCAGTCCATCACCCAAGGAACAATAGACCAGCAGACAGGTAACACCTCGGCCACGTCAAAATATAGATTAATAGAAATGGGTTAATTTAAGATGTCATAGTCAGCTAACTAACAATAAACCTGAGCCATAGACCATACAGTTTGTAAATAATAATTAAGCCTCTGACTGGTTATTCGGGAAAAAATGGGCGGGAGAGATTTATCTGTTTACAATTATCAATTGTAAAGTTTTTATCCATTGATTAAGCATGTTTAAGCTGACACAAATTAACTTTTATACACCATTACACATTATACATAATCCTTATACACCATGAGTCCTGCCAATATTGCTAGAAAGCAAGTGAGGCCGACATGAGGAGAGAAACTATCTACTGTTGGATACTCCATCAGTCTTCTAACTTCATGGATATTGCTATTGCTACCATGCCCTGATTGTTTACATATATCAGCAGTCTCTCCTATCTCTCCTTTTCTATGCAGCGGTAGCCAGAAGTAAACCATGTGAGGTCACATGTGAATATAGGCCACTATGCAGTCCTCTAGTCTTTGTCTACCATAAATGGGCTGGCTCTAAGCCCTCTAGGATAGTGAGTAAATATTAATTTCCACTTTAAAAGTAATCCCCTCTCGTGTGCATGGGTGTGTGGGTGTGCATACATGTGTATTGTATATGTTTGGTAATGTGGTACATGTGTGGGTGCATGTACATATGGAAGCAAAAGGTTGATGTCTGGTATCTCCTTCTGATTTTTTCTGTTCTCCAGCTGATTTTTTTGATAAAGTTTCTCATTAATCATGGAGCTCATCCATTTGACCTTAAATGACTGGCCAATAAATTTTTGGGGTGCACCTATCTCTATCTCTACTCCTACTACTGGGTTCACACATGCATACTGCCAAACTTGGGCATTGGGGATCCAAATTCAGGGCCTGTATTTGCATGCCAGTCATATTACTGACTGAGTTATTTCTTCAGCCACCCCGTTTTTCTTGGCCTGTCTCTTACAAGTCTCCTTTTGTTGCTGTTTAATTTGTTTTATTTTTTTCTTACCACCCCCTTTTAAGAACTTTTACTCTTATGTGACTGTAGAATGACAACAAAAGCTAATGTGAAGATTTATTTTCTATAGGAACTTTGAACCCTGGAGGCAATTATCAGAGTCTCTCTACTCTTGTCCCTCTAAGTAAGTCAATTTGATGACATTACGTAGAGGTGACTTTGGAAATGGAAAGCAGGATGTAATTGTTCATGAGCATCATATATCAATATCATTAACTTGATGCATAGATTTATTTAGCTGATCATGCTGTATTGATATTATGTATGTATTCATATTCATTTTTTATGAAGTCCAGACAGTTAATTTCACCTAGATATCTGTGAGAAAGGTAATAATCATCTCCAACATGCACCTAAGAAACAAATTCATGTAGGACAGGAAAGTGAGATTAGAAATATTTAGACAAAAGCGAAATTAAAAATGTCTTTATGCTTAAAAATTAAAACACAAATAGTTATGTTAAGGTGGAAGGGGTACTCTCACAGGGTCCCCCTTCTTTAGACAAAGAACTAAAGGCAACTAAGGGATGTTGAGAACAGAACTGGTTTTCCCCAGGGAAGAACTGATTTGTGGTCAGCCCTGAAATAAAAAACAATCCACATAAGCTCACAACACTTAGTCTCAAGCTAATGCTCTGCAGGAATATGACAGAACGTTTAGGATCTGCAGTCTTCCTGGAGGATGTGCTTATTGGGGGTGGATTTTGAGGGTTTATAGTCTGGCCCCATTTCCTAAGTGTTCTCTCTCCGTGTTTCCTGTGTACAGAGCAATTCTAATTGGACAGTTTCTGGTTCCTGCCAGCAGACCATGCCTTCCTCATTGTGATGGACTCTAACCCTCTGGAACCTTAAACAAACTTTTCTCTTTATAGTATTTTTTTTCCTTTCTGGTTTTGTTTACTTTTTGTTGTGATAGCTGTCACAGCAACAGAAAAGTAATTAACACACATAACATTTGGGAGGTAGGAACAGAAAGATCAGGAATTCAAGGTCATCTGTTATACTACATAGGGAGTTCAATGACAACCATTGATATAAGCAAAAGAAATGAAAGAAAGAAAACTAATCTTTCTATGGTGAAGAAATAGTAGCACATGGTTTATCCACACGTGTAGCTCCTGTGGATTATGTCTTAGAGAAGGAGCTAAATGCAAAGTACGTATGTGAGAGATATTCCCTTGTCCTTTTCTATAATAAACACTCATCATTGGCCTTTAAAGCAGGCAAGCCTCTGAGGGGAGACAAGAGCTGATGCACTACTCTGCCAGACCTGTTTGAATATGTTTAACTTGTAACCAAGAAATGATGCTTCTGCCAAAAAGACATTTCAAGCTGATTTAAATTTGTGTGCGTGTGATTGTAATATCAACACAGTGTTACAAAGTGCATTGTACCAGGAATCCTGCTGGAAAAAGAAAAAGAGCTTTTCCCTTGCCAGTATAAGGAAGGTTTGAGGCGGTGAAGACAACAGCTTCTGGCACCATAAAGAGGTGAAATGTGACCCTGAGTGTCCGCATTTGCTAATTTGAAGTGATCTCAAGCTCTCATGCTGCCACGGGAATTGGGATGTTTTTCATTTGACCTCAACATTTTTGATTTGTTGTATTGTCATTTAGTCTGTGAAAATGTCCAACATAATCTTTCAAGCCTTTCCCCATCAACCGGAGTGGTATTGATCCTCCTATTCTCTTGGGGATCTTTGAAAATCATCTCTGAGTCACAATGTACACTTTTATAGATGATCCAAAGCCATTCAATATGCTCTTAATTATAAATATCTCTTTCTAAATTTACTACTGCTGTAAACATCATTCGTTGATCTACACACTATATTCCCTCTCTTAGCCTTAACTGCATATTTATATTCAGATTTTATAGTCACATATGCCACAGATTTCACTCCCAGATGTCTCCCTGTGATATCTGTCTTGTGCTCACCCTCCAAACAGCATCAGGGCATTAACAGACACCAGCCTATGACTGAATTACACCACTGCTCCTGGAAGCCCTAGGAAGAGACATGTTTCCCGAAGCTGCCTTCAGTTAAAGGTAGGAAGAGGCCCTTCAGTTTCTACTGATTTAAATAGATTCAGTATACATGTCTCCATCCCCCATGCCTTTTGTTCTGTCTCCTGGCCCCTATGCTCTGAGCTCTGTCTCTTGTGCCCTGTTTTTTGTATTTTTTCCTGTTCTTGTGTTCTGTGCCCTGCCCACTGCCCACTGTCCCCTGCTCTGTGCTTTGTACCCTGTTCCTATGCTCTGTCACCTTGTACCATATTTCCTGTCCCCTCTCATCTTCCCTCTGCCCTGTCCTTGTGCTCTGACTCTTGTCACTGTGTTCTATCCTCTGCTTCCTTGCCTTGTCACCTGTCCCATGCCCTGTCATTTGTCATGTCTTCTGTTCTCTGTCTTCTGTCCCTTTCAAGAAATAACAAATCTGATACACATTCAGATTGTGTCAGAGAACAAAGTTGTTTTGATATTTTTAGGGTTATTATGGTCAAGTCTTCAAGTGCCATACTATGATGCAGAAATATGATTTCAGGAGTTTTATTCAATTTTATTGATAATGAATAATCTTTGCTCTATATTCAATGGTTTTCTTGTTTTGAAAACTTTTCACATGCATAGAAAAGTTAAAACTTGGCAAAAGAGTAATTGGAAAATAGGTATCAGTGTAACCATAGGAAAATACCACTAAGCTGAAGTATCTCAAAGCTTACTTTGAGATTACAATTATTTTAATTTCTCACTTTTCAAGTGATGTCCATCTTGTTAATCAGTTACTTAGGGACAAAAGGAAACCAGAATATGGCATTTGGGGTACAGAGTAGTAACATCAGGCCTCTTTAAAGACGTTCCTTTCTGGAACAGTCACTGTAAATTACCCCATTGCATTTTCTCATTCAAGTTTGGAAAAGTAAGTGAAATGATTTACAAGCCATCCTTCCACAGACATGAGCCCAAATGCTGCAAGAATACCACCCAATGTAAGCACATAGAGGAGCGTCCCATTGCATCCCAATTACACATACAGGTTTTGGTTTTGCATGTCAATGAAAATGAACATAATTTTAGAAGGAGAATGTTTAAAAAACAAAATAACACATAGTCGCAGAAGAGGCAGATGCCCCCACCCCTTACTTCCACCTGCAACAGACAAAGAAGTTGACCCTCCCCCTTACCAGCTGCAGCACTCAGGATATGGTTCCTTCCCCTTGCCTAGGAACCACAGCAGAGCAGCCTGGTGGTCAGAGGTGAGGGTGACTGAGTCCTGATGTTATGAGCAAGGGAGAGCTGTCCCCATTACTCATCTGACATGTGGCTTCATGAGCAGAGGAAAGAGGCCCTCCTCGCACCTCTTGCCCATCAAGTCCGAGACAGGTAAAGGAGCTGGCCCTAGGGTCAAAAAAGCTGGAGGGCTGTTCCTACCACTCATCAGCTACAGCACTTGGGATAGTGGCCCCTGTACCTCCACCTAGGCAACACAATAGAGCTGTCCCTAATGGTGTGGGAGAGCCCACCCTGAGAGCATGAAAGCAGAAGAATTGGCCCCACCCATTGTTCATTGTTGCAATAGATAAATTAGCTGAGGCAATGCTGGTGAGTTAACCCTGGTGGTAAGGACATGGGAGAACTGGCAGGCGGAGCAACCTTGCAGCTGCTCAGGGCCAGAACCAGGGTTATTATGACTTGGTCTGCCCCAACATCCATCCCATCTATGTTCTGATGGAACAAGTAAAGAGACCTGACCTGCAGATCCAAATCTGCAGGATCTCAACAATGCAGGGCAACAACAGGATATCCAAGAAGAGTCCCAGTGAGGGCCCACCATCTATAGTGCAGTAGAAACCAGAGGCCTGGAAGCAGACTCTTTGCAATGAACACTTGCAAGTAAAGATATATGGACGAAGGAGTATATTGCATGATTCACTGTGTCACACTGCAGTTTTCATGACTAGTTTTTAATTTTCCTCCTTTTTTCTCTCTTAAATTTTGTTTTATTTTGGGGGGATGGGAGGGGTGAAGGGTCAGAGGACAGATGCAAAGGGATCGGGAAATGAATGGGATCAGGAGGCATGATGTAAAAGACACACAGAATAAATAAAAAGAAAATAAAAAAGAAGAGGCAAATCAAATTATGTTTATTTTTAGCATTTCTGTCAAATATCAGGTGGCTATAGCTATGCACACTCATGGTTTAGCCTTCTGTTTTGTTCCATTGTTCTATATGTCTGTTTTTGTGCTGGTGCCATGGTGTTTTTATTCTTATAACTGTGTAATATATCTAAAAAGCTACTATAGAAATCCCTCCAGAATTATTCTTTTTGCTCAGAATTTTCTTGGCTATCCAAGGTCTTTTCTGTTTCAATATGCATTATAGGATTGCTCTTTCTTCTATTTTTGTGAAATCTGCAATGGGGATTTTCATTTTGATTGCAATGATTCTGTAAATTGTTTTGCAAAGAACAATCACTTTCATAATATTACTTCTACTAATTGTTGAGCATTGTAAATCTTTCCATGTTCAAATATCTTCATCAATCTCTTTCTTTGGAGACATTTAAAGCTTTCATTTTAGAGGTCTTTCATCTCTTTTGTTACATTTAATCCTAGATAATATATTTTGGGGGCCTCTTATGAATAGGAGTGTTCCCATGATCTATGTTCAGTGTTTTTGTTGTTGATGTATAAAAAGGCTATTGATTTTTGTAAGTTAATTTTATAACCAGAGACTTCATTGAAAGTGTTAATAATTTCTAGAACTTTTCTCTTGGAATTCTTGGGACCTCTTATGTATCATTATCAAAAAGAAATAATTTGACTTTTTTCTTTTCCTGCTAGCATCTCTTTAATTTCCTACTCTTGTCTTATTTCTCTAGCTAGTCCTTCAAGCACAATGATGAAAAGACATGGAATGGTCTTCTCTTATTATGATTTCAGTGGGATTATTGCAGGATTTTCTCTATCTAAAATGATACTGGCTGTATTTTGGTTATATAATACCTTTATTATATTGACATCTGTTCTCTTTTGTCCTACAATCTATAGGACTTTTATCATGAAGAAATGTTGGGTTTTCTCAAAGCTTTTTCTGCATCTATTGAGATGATCATGAAATAGTTATCTTAAAGCCCATTTACATGATTTATTAAATGCATTGGCTTACAAATGTCAAATCATCCTTGCGTATCAGTTATGAAGTCAACTTGATCACAGTCAGTGGTCTTTTAGATAGATACCTGCATTGGGTTTGCAAGTATTTTATTCAGGATTTCTGTGTGTGTGCTCATAGTGGATATTGTTCTATAACTTTCTTCTTTATATTTTGACCTGCCTTGGATATTAGACTAATAGTGACCTCATAGAAGCAATTTGGAAGTGCTCCTTCTGTTTCTACTCTTTAAAAAACAATTTAAGGACATTTACTTATATTTCTTCTTTGAAAATATGATGAAATTTTGTTTGAATACATCTAAACATAGGCTTTTTGTGGAAATTATGGAAGTTGTTGATCTCTTCCTGCTTTAATTTTGGTGGTATGAATGAATCTAGAAACTCAAATGTTTCTTTTAGGTTTTCTAGCTTAATGGAGTGTGGGTTTATAAAGTACTCTTTTATAGCATTCTGAGTTTCTTTGATTTCTGTTGTAATGTTTCATTATGCATCTCTGACTCTGCTAATCTGGGTATGTTCTTACTTTCTCTAGGTTAATTAGGCTAGGTGTAAATTCGTCTTTTCCCCTTTTTAAAGAACCAGCTCTTAGATTCGTCAATTCTTTCTATTGCTTTCTTAATTTCTAATCACTTTCTTTGTTCCATTTTATTGAAAATAGACTTTTTCTCTCATATTATATATCCTGATTACAGTTTCTGTTCCCTCTATTCCTCCCAGTTCCTTGCCATATCCTGTCTTTCAATAAAAAGAAGGAAGAAGAAGAAGAAGAAGAAGAAGAAGAAGAAGAAGAAGAAGAAGAAGAAGAGGCTTCTAAGGAGTATAGTAAAATAAAATAAAGATGAAACAAAAACTAACATTTCAGAATTGGACAAAACAATCAAGCAGAAAGAAAAGATTCCAGAAGAAGATAAAAGAAACAGAGAACCACTCATTCATGCACTCAGGAATTCAATAAAATGCTAAAATGGAAGCAATAATATATTTTTTAAAAAAAGGATCTGGGAGATGAAAGAGAGAAAAAATATGTATAAAAAAGCATCTTGATAATGGCATAAAAAACGGTATGTGGACCAATGGAATCAAATTGAAGACCCTGACATTAATCCGCACACCAATGAACATCTGATCTTTGACAAAGCCAAAACTGCACTACGGAAAAAAGAAAGCATCTTTGACAAATGGTGCTGGCATAACTGGATGTCAACATGTAGAAGACTGCAAACAGATCCATATCTATTGCTATGCACAAAATTCAAGTTCAAATGGATCAAAGACCTCAACATAAATCCAGTTACACTGAACCTGATAGAAGATGAAGTAGGAAGCAGCCTTGAATGCATCAGCACAAGAAACCACTTCCTAAATATAACATCAGTAGCATAGACACTGAGAGCAACAACTAATAAATGGGACATCCTGAAACAGGAGCTTTTGTAAGGCAAAGAACACAGTAGATAAGACAAAAGGACAGCCTACAGAATGGCAAAAGATCTTCATCAACCCCACATCTGATAGAGGTGTAACTGAATCTTGAGGTAGATCAATTCCCATTTTCCTGAGAAACCACCACACTGGTTTCCATAGTGGCTGTTCAAGTTTGCAGTGGATGAGTGTTCCCCTTGCTCCACGTCCTGACCAGCATAACCTGTCACTTGTTTTTATTGGTCTCAGCCATTTTGATTCTGTAAAAGGAAATCCTTGTTCCACATCTAGTATCCTGTTATGAGTGAGTACATACCATGTTTGTCTTTCTGAGTCTGGGATACCTCACTCAGGATGATTTTTTCTAGATCCATCCATTTGTCTGCAAACCTCATGATGTCATTGTTTTTCTCTGCTGAGTAGTATTCCATTGTGTATATGTACCACATTTTGTTTATCCATTCTTCAGTTGAAGGGCATCTAGGTTGTTTCCATGTTCTGGCTATTACAAACAATGCTGATATGAACATAGCTGAACAAGTGCTCTTGTGGTGTGGTTGAGCATTCCTTGGGTATATGCCCAAGAGTGGTATAGCTGGATCTTGGGGGAGATGGATTCCCAATTTTCTAAGAAATCGCCATATTGATTTCCAAAGTGGCTGGACTGCTACTCACATCACCAGGCAGGCTACCTGGAAAACAGGACCCCAAGAAAGACACAGGGATCGCCCAACGACAGAGAAATGGAATGAGATCTACATGAACAGCCTGGACAGGAGTGGGGGTAGTGAAGGGCGAGGGTCGAGGGAAAGAGAGCTTGGGTGAGTGGGAGATCCCAGCTGGATCAACAACAGAGAGGGAGAACAAGGAATAGGAGACCATGGTAAATGAAGACCACATGAGAATAGGAAGAAACAAAGTGCTAGAGAGGCCCACAGAAATCCACAAAGATACCCCCACAACAGACTGCTGGCAATGGTCGAGAGACAGTCCGAACTGACCTACTCTGGTGATGGGATGGCCAAACACCCTAATTGTCGTGCTAGAAACCTCATCCAACTACTGAGGGATCTGGATGCAGAGATCCATGACTAGGCCCCAGGTGGATCTCTGGGAGTCCAATTAGCGAGAATGAGGAGGGTTTATATGAGCGAGAATTGTTGAGACCAAGGTCGGATAAAGCACAGAGACAAATAGCCAAACAAACGGAAACACATGAAATATGAACCAATGGCTGAGGGGTCACCAACTGGATCAGGCCCTCTGAGTGGGTGAGACAGTTGATTGGCCTGATCTGTTTGGGAGGCATCCAGGCAGTGGGACCGGGTCCTGTGCTCATTGCATGAGTTGGCTGTTTGAAACCTGGGGCCTATGCAGGGTCCCTTGGCTCGGCATGGGAGGAGGGGACTGGACCTACCTGGACTGAGTCCACCAGGTTGATCTCAGTCTGTGGGGAAGGCTTTGCCCTGGAGGAGATTG
Source organism: Peromyscus eremicus (assembly GCF_949786415.1). Classification (NCBI taxonomy): domain Eukaryota; kingdom Metazoa; phylum Chordata; class Mammalia; order Rodentia; family Cricetidae; genus Peromyscus; species Peromyscus eremicus. The sequence continues at coordinate 36,764,469 of NC_081420.1, forward strand.
GAATGGGGGGCGGGCTGGGGGGAAGGTGAGGGGGGCGGGAGGGGGGAGAACAAGGGAATCTGTGGCTGATATGTAGAACTGAATTGTATTGCAAAATAAAAATTAAAAAAAAAAAAAAAAAAAAAAAAAAAAAAAAAAAAAAAAAAAAGGAAATCCTAAAGTAGTTTTGATTTGGATTATCCTGATGACTAGTGATATTGAATATTTCTTTAAGTGTTTCTTAACCATTTGAGTTGCTTCTTTGGAAAATTCTCTGGTTAGAACTGTACAACATTTTTTAATTGGGTTTTATATTTTCTTGATATCTGGATTTTTTTAGTCATTTATATATTTTGGATATTAGTCTCCTTTCAGATGTGGAGTTGATTATTTCCTTTTCCCATTCTATAGGCTACTTTATCTCAATAAAAGTGTCCTTTGCTGTTCAGAAGTTTTAAGTTTCATGAGATCCCATTTATTAATTGCTGTTCTTAGTGCCTATTCTAATGATATTCTGTTCAGAAAGTCTTTTTCCTGTGACAATGAGTTTAAGGCTATTACCCACTTTTACTTCTATCAAGTTCAGTGTATCTGGTTCTATGTTGAGGATTTTTATCCATTTGGAGTTGAGTTTTTTTTATTTTTTATTTTGCAATACAGTTCAGAGGAGTTGAGTTTTGTGCCAGGTGATAAGTATGGATCTGTTTGGATTCTTTTACATGAAGAATCTAGTTTGACCTACACCCCTTGTTGAAGATATTATCTTTTCTCCAGTGTGTATTTCCGGCTTCATTATCAAAACTCAGGTGTGTGAATTTATGCCTGGGTCTTTTGTTCAAATCCATTGATTGACATGTCAGTTTTTGTGCCAACATCATGCTATTTTTATTACTATAACTCTATAGTACAACTTGAAATTGCAGATAGTGATGTCTCCTGCAGTTGTTTTATTATTCAGGATTGTTTTTATCAATGCTGGGTTTGGGTCAATTTGTTTGTTTTTTGTTTTCTTAAGATGCTGAAGATTGTCCTTTCAAGATATGTTAAGAGTTGCATTCAAATTTTAATGGGAATTGCTTTCTGCTCTGATTTATTTTTTCCATTTACTTAATATGAGGTTGCTTATGCAAATTTGTAAATTATATCAGTAAGTTGTTATTTGTGCTTTTTCTAAGTGTTTATTATAATTACTTAGAGCTATTCCATTTTAGAACTTCTCTTACCATATCCCAGAGGTTTTGTTGGGTTATGTTTTCAATTTCACAAGGATTTAAAATTTTTTCTGCCTTGATTTCTTCTTTTGTCATCCAATATTATGTTGCTTAATCTCCATGATTCAATTACTTACTAGGCTATTTTGCTGTTGATTTTATACATTATTGTATTTTAGTCAGAGTGTACATATGGAATTTTTCATTTTTTTCTGTATTGATTGAGATGTTTTGTGTCCTTGTAAGTGGTCTCTTTTTACAGATATTCCCATAAACTTTTAAGTAGAAAGTACATTCTTAGTGTTAGGTAGAATGCTCTGCAGATAATTGTTTAGTCTTTTTTATATGTGATGTCATTTAATTTGTGTATTTATCTGATTTTTTTTTGTCTATATGGCCTCTTTACTGGAGAAAGTAGGGTATAGAAATTACTATTACTTAGTTGGAGATAATCTATGTCTTGAAGAAAGTAATAATTTTTTCTTTAGGAAATTAGATATACCAGAGGTTTTTTTTTTTATCTCTTTCTAGGATTATATCTTAATTGTACCTTGATAAGAATGGAGTTTTCTTTTTTATCTGTACAATCAATTTTATTTAAAGTCTGCTTTTTCAGACATTGGGATATAGTCGCCTATTTGCTTCCCAGTCTAACTTGCTTGCTGTGGGATGTTCTGTATGGCAAATGTGTTGCTAATTAGTCAATAAATAAAACACTGATTGGCCATTGGCTAGGCAGGAAGTGTAGGCGGGACAAGGAGGAGAATAAAGCTGGGAAGTGGAAGGCTGAGTCAGAGAGACACTGCCAGCCGCCACGATGAGAAACAGCTTGTGAAGATGCCGGTAAGCCACGAGCCATGTGGCAAGGTATAGATTAAAGGAAATGGATTAATTTAAGCTATAAGAACAGTTAGCAAGAAGCCTGCCACAGCCATACAGTTTGAAAGCAACATAAGTCTCTGTGTTTACTTGGTCAGGTCTGAGAGGCTGTGGGACTGGCAGGTGAAAGAGATTTGCCCTGACTGTGGGCCAGACAGGAAAACTCCAGCTACACTTGCTGGGAATACTTTTTTGCATCCTTTCACTCTAAGATGGTGGTGCCTATTCTTAAAGATAAGATGAGTTTCTTGCAGAAAACATAAAGATTGATTCTGCTTCTTAATCTAGTCACATAACTGTTGTCTTATGTTGGAGCAGTTGAGGTCCTTAAAATTTATAGTTGGTTGTGTATCTGCTATGAGATTCTAGTCTCTCTCTCTTTTAAGTGGAAATTTTGTTCCATTTTGTTGTTGTCTAAACTTGCTGATTTCAGATCACATATGAAGAATTGATAGGTCAGTCATTCAAACCCTTAGTAATGATTTTTGGTTGTGTAGTTGGGATGATTCCAATCTAGCAGAAACCAAAAAAGTATGCAAATGTGACTCACAGCTGGGTTTACCTGAGCTAGCACACAAGTTTCCCTACCTGAGCTAGGCTTAGGAGGATGAGTTTGGGAAGGGTGAATTGGGATCTTGGAAACTCACGTGACGGGGCTGATACATAAGCTGCATGATTCCAGCTAGAACAAAGAGTATGAAAATGGGTGTGGTAGGCAGGATTCTGCAAGAATCATCAGGTTAGGCTGTTCTACAAGCTACAAGAAATCAACCACACCCAAGAGTATATGTGTGCAATAAGACAATAATGTGAGAAGATAAGGTGCTCACATTAAAGTTGTTTACGATTAAAATAAAACCATAGCCCCAATAGTTTAATAAACAAATAAAATAAGTTTCTGGTAAGGTGAACCTTAAAGACACTAATAGAGAGCTAAAAAGATGGCATATACTCACACAAGCAGATACGCATGTGCATAAATAAAAATAAAATAAATCTTTGAAAAGAATAATAAAGATCATGCCTCGGCTTCTCTATTTATCAACAAACATAGAAGATGTGATGATTTGAATAAGAGTTTTGCCCCTAGGCTCAGGCCTTTGAGCACCAACTTGATGTCCAGTTGGTGATGCTTTTTGGGGATGTTTATGGGGTGTGGCCTTGGTAGAGGAAATATGTCACTGGAGCAGACATGGAGAGTATATATAGCTTCACTCTACTTCCAGGTCATTCTTTCATCTTCCTGTTTACGTTAGGAGATCTGAACTCTCAGCTTTCTGTTATTGCTGCCATGTCTACTGCTTGTTGCTATACCTCCCCACCCTGATGGACTCTTTCCCCTCTAGAAGCATAAACAAAATAAAGCCTGCCTTTTATAAGTTACTTCTAGTCATCGCATTTTATAAGAGCAACAGAAAAGTAACTAAGGCAGAAGGTCAACTGGTTAACAAACTTCTGACTTCCCAGTCCTGTGCAACCCTTTGTAATCATAAAATACCCATCTTTAAGACCCTGTTGTCCTCCTCTATCCTCTTCTATCACCTACAGCTTAAATGATATTCTTACCCTACCATCTTTGGTTGTAATAGCTCTTGGTGGACACGAAATGAAATGGCCTTGTGTCTAGAGGACTTTCTGTGTAAAATGTTTGATCCTGAATATTTTGGGATTCAAGGGATGGATTGAGACAGCAATGACTAAGATAAGAAGGGAGGAAAAGATAATGAAGCTCCGAGGGAGAGGTGCTTGTGTGTGTGTGTGTGTGTGTGTGTGTGTGTGTGTGTGTGCGTGTGTGTGCGTGTGTGTGCGTGTGCGTGTGCGTGTGCGTGTGCGTGTGCGTGTGTGTGTGTGTGTGTGTGTGTGTGTGTGTGTTTGTAGAAAGCAGGGCTTTGCTGACCTACTTAGGTTTTCTAAGAAGTTCCAGAGATCAGAGAAATTGCCACACAGCATCAGTAAATGACTGAGACTGGTTTCCACTCAGTGCTCCATTGCCTGCCTACCCCATAAAGCAGCCAGGGTTTTGAATGTGATCTAAAAGAGCCACTTTTGCAATCAGTCCTGTAGGACTCCAGAGCCCACACCAAGACTTGGTCTCACAATGGAGATGAGGTATAAACAAGCCCATACTAATAGCAGGGTGGGATCTTAAGCAACTCTAGCATTATTGACTCTATGCTCTTTCCTTAGAAGTGTAGGGGGCACTGCTTTAAACTGAGTGTGAATCTGTATGTCTTTAGACATCTCTGGAGAATGACTTGAAAGGAAAAGCCCATTTCAAGCTTCTATATTGCAAATGGAGAAAGAAGGTAAAGGATTAAAACAAATGAAACAACTTTGACTTCGAGGTGATAACCTGCTCAGGAATATCACAGACATCTCTGCAGACTTAAGGGTGAGCCAGGGAAGAAGCTGAACCCAAACTGGCAGCTTTGTCCAAGTTACTACTTTCCACAGAACAGAGGAGACCAAGGAGACAGAACTACCTGTGGTCAAGAAGTTGCACTGATTATCCTGTGGACACTAACAATTAGTTTGTAGATGTTGGTGGTTCTTTTTTTAACTTTTATTTTTAATTGAGACAGAATATAAAAGTAGTCCAGACTGGCATTTGTCCCCTAACCTTTCTGCCTCTGCTTCCCAAGTGCTGGAATTACAGGGATACACCAAACCTGGGTAAATCTTGACTACATATATAATATAGAATAACAGTATAATATAATAATAGTAATATATATATATATAATTATCCATGTAATAATGAATCTAAACAAAGTTGTCTTTTAAGTTTGTTTTCTTAGCCTTATTAATCAAGAGGAATGCTTACTATGTCAAATTTTAAATACATAAGCAATCATTGCTACAATGTTCTTCATACTCACTTGAATGAAAAAAATATATTTGCCAGCCGGGCGGTGGTGGTGCACGCCTTTAATCCCAGCACTCGGGAGACAGAGGCAGGCAGATCTCTGTGAGTTTGAGGCCAGCCTGAGCTACCAAGTGAGTCCCAGGAAAGGCGCAAAGCTACACAGAGAAACCCTGTCTTGAAAAACCAATATATATATATATATATATATATATATATATATATATATATATATATATATATTTGCCAAAATCAGTATCCTCTCACTTTTGAATTTTTACTTCCCTCATTTAAAAAACAGGTTTTCCACTAATTTCTGTTTTTGTTTTGTGAAGACAAAAAAAAAAAAAAAAAAAACCTCTGCAAGAGTTTCCATGTCACTGTGGGTCACTCTATTACTGTCTCAGTAAATGAAACTGGTTTTCCAATAAACATATATTCAGAAACATAAACATTTTCCAGTTACAGATAAATTTTAACTATTACTAAATACTAATGTGTTTCTATTCCCTTCTCACTTTCTCATTTACTCACTCCATGTGATTTTTTTTTTAAGGAAAGAATCCCTCTGTGCGCTTGATCAGACTACACCAGGCCATTTGGGAGCTGTCACCTGAAATGGACATGTTGTCACTTTTTCATAAATGGACAAAAATAAATCTTCTAAATAAATGATAATCAGGAAAGGACATCCACAGAACAGAGGTGAGAGGTTAAGAGACTGAGGCAGACATGATGAAAACAAATAAATAAGTAAACTAAACAAGGGCCTTGCAAGGTGCAATGGTAAATCTTTCTGGACTGTTGGAATTATTTGAAAGACAGAAAGCAAGAGTCTGACACTTCAGTTTTACTTAAGGGACAAGAGTAAAGGATAGCAGAGAAACATCAGACAAAAGAGGGCAATCCAAGCAGAGCTGAGCTCCCAGGCTTGAGTTATTGATCAATCATAATAAAATCCTTTCAGTTAGTTCTTTTGCCTGGTAGGATTCTTGAATAAAAAATCTTGTGGGAATTTTGAATCCCTTGCTGCCTCAACTTTAAAGACAACATAGTCAAGCTAAGTTACTGCTGATATAGAAGGAAAAACAAAATAGTTAATACTACAAAAAATGATAAAACTGATTAATTTTATCCTGTGAGCTGTTTCCTCACAACAAATGCTGGGGAAAAATCTAGACATTGGTTTAAAAAATAAGGAAATAAGAGACTTTCAAGAGGACAAAAGTATTTATTGAAAGTATCAAGATCCCACAAGGAAATGATATTATCAACTCAGAACACAAAGAAATTCCAAATATAATGTAGGACACCAAACTAATATCATAAAAACAGATTTGGAATGGCAGACTTCCTGCGCTCCTGAGTATCAGCATCTCTCTTACAATTATGATGGCCACAAGTCCTTGAAAACCTTGGTGTACCAAAGCAGCTATTTCTGCTTATGGGTGCTGCGGTTCAAGTTTTTGGATAAGCTGTAATGAAAATAATTTCCTCTGGTCTGTAATATAACCAAAGCCTCCAGGGAAGATGGTGAGCCTGGAGCTAGGTTGAGCTGAAAGTGCATGCAGTGTTTGGTGGTTGCTGCTGACTCCAGGCTGTATTGCCAGTTTCTCTCTCGATGGGGCTCTAAATGACCACATCTAGGCTTTCCTTCCACATGGTGACTGCATTCCAAGGATAGGCATCTCCAGAGAAAGTGTCTGGAGGAAGCCATCTTACCTTTTTTTTAATGGAGCTATAGAAGGAAGGTGTGATCTGTGACACATTTCTTTGGAAAAGTCAGAAGCCTTCCCAGTTGCAACCCAAAAAAAAAAAAAAAAAAAAAAAAAAGATAAAAACTGCTTCTGCTCCCAGGAGGATTTTTGGAATTCTAGAAGGACAAGAGGGACCAAAAAAAAAAAAAAAAAAAAAAAAAGAAAAAAAAAAAAGAAAGAAAAGAAAAGTGCTTAGACATTTTGTGGAAAGAGCAAGCATTCTTAATGAGGAAACTAACTTACAGTAGTAGTAGTAGTAGTAGTAGTAGTAGTAGTAGTAGTAGTAGTAGGTAGTAAAACAATGACATTTTAGCTCAGTAGCTGTAAACACTGAGACAGAAGGCCAAACCATTTCTCGCTCCTCCAGCGTCCTTCTCTCATTTACACAGCAATGAGGAAGTGCTGCAATGTGAACCCCTGACAAATAGGAGTACCCTCTGAGGAAAAGAGGCATATTTGGTGAAATCAAGTCTTAGAGGCAAAATGGAACAACTTCTGTAAGTTGTCATCTCACAAGACTGACCTGAGGGAATTAACTACTCTGGGGATATTATTTATAATGTGTGTGGCCATGAAGACTTTCCCAATTATAACTCAGAGTTCTAATTGGTCAATATTGTGTCTAAGGGCTTGGGAAATGCAAGCTTCAGTCTGGAATTTTTACTTGTGAATTTTTAGTAACGTATCAGCACCTAAAGTGTATAACAAGAGATAAAATATATAAAGACAAATGAATATGAATGGAAAAACTGAACATTTCTGCTGTCATTAAAGCATCTATTTTATAAAGCCTGATAAGTTAAATTTGACCTTTAACAACCGTTGAAGTGATTTATGAGTATGGTTTTTTGCATTATATAAATATAAATGCCATATACGAGTCCAAGTGAAATTACTACATGTAAATATACCACAATAGTGGTATCTTCATTTGGAATGCCATAACTTTCAGAAGGGCCAGTGATAGGAATTAATATAAACACAGATTAATTGCTGTGGAAGGAGTGTCCATTTCAACATGCCATCTTAGCCAGCTTTTCCCCAGGTCTTCAGTTTATTTGTGTGGGCACGAGGTCTCAGGCAGCCATGAAGACCCAGTGGGATAAAAGAGCTTGTTGTTTAAAAAACAGCTGTGCATGGGTTAAGAGTGCTGTCCTAGCCTCCCTATCACATCAGTCATCTCAGAAAATATCTCAGAGTGGACCTCAGATCTCTGTCTAGAGAATGACAATAGGAAAGTTTCATCTACTAACTGACATTGCTTTTCGGACAGGTATGGTTAAAGGCTATTTATGTTCTTTCCTGCCTAGGTAGCAGTGCCTAAGAGCAGAGCAAGTTCCCACAGTGCAATGGGATGTCTGAGCACAGGAATGAGACCCATCAACTCTCAGTGCGACTTTCACAAGCCTGGAGAACTCTCCATTTCATCACTTTGTTATTGAGAAAAAATTTAAATAATACAAAAGGCACAACTCTTAATTGTTCATTTCAACAGTGCTAACTATGCAAAGGTGACAAGATCATTAAATAAAAAATCACTTCAAATACCTGCTACCTGGTGTTTCCTAACTTCATATTTTTTAATTGGAGATTTAACTTCTATGCATCTGTTTGAATATGATATACATGCAATGACAAATATATGTGCTTTTGTTTGTGGCTTCTTGTTTTTTTTCTTAGTATAATGTTAACTTGATCACTTTTCTGTGGGAATACTGATTTGATTATTCAGTTCTTCAGTGTTTCACTGTGGTACCCAACTCAGGGCAATTACAAGTAAGAGGGTATAAAAATTCTCATGCTGATTCATGAGTGTGTAGGTGTATTTATTTGTCTCTATATGTCTATATCTATATGTGTGTATTTGTGAATATATATGAATATATATGCATTTGCATTTATACATATTTATGTTTGTGTGTGTATCTATGTATATATGTGCTTGTGTATATTTTATTCATATTTGTGTTGTGTTTACATACGCATGTTTTGTGTATGCATATGTGTGTATATGTATGTATGTATGTATCTGCATATTTGTGTATGTATGTATTGTGTGCTTATGTCTTTGGTAGCAAAGAGGAAGACATGGAATTCCTCAAGTACACAGCATGTATTTAATTCTAATACAATGCCGATGATCAGTGTTACAAAAGACAATGATCTGTGGTCTCATTACTTGATTCACACCTTGGCCACTATTGGATATTATTTGATTTTGCCTTTGGTTTGTTTTCTTACAAAAATAGAATGTTAATGCATTCTACACTTAGTTTGTACTTCTCTAAAGAATAATCAATATGAGTACCTTTTTGGGCTTTTTCATATAATTTAGGAGTATTATTCAAGTTTCTGTCTATTTTAACTGGGCTGTGTTTGCCTTCTGTCCTTGTGTGGCAAGTTCTCACAAATAATGTGTCTTCATATGATATTCTATACCTTTTCTGCAATGTCTTTGAGGCTGCATCCAACATATCTCAGTTTTGTTCAGACACATTTCAAGTATTCAGTAGTATATAGATCCTGGATGCTCTGATGAATAGTGCCTTCCTAGAAGGAAAAAGTCTACTGTATCCTTAGAAAGTTAACCTGGCGTGATAACTCCATCTATACAAACATATATTTCTCTAAGATAGGCTAATCAATTCTTATAGGACTTGGGTTCCTACTTCCTTAAAACAGGTGCTTCTATAAGTAATAGAGGAATCAAAAACTGTAGATCCAGCCCTCATAGGGTGTAGAAGATTAAAGCAGTAGTTGGGTGGTGAAATAAGATTCAAGCACACTCAGAATCCACAGGAGGGTAGACATTGCTGTATCAACTTCATGGTACAGCTTAATTCCACTTTCTTCAGTCACTCAGCTCCACCTATCCCTCTGGTCTACCTTAACTGAGGAGAGAAGATCATCTTTTTGAAGTCATCCACCATATAACATTATAACAAGACCTTTGGTTGTTTTTGGATCACACATATGGATCCTTCCATTCAGAGTTTCTGAATGTTCTCCAAAGTCATAAGTAGGCCCATTATATTTTCTAATAACTTGTTCTTCATCAGTAAAGACTTTCATCCCTGCTATTTTCTTTAAAGATTATTTTCTTATTGCTTTAATTTCAATAATTTTTGCCAGTCTTTACATTTTCTATGTCCATGGCTCAACTTTAAATAGTCATATATAATCAAAAATGTGTTCATCTCTTCTTTCTTTCGGGTTTTTAAGTTTGTTGGCATATAGTTATCTGTAAAGAGCTCTAGTTGGGATTACTTTGGACCACCAGTGTGGTGATATTGTGTTCCCCAATATATTGTACATCCTAATAAAACTTATCTGGGGTCAGAGGACAGAACTAGATATAGAGGCCAGAAAATGATGGCACACACACCTTTAATCCTAGAATTCCAGAGGCAGAGATCTGCCTGAATCGCTGTGAGTTTAAAGCCACACTGGAAACAGCCAGGTGTGGTAACAAGAGCCTTTAATCCCAGAAAGTGATGGCAGAAAGGTATATAAGGCGTGAGGACCAGGAACTAGAGCAGTTAAGCTTTTAGGCTTTTAGCATCAATTCAGCTGAGATCCATTTGGATGAGGACACAGAGATTTCCAGTCTGAGGAAACAGGATCAGCTGAGGAACTGGCAAGGTGAAGTAGCTGTGGCTGGTTCTGTCTCTCTGATCTTTCAGCATTCGCCCCATACCTGGATCTGAGTTTGTTTATATTAATAAGACCTTTTAAGATTTGTACTACACACCAGCTTCCAAATAATGATGTGGAGACTTGTTATTAAGTGTGAAAGGTTGGCCTTAGTTTAGGCTTATTCCCACCTTCATCTCAAAACTTAAATTAACTCATTTGTATTAATCTACATTCTACCACATTACTCATTACCTCTCCTCAATACTGTACATCCAACTTCTTCCATGTCTTGCTACAAATTCCCAGCACCTCAGGTTCCTCTCAGAGTTCCTGTCTCTCTCTGGAAATCCTGCCTAGCCTCTCCTGCCTAGCTATTGGTTGTTCAACTCTTTATCAAACTAATCAGAAGGTGCCTTAGGAAGGCAAGGTAAAACAGTGACACATCTTCACACAGTGTGATCAAATATCCCACAACAAAGTTCTCTAATGATCTTTTTATTCCTGTAGTATCTATTATAATGTCTCCTTTTCCATATATTTAATTGTATGTGTCTTCTCTCCTTTTCTTATTTAACTTGCTTAGGTTTTGTCTATTTTATTCATTGTAAAAATTCATATCTGTATTCTATTAATCATTTATTCTGGTTCTTAGCTTTTACTTAATTTACTACTGCTATAATCTTTGTTATTACTTCACTTCTTGTAATTTTGTGCTGAGCTTGCAATTACTTTTCTAGGTTATGGAAATGTAACATTGGTTATTTTTATTTTAAATCTTCTTTATTTGATATAAGCACATATTACTATAAACTAAATGCTGGGGAAGTGGGGGTGTGGATATATGGAGTTTGGCTCTTATCAGTACATACTGTATGCATGCATTGAAACATCACATTGAACACAAATAATGTATGCAATTACTGCATGGAGGTAAACATTAAAATGCTGAATAAATGTAAAATAAATAAGTAATTCATAAGGACATTGTTTATTATTAGAGCCTGTCTGTGAATAAATATTCATTCATATATTTGCAGGTTCTATGTGTGTAAAAGTTCTTAGACTCAGCTATGAAATCATTTGCTAAACAAGTATGTGGATGAGAGTTCATGTCTCCAGAATTCACGTTAATATCATGTGGGCATAATGGCCTGCCTGTAATTGCAAACTCTTTGAAAGCAGAGACAGGGATTTGCCTAAACAGAGAAGCTTGCTAGCTATATTTGCTGAATGAGTCTCTGGTTCAACTGACAGACCCTTCTTTAATGACTAAAGTGGACAAAAATCAAGGTAGACAAGACTCCAAGCATCAACCTAAGGTTTCTACATACATGCTCTCTTGTGTGTCCACACATATACAAATGAGCATACACACAACACACATAGCATGCACACATGCACATGATAAAAACTTTTTTAAATTTATGTAACTAAATATGACTCAGAATCATGTATACAAACCTAAGTATCAGATTCACGTTATTTTCTTTCCAAATCATTGCTTATTGACCTGGATACTCTTCTTAGAAACTTCTTGCTAGTTTACAAGTACTCCCAACCTGGCAGTGAGATTTGGGTCTTCATTTTCCATACTCTTACTGTAGATAGATAAGAATCTCCATAAATGGCACTGGGAAAGTATGATGGTGTTGAAGCTAGGATTGATATGTTAAGTCCCTTAATAATAGCTTTCTCTTTTTTTATTTTTAAAATTTAATTGATTAATTAAGTTTTTTCAGCCCAATCAGTTATTCCTCCTTCCCTACTCTCCCCCAAGTCCCTCCCCCAACCTCCCCTCTTCTCCTACCCCATGACATATCAAGTTGCAGTAAGACTAGGCACCTTGTGTTCTATTAAGACTTGACAAGGCAATCCAGTAGGAGAAAAGGATCCCAGAAGCAGGTAACATAGTCAGACACAGCCCCTGATCCCATTGTTAGGAGTTCCAAGGAGAAGACCAATCTACAAAACTGCAATATATGTGAACAGGGCTGAAGTAGTTCCCATGCAAGCTCTCTGGTTGGCTCTTCAGTATCTGTGAGCCCCTATGAGCCAAGATTAGTTCATTCTGTGGGTTCTCTGTTATCCTTGGCCCCTCTTGGTCCCATAGTCCTTCCTTGTCTTCTTCCACAAGTCTGTCTGATTCCCCAAGTCTGCCTAATGTTTGGCTGTGAGTCTCTGAATTTGTTTCCATCAGTTACTGGGTGAAGCTTCTCTGATGACAATTGGGCTAGGCACCAGTCTTTGAGTATAGCAGAATATAATTAGGAATCATTTCATTGACTTTTTTTTCTTTTTGGCCAGTCATGTTTGGTTCTACATAGAACTCTGGTCTGTCCAGCCTCTGGGTCCTGGCCATTCAGGCAGTGTAAAGGGTGGGCTTCCTCTCATGGTATGGGTCTAAAGCTGGAACAGTCACTGGTTGGCCTCAACCATAATGTCTGTGTCAGGCCACATTTATCCCAGCATATGTTGTAAGCAGGGCAAATTGTAGGTCAAAGATTATGTGGCTGGGTTGAGGTCTCAATCCCTCCCCTGGAAGTCTTGCCTGGTTGCAGGAAATGGCTGGTTCAGGCTCTGTATCCTCAATCACTAGGAGTCTTAGCTAGGGTCACCCTCATGTGTTCCTGGAAGTTTCCATTACACTAAGTATCCATCCCATCCCACAGATACCCTGATTTCAGTTGTCTTTCCCAGTACTCTCTGGACCCGGAGGTAAATCCACATACCTATGGACACCTAATTTTTTATAAAGAAGCCAGAAATATACAATGTAAAATAGAAAGCATCTTCAACAAACGGTGCCGGCCCAATTGGATATTAACGTGTAGAAGAATGGAACTAATCCATATCTATTACCTTGCACAAAACTCAAGTTCAAGTTAATCAAAGAGCTCAACATAAAACCAATTATACTGAATCAGTTAGAAGAGAAAATGGGGAATGAACTGGAAAACATCGGCACAGAAGACAACTTCCTGAACAGAACACCAATCATGCAGGCACTAAGATCAACAATCAATAAATGGGACCTCATGAAACTGAAACACTTCTGTAAGGCAAAGGACACTTTCAAAAGAACAAAACAGTAGCCTACAGAATGGGAAAAGGTCTTCACCAGCCACACATCTAACAGAGGGCTGATATCCAAAATATATAAAGAACTCGAGAAACTAGACAACAACAAACCAAATAATTCAATTAAAAAAGATGTACAGATCTAAACAGAGAATTCTCCACAGAGGAATCTCAAATGGCTGAGAATCACTTAAGGAAATGTTCATCATCCTTAGCCATCAGGGAAATGCAAATAAAAACAACTCTGAGATCCCATCTTATATTTGTAAGAATGGTTAAGTTAAATAACACAAATGACAGCTCATGCTGGAGAGGATGCAGGGCAAGAAGAATACTCTTTCTCCGCTAGTGGGAGTGCAAACTTGTACAGTCACTTTGGAAATCAATATGGTGATTTCTCAGAAAATTGAGAATTGATGTACCTTAAGACACAGCTATACCACTCCTAGAAATATACCCAAAGGACCCTCTACTATACCATAAGGATACTTACTCAATTATTTTCACAGTAGCTTTATTTGTAATAGCCAGAAACTGGAAACAACTGAGATGTCCCTCAATCAAAGTATGGATAAAGAAAATGTGGTATATTTGCACAGTGGAATATTACTCAGATATTAAAAACAATGGCATCATGAAATTTGGTGGCAAATGAATGGAACTAGAAAATATAATCCTGAGTGAGGTAACCCAGACCCCAAATGAAAACATGGTATGTACTCACTTATAGGTGGATATTAGCTGTAAAGTAAAGGATAACTATGCTACAGTCCACAGACTCTGAGAAACTAAGTAACAAGGAAGGCTCAAGAGGAGATGGGGATAGATGATTATCATCATGAAAGGCAAATAGACATCACAGGTGGATGGGGGAGGGTTCTTGAAGGGAGTGGGCACTGGAACAGGAGGGATCAGGTGGGCTGGAGATAGAGAGATAATAGCTTTCCTTATTTGGCTTTACACGACTATAACAAAGGCCACTTACCTTCAAAATCTTCCATAGAAGATCACCTTCTCCTATTGAAATGATACTGGCGGCACAGAGCTCAGCATTACTCAAGCCAGGGAACTTTGTAACACACAAACTGTTGAACTTCCAGGTTTCATTTTGAGGCACTGCAACCTGCATTTGCCACAAGATTTCCAGAAATGTTGTTCAAGGACAGTGCTTTGGGAATTGTAGAGAGGACCCATTCTTTCCTTCTACCCAGACAGGTGAGAAAATTTGCAAGTTTGGTTCTGTCAGGAATGTCTACAGTGCCTTTTTATTTGCACCACAAAACTGACCAAGCATCTATCCACCAGCACCTCTGTGTACACTGGCACTGACATGTTTTAACCTGGAGATATCACTTAAACACTTTTGCAGGATGAATACTGTTTATTTCCAACCATGCTTTGAAAAAAGGATTCTTAAAGTGTGGGGTATGACCTCATACAGGGTAATTGTAATAGCATGTGGGTTGGCCAAATTTTTAATAGTGGTATGAGTTTCTGAAAGCACAATGACTAAAATTTAATTAAAAAATCAAATGCATAATGGATATGAGACAGGTGTTTATGGTAGTGTTTATTATATTGTGTTACACAGTTTTCCTGCAGCCTTGGCAATGAACACCCAACAAACACACTTCACTATAGACTCCATCATGGTATACACATGACCAATGAATAATGCCTGAGTCACCTCAGCTCTGATTTTAGATTATTGCTTATTATTCATTGTAGTGTTTCTATTCTGTGTAGACATTTTTATGTTCTTACAGAAACATGATAGTTTAAACATGGAAAACCAAGATTTTAAATATTATTCTACCATTGTTCCTCAGCATGTGAGTATCTAATTAGTATATCTAATTAGTATATATTATGTTAGACAGATATGCTCATTCATCTCATTAGTATGTAAATTTTTAGTTTTAATAGTCAGATTATATGTATACTACTGGCATCAGCTATGCCCTGCTCTAAGTTCCTCTATACTGCATAAAACAGTTGTGTTTTGAGCTTGTGCATTGCCCAAGAAGACTATTCTAAAAGGTTTGACTCCATTTTGAAAGAGGATGATAAATGTAGTCTCTGGGTGGACTCAGAAACCTCACTATCTGTCAGTCATCATCCAGCACATACACATTATTGTGGTATATTTATACACTGTGTGACGATAAATTGCTGTGATTGATTAAAAGAAGAGCTGTGTAGCTAGAGTTTTCCTGCCTGGCCCACAGTCAGGACAAATCTCTCTCACCTGCCAGCCCCACAGCCCCTCAAACCCGACCCAGTAAACACAGAGACTTACATTGGTTACAAACTGTATGGCCAGGCTTCTTGCTAACTGTTCTTACAGCTTAAATTAATCCATTTCTATAAATCTATACCTTGCCACATGGCTTGTGGCTTACCGGCATCTTCACATGCTGTTTGTCATCATGGCGGCTGGCAGTGTCTCTCCGACTCAGCCTTCCACTTCCCAGCTTTATTCTCCTCCTTGTCCCGCCTACACTTCCTGCCTAGCCAATGGCCAATCAGTATTTTATTTATTGACTAATCAGCAACACATTTGCCATACAGAACATTCCACAACAGAGCTGAATGGCTAATAGCTAGGCTGGAGGTATAGATGGGACTTCTGGGCAGAGAGAGAGAGTAATCTAGGTACATGAGAGATTCCAGGAGACACAGAAGAAGCAGAATGGGCAATACATGGCAGAACATAGATGAATAGAAATGGGTTAATTTAAGTTATAAGAACTAGTTAAAAAACAAGCCTAAGCTAAGGCCAAGCTTTCATAATCAATAAAATGACTCTCTCTCATTATTTGTGAGCTAGTGTCCCAAAGAAAAATCCAACTACAACACATAAATGGCTTGGTCCCAAAAATAGAGAGGGAGCCACCCTTTCAGTTTATTGGGGGAGAATTGAAACTGTGGGAGCATATGGATATGCACTGATGAAAGAAAGGGGTAACTCCTTTGCCTGGACTATAAAGTGATGAGCACCTAATGCTGATGGCATGGCTCCACACCAGACTATCATCTGATACCTGGTATGTGCATCAAGGTCAAAGACTCCCCACCCCCTAACTGAGTTAAATTCCCACTCTTGACAAAGCCTACTGGACTGCCTGTCTAGCCACCTGCTCATCTAGACTTGGTCTGACCCACTGTTTCCTGCTTTTGAGCCATTTCCTACTTGGGACCTGGTTCCCATTCCTGACCAGTTTGGCCTTTTGACCTCACAGCTGATTTCTATTGCTTGTCTCTAAAATCTGACTTCCACCTATGTATCCCTCCCAGCACTGGCCTGGTTCATTATATTATCTCTACAAACTCTGTCTCAGCCCCTTCTGAAGCTTCTTGAGCTATGCTATAGCCTCTTTACTCATATTCATTCTCTAAATACTATACACATATAGAGGTATATAGATATCTACTATGTATTGTGTGATATGGGTTACTATTAGTAATTCAGAGGAACCTACATTTTTTATTATTAAGAATTTTTTATTCATTTTACATGTCAACCATAGATTCCCCTCTCTTCCCTCCTCCCTCCTCGCCCAGCCTTCTCCCCAACCCATCCCCCATCTCCTCCTCCAACAACATAAGGCCTCCCACAGGTAATCAACAGGGCTTAGAACATTCAGTTGAGGCAGGTCCAGGTCCCTCCTCCTGCATCAAGGCTATGCAAAGTGTCCCACCCTAGGTAGTGGGCTCCAAAATGCCAGGTCATGCACCAGGGATGGATCCTGATCCTACTGCTAGGGGGCCCCTTAAGCAGATCAAGCTACATAATTGTCTTGCTTATGCAGAGGGCCTAGTTCAGTCACATAGAGGCTCCACAGCTGTTGGCCTAAAGTTCATGTGTTCCCACTAGTTTGGTTTGGTGGTCTCTATAGGTTTCCCCATCATGATCTTGATGCCCCTTATTCATAGAGTTCCTCTTCTCTCTCTTTGACTGGACTCCTAGAGCTCAGGCTGGTACTTGGCTGTGGATCTCTGCATCTGCTTCCATCAGTTACTGGATGAAGGCTCTATGATGACAGTTAGGGTATTCACCAATTTGATTACCGGGGTAAGCCAGTTCAGGCACACTCTCCACTATCATCCTTGTGGATTCCTGGGAACTTTTCTAGCACTCGGTTTCTCCCTGTCCCCATGATGTCTCCCTCTATCATGGTATCTCTTTCATTGCTCTCCCACTCTGCCCTGTTCCAGCTCGACTATCCCATTCCCTTATGTTCTCATCCCCCATCTCCTCCCCTCCATTACCCTCCTCACCCCCAGTTTACTCATGGAGATCTCATCTATTTCCTCTTCCCAGGACAACCCATGCCTCCTCTTAGTCCTCCTTGTTAGCTAGCATCTCTGGAGTTGTGGGTTGTAGTCTGGGAAACTAGATCTTAAAATGAACAGTTAGAATGAGCTTCCTTCTGACTTGAAAAGTGGAAGAAGTGATAAGAGACTGCTGAACTGAATGTCCTTACAAGGTAAAAACCAATTTATTGATTATTTAATCTTCCTGATTTTCAACCCATCCTTCACTACATGCTAAAATGTGAACAGAAAGAGTTAGGGATCCCACTGGGTCACTATCACTTTCACACCTCTTCTGTGACCTTTTCAGAATGGCAGCTTACATGCCTTGAAGCCGACTTCTTTTGTTTGAACCTTATCACCTTTCACTTACTGTACTTTCCCTACCTACTTGGCCCTTGGCTTCTTGGGAACTTATTGCTCTTAAATTTTATAGTGAAAATAGCAGAATCATGGAGAAATAGATGCCATAAAAAATGTCCGAGTGAAGTGGCATAATGACCACACTGTTCCAGCAAAGATCTTCTGAGTCCTTCCTTCCTTCTGTAAAAATGAAAACAGTAAATGAACTAGCTGCAACTGCACTTCTCTAGGTGTTCAGTGACAACACAATAAATAAGCCTGGATATGTGTGATTTGGCTGTCTTCTGCCAAGGCTTTCCACCATGGTAGTTTAGGTTTTAAGTCATGGTCATCAACACTTGATTAATACTAAAAAGGAGAGTCAAAGTAACACAAGTGGTGTGTTCCCTTGAACAGGATGATAAGCAATGTCATGTTTTAACTGGGTTAAGAAGTTATTGGTCATTATAGGGATGAAGCTTCTTATGTATAATTAGTAATTGTAACATCCCAACCATTTTTACAAAGTACATGTTTTGAACAACCTAAAGACACATCTGGTGAATTTGTTTCTGACAGTTGAACATGTTGTCCTCCCATTCTCTCATTTTTGTGAAGGAGCTGATTAAAATGCACAACACCACATTTTCTGTGATAAATTCATTCCTCAATATATTTTCATATATATATGATTATATATATACATGTGTATATATTATGTATATAATCCAATTGTGTGTTTCATAAATATTTATGCCATGCTCACTTAACCTCAATCCATCAAATAAATTCAGTTTTATTTGTATAACATTCATGGGGAAGGAGGAACTTAGCATATAACTTTTCTGACTAAAATATTAGCAGAAATAAATCTATATTTACCCACTATATCCCAGTCATCTTTATTCTACCACTGAAAACAAATAAAGATCAGCATAAGCCTCCCTTTGCCATTACTTACTTTGGCTGAGAAAAATGAATGTTGAAGTAAATCATAATGAAGGTGATTTTCACAGAACTACAGGGCTGAATAAGGAAAAATAATTAGTTCTCACTTTTTGAGGAATAGTTACAAAACTGGTTAGACTTTAAGATGCTGAACAAAGCATACTTACCATCTATGTCTCTGTTATGGCAGCCATCCCCTCACTAATACCCTGAACTTGAATGAATTCAAGCCCATGCTTTGCTCTCGTTGGGTTGAGTCTGTGTACACTTGAACAGCTGAGCTCGTGTTTGTACACACATACAAAAGGACTATTAACTAGCTAAAACAATCAGATATTGTTGTAAGAGTTTTATAAGTTTTAATTTTATTTAATTTGAAAATATGATTATATTCAGCAAGTACAACTATCTCACTTTTTTAAAAAATGAGGAAACAGGAGCAAATAGTTAAATTAGCTGAGATTATTCAGTTACAACCATGATTGGAAACAAGCTGTACCCTCTTAGCAACATCAGTTCCTACCCAGTGGGTAGTGCTCCAATAAGAGCTTCCGCAGCAGAGGTGGAGAAAAAGCAAGCCTATCTCATATGGCAGTCAGAAGAGGTTCAATAAAAAAAAATCAAAACTGTATTTTCCTTCCACCACCAAGCCAGAAGAGGTTCCACAGAATCCTAATAAAATCCTAGTGATCTAACCCATACATTTCCTGCATTTGTTTTCTATGCCCACCATTGAAATAAAAAGTTGAATTCATATTTGACACATCTGAATGGGGATAACAATTTCTGCATCATATATAAGAGTCATTAATGCTGTTAGGGAATACTGCCAGTTTACTCTGTAGAAGAATATCTGATGAAGGAAATTTCTTCTTTTCTGACCCCAAATAGGGCTGTGTATCTACTTACAGGAACATCTAACCCAGTAGATCTTCATCTCACCTGCTCTTATAGCTCTAGGGCCTCAATCTACTATGGAAAATAACAGACCGTACTAATGAGTATTAAACCAGACCATTGCCTAATTCACAGCAGCATAGTTACCTAAATTCTATGCTTTAAGATCTGAATCATTAAAGTTTTCATGTGGAATAACTAAAGTCATAGAACACATTCAGGCTACAAACAACAAAGGAAGTTAAAATTTAAAACAGTAATTTACAGATGTCTTAAAAGGACTCACAGAATTCAAGACTAATGCTTCCCTCAACATAACAGTTGTCAAGGGTACATTACATGGGCAGTCACCCTATTGATTCTTTGTTGCATTGTCCTTTTTTTTTTTTTCATTTTTCTTTATTAAGAAATTTTCTTTCTTTATTTCTTCTGTAGTTTTTGTTGTTGTTGGCAGGAGGGGGGAGAACAAGGGAATCCGTGGCTGATGTGTAAAATTAAATTAAATTATAAAATAAAATAAAAAAAAGAAATTTTCTACTCACTCCACATACCATCCACAGATCCCCCCTCCTCCTTCTCCCACCCCTCAGCTCTCTTTCCCAAGCCACTCCGTATCCCTGCATCCCCTAAATTGAAGTCTCCCATGGGGAGTCAGCAGAGCCCAGCACATTGAGCCTAGGCAGGTCCAAGCCCCTTCCCACTGCACTAAGGCTGTGCAAGGCGCCACACCACAGGCACTGGATTCCCAGAAGCCTGCCCATAGGCCAGGGGCAGATCCCGATCCCCCTGCCTGGGTGTCTCCCAAACAGTTCGAGCCAAACAACCATCTTCCATATCCAGAGGGCCTAGTCCAGTCCCATGGAGGCTCCACAGCCACCAGCCCACAGTTCATGGGCTTTCACTAGTGTGGCCAGTCATCTCTGCACATCCTCCCATCATGATCTCAATGTCCCTGGCCTGCATTATCTCTCCTCTCTCTTATCAATTGGATTCCCAGAGCTCGGCCTGGTACCTGGCCATGGATCTCTGCATCTGCCTCCATCATTAACTGGACAAAGGCTCTATAATGACAACTAGTTTATTTGCTAGGCCAGTCACCAGAGTAGACCAGTCCAGGCACCCTCCGGACCACTGCCAGCAGACCAAGGTGGGCTCATCCTTGTGGATTCCTGAGAGCCTCCCCAGCACCCTGCTTCTTCCTATTCCCATGATGTTCTTATCTATCATGGCATCTTCCTCCCTGCCCTCCCACTCTGTCCCTGTTCCAGCTTAACCCTCCCATTTCCCTATGTTCATATCCCCCACTGCTCACCCTCTGCCACCCCCCACACCCAGTCCACTCATGTAGATCTCATCTACTTCTCTTTTGCAGGGTTATCCCTGTGTCCCACCTAGGGTCTTTCCCTGTTAGCTAGCCTCTCTGGAGTTGTGGGTTGCAGTCTGGCCATCCCTTCCCTCACATCTAGTATCCACTTATGAGTGAGCACATACTACGTTTGTCCTTCTGAGTCTGGGTTACCTCACTAAAGATGATGTTTTCTAGTTCCATCCATTTGCCTGCAAATTTCATGATATCATTGTTTTTTACTGCTGAGTCGTACTCCATTGTGTATATGTGCCACATTTTCTTTACTCATTCTTCAGTTGAGGGGCATCTAGGTTGTTTCCAGGTTCTGGCTACAAATAATACTGATATGAACATAGCTGAGCATGTGTCCTTATGGTAAGATTGAGCATTCCTTGGGTATATGCCCAATAGCGATATAACTGGGTCTTCAGGAAGACTTATTCCCATTTTTTCTGAGAAACCACCATCCCGATTTCCAGAGTGGCTGTACAAGTTTGTATTCCCACCAACAGTGGAAGAGTGTTCCCCTTGCTTCACATCCTCTCCAACATAAGCAGTCTTCAGTGTTTTTTTGGTTTTTTTTGTTGTTGTTTTTTTTGTTTTTGTTTTTGTTTTTTTTTTTTTTTCGAAACAGGGTTTCTCTGTGTAGCTTTGCGCCTTTCCTGGAACTCACTTGGTAGCCCAGGCTGGCCTCGAACTCACAGAGATCCGCCTGGCTCTGCCTCCCGAGTGCTGGGATTAAAGGCGTGCGCCACCACCGCCTGGCAGTGTTTTTAATCTTAGCCATTCTGACAGGTGTAAGATGGTATCTCAGAGTTGTTTTGATTTGCATTTCCCTGATGACTAAGGATGTTGAGCAATTCCTTAAATGCCTTTCAGCCATTTGAGATTCTTCTGTTGAGAATTCTCTGTTAAGCTTTGTAGCCCATTTTTTAATTGGATTGTTCAGTATTTTGAAGTCTAGCTTTTGGAGTTCTTTATATATTTTGGAGATCAGCCTTCTGTCAGATGTGGGGTTGGTGAAGGTCTTTTCCCATTCTGTAGGCTGTCGTTTTGTTTTATTGATCATATCCTTTGCTCTACAAAAGCTTCTCAGTTTCAGGTGGTCCCATTTATTAATTGTTACTCTCAGTGTCTGTGCTATTGGTGTTATATTCAGGAAGTGGTCTCCTGTGCCAATTTGTTCCAGACTACTTCCTACTTTCTCTTCTATCAAGTTCAGTGTAACTGGATTTATATTGAGGTCTTTGATCCACTTGGACTTGAGTTTTGTGCATGGTGACAGATATGGATCTATTTGCAATCTTCTGTATGTTGACATCCAGTTATGCCAGCACCATTTGTTGAAGATGCTTTCTTTTTATCCATGGTATAGTTTTGGCTTCTTTGTCAAAAATCATATGTTCATAGGTGTGTGGATTAATGTCAGGGTCTTCAATTTGATTCCATTGGTCCACATGTCGGTTTTTATGCCAGTATCAAGCTGTTTTTATTACTATAGCTCTATAGTAGAGCTTGAGGTCAGGGATCATGATGCCTCCAGAGGTTTCTTTATTATACAGGATTCTTTTAGCTATCCTAGGTTTTTTGTTTTTCCATATAAAGTTAAGTATTGTTCTTTCCAAGTCTGTTGGGATTTTGATGGAGATTGCATTGAATCTGTAGATTGCTTTTGGTAAGATTGCCATTTTTACTATGTTGATTGTACCTATCCATGAGCATGGGAGATCTTTCCATTTTCTGATATCTTCTTCAAATTCTTTCTTCAGAGATTTAAGGTTCTTATCATACAGGTTTTTCATTTGCTTAGTTAGAGTTACCCCAAGATATTTTATATTATTTGTGGCTATTGTAAAGGGTGATGTTTCTCTGATTTCTTTCTCAGCCCATTTATCATTTGTATATAGGAAGGCTACTGACTTTTTTGAGTTAATCTTGTATCCTGCCACCTTACTGAAGGAGTTTATAAGCTGTAGGAGTTCCCTGGTAGAATTTTTGGGGTCACTTATGTATACTATCATATCATCTGTAAATAATGAAAGTTTGACTTCTTCCTTTCCAATTTGTATCCCCTTGATCGCCTTTTGTTGTCTTATTGCTCTAGCTAGAACTTCAAGTACTATGTTGAATAACTATGGGGAGAGTGGACAGCCTTTTCTTGTTCCTGATTTTAGTGGAATTGCTTTGAGTTTCTCTCCATTTAATTTGATGTTGGCTTTTGGCTTGCTGTAAATTGCCTTATTATGTTTAGGTATGTTCCTTGTATTCCTGATCTCTCTAGAACCTTTATCATAAAGGGGTGTTGGATTTTGTCAAAGACTTTTTCAGCATCCAATGAGATGATCATGTGTTTTTTTTTCTTTCAGTTTGTTTTTATGGTATATTACATTGACAGATTTTCGTGTGTTGAACCATCCTTGCATCCCTGGGATGAAGCCTACTTGGTCATGGTGGATAATTTTTTGATGTGTTCCTGGATTCGGTTAGCTTGTATTTTATTGAGTATTTTTGCATCAATGTTCGTGAAGGAGATTGGTCTGTAATTCTCTTTCTTTGTTGCATCTTTGTGTGGTTTAGGTATCAGGGTAACTGTAGCCTCATAAAAAGAATTTGGTAATGTTCCTTCTGTTTCTACTGTGTGGAACAATTTGAAGAGTATTGGTATTAGCTCTTCTTTGAAAATCTGGTAGAATTCTGCACTGAAACCATCTGGTCCTGGGCTTTTTTTGGTTGGGATATTTTAATGATCATTTCTATTTCCTTAGGGGTAATTGGTCTATTTAAATAGTTTATCTGGTCTTGATTTAACTTTGCTATGGAGTACCTATCCAGAAAATCATCCATTTTTTTTTCAGATTTTCCAATTTTGTGGAGTACAGGTTTTTGAAGTATGACCTGATGATTCTTTGGATTTCCTCACTGTCTGAAAAAGATCGGGAAGGACAATATGTATTTATCACAGGGAAAATCCAACAAGATGAAGTTTCAATTATGAATATTTTGCCCCAAATACAAGGGCATCGACATTCATAAAAGAAACATTACTAAATCTTAAATTGCATTTTTCTTTTGACCTAGGAAGAGATTCTCAATGAAGGATTGTCTAAATTGGGTGGGCCTGTAGAAATGTCTGTATGGAACAGTCAATTAAATTAAGTGATGTGTGAAGACCCAGACTAATGTGAGTATCATCATTCCCTAGGCAAGGGGCCCTGAACTGTGTAAGAATAGAGAAATGGAGATGAGCACAAGCAAGCATGCAACTAAACACACAAGCATTCATTTCTCTCTCTGCTTGACTATGGATGTGATGTGACTAGTTGTTTGAAATTCTTTTCATGACTTCTCTGAAATGAAGGACTGTAATGGAGAATCATGACCTGAAATAAACCCTTTCCTCCCCTAAGTTGGTTTGAATTGTCTACAAAGCAGAAAACATGAAAACACATACTGTGAAAGGATAGGGCAGACAACTGCTCAAGAATAAATGTGGGTTAGTATAGCTAGAGTTTTCCTGCCTGGTCCACAGTCAGGACAAATCTCTATCACCCACCAGTCCCACAGCCTCAGACCCGACCAAGCAAACACAGAGACTTATATTGGTTACAAACTGTATGGCCGTGGCAGGCTTTTTGCCTCTTCCTTAACACATTGCCCCATGACAGTCTAAATGTGAATCTGCTTTTGCTTTTCTGATGGTATGCAATAGCTCTGAGGTTCATTTCCTGTCAATTTTTATGTTCATGTCATTTGCTCTGAGATACTGTCCTCTTTTTTTAAAATCAGAACTACTTTCTTTTTTATGTGAATTAGCACCCTTTCATGAGGTTCTATAGCCACATGTCTAAAATCTGACAGTTTAGATGGAGTCTAGATTTTGGGCAGCAGGGATGGCATCCCAGGATATTCCTTGATAATGCATTTGTGTTTGAACTGACTTGTATTCCTGATATTCTTGTGGATCTCTGGACTTTGTTTTTCTATGCCTTCATCATTGATGGCCAACTTCTACCTCCAAATATTTGTTTTTACTGCAATGTCAGGTGTTTTTTTTTTTTTTTCACTGAGATACTAGACGGAAACAAAACTGCATGTTTTACTGCCCTGGTGAATTAAATCATAGCTTTGTAGGGGCAAATCAAAACAGGCTTTGTTCACTGGTAATAATACTCATCTGTCTTTTACATAGTCGTACATGGGCTGAAAGGTCACTTATAACATTTGAGCCTTTCACAGTTACCCAATCAACACAACATGGTGACTGCAATTTCAGTAGGCCATCTGGGGCACTGATGTTTAATTAAACCAGATTAACTGGAAATCTATGTGAATAGTAACTAGTAAAGACAGGACTGTTCTGGGGGTATGAGTAGGGAAAGCAGATGAATTTTAATAATGAAAATGATCAGTTCTAAATGTAGATGGAGAGATAGAGGGAAAGAGAGAGGGAAAGACAGAGAGGGATGGAAGAAGGAAAGGAAGTGGGGAAATAAAGGAGGAAGAGAGAGGGAAGATAGTATTTTTTAAAATCATCAAAAACTATGTTTTTAAAAACCACGTGAAAAGAAGTGCAAATGGGTTTTTTTTAATCACATCTTACATAAGTAATTTCATGAACTATGGAATTTTGTACTAAAAAATAAGGAGATGATGAGAAAGAAATATTTTACTTATCTTTAATCTAACTGACAAAGAGAGTCCCTTAAAAGAAATCAATCCAGCAGACTAGACAGAAAGGACCAGGGAAAAGCCAGCCAACAGATGCACACAAAACGTAAAGTCAGTTTTATAAAGGCAAATCAAGCTGGAATTTCTTCCCACAAAGCCCCTGAATTATGATAAATGTGAGTTCTGCATGTGTATATTTGGAAAACCAACTCTGCTTTCTGTATTAGTTGCCTTTTTTGCACCAATAATTTCTTGAACAATATTCTATTTCTACAGTGTAACTGTCAGTGCCATACAGCCATGCTTCTCTCTGACAAATCAAGTACTAAATAATTCATTGCTGTTCCAAGGGGGAAAATCTCCAGTGCAGGCAGCCAAGGGAAATTTCTCATCAGCATAATAGAGAAGCTAAATGTGGAGACGCAAAAGCCCAAGCCCTATGTGGGCAGATAACGTTAGTTCAATTGTCAGGACCTGGTACACATGGTAAAAAATGCTGGACTCATTGGTCAGCGTACTATTGTCTTTTTGTAATATTTTGGTGTTGTTATTCCTTAACTGAGTTTAATGACTTATTAGTTTTGCATGAAATATGTTCTTTGAGTAAAGAAATATAATAATTTTATCTACCTAAAACTAATAGTAAATATATGGCTCTAAAGCTGTATTTGTGAGGCTGGGGATGAAGCTCAGTGTGATGGTTACTGTTAATCATCAACTTGACAAAAATCTAGAATCACCTCGGAGATGGGTCTCTGGGCATTCCTGTTGAGAGAATCTCTTGATTGTGTTAATTGACTCAAGAATACTTCTTTTAATTGTGGGTGGGATTGTTCACTCACTGGGATCTAGGAGGGTATAAGGTGAAGAAAGTGAGCACAGTGCACAACCTCATGGCTCTTTACTTCAGACTATGTGCCTAGTATGACCCAGTGTTTCAAGTGCCATGCTGCCTTGACTTCTCACCTTCATTTACATGAACTGGGATCTTCAGTAGATCCTTTCTCCCTGAAATTGCTTTTTCATTTCTAAGGAGAGTATTTCATCATAGCAACAGGAAAAGAAACTAAGACACTCAGTTGGTAGCATACTTGTTCATTATGCACAAAGCATTAGGTTCAATGACACTATATCAAGTCACAAGGACATCTGGCATATGTCTGTAAATCTTGAAACTGAAGGTTCAGAAAGTCAAAGTTACCATCAAATGTATAGTGAGATTAAGGCTGTTTTTACCTACATGAGACTCTGTCTCAAATGTTTCTTTAAAAAAAATGTATTTCCAGGGACAACAAAAAGGTTCAGCAGGTAAAGAAAGGTACCTTTACTTACACCCTGAATATAATTCCCAAGGCCCAAATGGTGTAAGAAGAGAGCTGACTCCTGCAGGTAGTCTTCTGATCTCTACACATACACAATGACACAAGCAATCATCTCTCACACACATGATCAATAAATAAGTCCAAAATGTTAAATGTATTCCCCTTTTGATACATAGATTTATTGTGTAATCCAAAAGAGATGGGAGAAGCCACAATGGCAGATAGGCATCGTACTTGAACAAATGATGATAATAATAATAAGTAGCATTGGGATACAGGGTTTGAATGTTATTTACAGAAATGAAATATACTAGATATGGAGCTATGCAGTAATAAATATGGTTACCATGTGAGGTTATTTAAATGAAAATGGACTCCATAAGTTCATAAAGTGTCACGATTTGAAAAGATTAGGACATGTGGCCTTGTTGGAGTATGTCACTGGGGGTGAGCTTTGAGATTTCAAATGTTTAAGCCAGGCCCAGTATCTCTCTTCTTGCTGCTTGCCAGTCCAGATGTAGAACTCTGTTATCTCTCCAGCACTTGCCTGTGTGCCATCATGCTTTCCTTCATGATAATAATGAATTAAACCTCTGAAATAGTAAGCAAGCCCCAGTTAAATGTTCCCTTTTATAAGAGATGCTTGGTGATTGTCTCAGTGTCTCTTCACAGCAATAAACTACTAACTAAGACATGTAAGTCAATTTGTTTTAATTGTCTTTTTGAAAAATCAAATCTTAAGGTCTAATCTTATTATAAGTAATATTACTAAATTTGCTGGATGAATGCATATGTCTTCCTTTCCCACTCAAGAGCTACAAGCAAGTTAAAGGAATAATGCATGCAGTCATAAGAGATTTATGTTGCATATCTCTAGGGATTTTGAAGGGCTTACAAAATTCATACCATTAATTCTTCCTCTCTCTTTGTGAGAAAGGAAGCAAGCAGATACTATTAGACAGTGATATAAGTACTTTTCACAAATGGAAGCAGGAAGGATGTTAAGTCATGAGTGGAACCAGTATCTGCTGTTTCTGCCTTTATGGTAAAATGAATGGCTAAAGGGAAGCTATGTTCTTCAATAAACTACAGGACTCCTATCCAGCACAGGGGCATCATATGTCTTTTTTCCTACAGTTTTACAGATGATAAATTTATCCATGTAACTCCTTAAGCCAAATATAAAAATGGGCTTTGAAACCAATGAACAAGAGTTCAACCAGTGAACAAGTGAACAACAGTGAAAATGAGAACAATAGTAATAAAATATGGTTATCATTTGGTGATTTTAAATTAAAATGGCCCCCATAGGCTCATAGAGTATCACTATTTGAAAGACTGCCTTCTATGTACTTTTCCTTACTATATAATAGCAGATTGTTATACATTTTGAGTTTCTTTGTCCAAAACTAATGTTTTACATGATGTGATTTCTATATGCAACATTCCAAGTTGTATCCCCACACGCTAGAAAACAAAACGAAACAGAAAACAAGGCTTTCTTAATTTTGGCTCCAATATTCTAAAGCAGTCATTCCTCTCATGTGAATTCATCACAGTTGTGGGATATTTTGATTGCACTCTGATACTCCCAAGACTGACAATAAATGTTACCATGAATCACAGGTTGGAGCTAGCTGCTACCTGACCAAAATTAGCCGTAGTGGTTTTAGATGACCAGGACATATGATAGACACAGGAAGTAGCAGGGAGGGGCTTAGAAAAATGCTTGGCCTTTTGGATCAAGGAAAGACAGAGAGAGGAGGTCACTGGTAGCTGCTCTCCTGCTTCTCTAACCAATCAAGTTTTTACCCTGATATCTGATTCCTGAGTATGCTAATTTGCAAAGACAGTTTAGGTTTGATGATCACACCTTGGCCCAATGCTTTACAGCAACTTTGAAAGTTTGTGACAGGGTTAAAGAATCAGGAAAGAGAACTGAGTCATTTAATAAAACTATATAAGGCCCAAAGTAAATCTTCACTAATTTTTTACAAAGACTGATTTCAGCTGTAAATAGAATGGTATCAGATCCATAAGTTAGACAAATATTAGGTGAATCTCTGGCTTTTGAAAGTGCTAATTCAGAATGCAAAGGAGTGATTGGGTCTTTAAAGGCAATATCAGCACCAATAGATGAATGTATTAGAAATACAGCTGAAATTGGATCTCACACTTGTGATGATAGTTGGATAGGAGAAGTAATTTCTAAAAATTTAAGAAAAATCAAAAGGTTGTATGCTTTAATTGTGGTAAACCATGTCATCTGAAAAGGGATTGTAGGCAAGATGTTCTTGAAAACAGTGTTTTTCTAGAGAAAGACCCAGACTTCTGGAATATGTAGAAGATGTGACAAAGGACAACATTGGACTATTGAATGAAGATCAAAATGGAATGCGCAATGTAATCCTTTGCCATCAGGAAATGCCTTAGGAGGCTTCTTGCAGGCCCCCATGTCAAATTTGGTTTAATCCTTCCCTGTGAGAATTGGGGAAACCCCCTCGCAGAGCAAGTAAAAAATTTAATGCCTGTTGATAAAGCTACACACACACACACACACACACACACACACACACACACATACACACTATTTATACATAACAACTTCATTAGATAAAACAAAATTTTCAGGGGAAACCATAAAACAAGTATTTTGACAAACTGCTATAAATGATTAGAGGCCAAAGCTAAAAATACAAATAAATTGCATCAAAATTGAGGGTTTGGTAGAAACAGGTGCAGATGTAATAATAATTGCACCAAAATCTTGGCATTCAAATTGGCCTCTTCAGGAGAAAATTGTTCAGCTTCTAGAGATTGGAACTTTCTCTCTGGTAAAACAAAGTACAAAATGGGTCAACTCTATAGGACCAAAAGGACAAATAGGGAAACTAAGCTGTATGTGGCAAACAGCAATGAATTTATAGGGATGTGATTTATTACAGCAATGGAAAACCCAGATTAACATTCTTCCAATATCAGAAGCAAGCCATAAACTAAAGTACACTTCTTAAAAAAATATTAAAAGTTATGATCAAGAATAGTCACCAACCATTCAGGTTGTACATAAGCATAGCACTGCAGCTACACCAACAGCCCTGTCTTACCTGACAAACCTGTCTGGGTGGAACAATGGCCTTTGACATTAGAAAAATTATAGACAATAGAACAGCTGGTACAACAGCATCTGAACACTCAATATATTGAAGAAATGAGAAGTACTTAGAATTCTCCTGTACTTCTCATTAAAAAGAAATCAGGAAAATGGAGAATGATAACAGATTTAAGAGCCATAACTAAGGTGATTCAGCCAATTGGCTCTTTACAGACTGGAATTCAATTGCCTTCTCTATTACCTAAAAAATGATCTATTACAGTGATTGATTTAAAAGACTGCTTTTTTGCTATACCTTCACAAGAACAGATAGAGAAAAAAATTGCCTTCACGGTGCATACTTGTAATAATTCCCAGCTTCTTAAAAGGTATCAGTGGAAAGTTCTTACATAAGAGATGTTAAACAGCCCAGCCTTGTGTCAATACTTTGTACAATAGCCATTGGAACTAATTCATAAACAGTTCCCTCAATCTATACTTTACCATTATATGAATGATATCTAACTAGCTAATTCAGACTCAGATACCTTAGAAAAATATTTGAAAAAGTAAACAAAGTTATATCTTGTTGGTGACTACAAACTTCTCCTAAAAAAAAATAGAAAGGAGATTTTATTAAGTACCTAAGACATAAGATAGGTTTAAAAAGTCAACCACAGAAAATAGAAATCAAGAGGTATCAATTATGAACTCTTAGGAATTTTCAAAATTGCTGGGAGATATTAACTAGCTATGGTCCACAATTGGATTGACAACTTAAGAACTAAGTAATTTATTTCAAACCTTGCAAGAAGATAATGACTTAAGTATTCCAAGAAAATTATTAGGTGAGGCTGAGAGAAAATTGGCTTTGGTAGAAGAGAAATTACAGGCTACACACGTGATTCACATGTAATCATAGCTTGATTGTATCCTGGTAACACTGCCTTCTGTGCATTCTCCTACAGGGATTTTTATGAAGAGAGAAGATAATATCTTAGAATAGATGTTTTTACTACACAGAGTAAAAAATTAAAGATCTATGTAGAAAAGTTTTCTGAATTGATTCTGAAAGGAAAATTGAGACTTCATCAATTAACAAGAATAGACCCAACAGAAATTCTGGTATCTTTACAAATGCTTAAATTGCCTCAATATGAGCAGAAAATGAACATAGGCAAAGAGCTTGTTGTAATTTTTTGGGAGAGATTAACAACAGATATCCAAAAAAGAAGAGACTTCAGCTTATAAAAAGAGCTAATTGGATTCTCCCACATAAATAAAAGTAACACCAATTACTGGAGCCCCTACATTCTATACTGATGTAAATAAATCAAGAAAGGCAGGAAATTTAAGCAAAGTGTCTCAAACTCCTTATGATTCTGCTCAAATTTCAGAATTATATGCTATTCTTATGGTATTATTAGATTTTCTTGAACCTCTTAATGTAGTCAGTGACTCTCAATATGCAGAAAGAGTTGTTTTACATATTGAAACTGCTGAACCCATCCAGGTGATTCAGAATTAACTTTGTTATTTGTAGTCAGAAGTTTTGCTATGTCCTGCCCGGTCCCACAGCTGCTCAGACCCAAATAAACATACAGAGGCTTATATTAACTACAAACTGTATGGCCATGGCCTATGGCTCAAGCTTCTTGCTAGCTAGCTGTTATAACTAAACTCAGCCCATTTCTACTAATCTATATTACCACATATTCCATGGCTTTACCTGTGTGCCATTACATGCTGCTCCCTGGACGGCAGGATGGCCTCTCCCCTGTCTCTCCTTTCTCCTTTTACTGTCTCTCTTGGATTTTCCCACCTGGCTTCATCCTGCCCTGCCATAGGCCAAACAGCCTTATTTATCAACCAATCATAGCAACACATATTCATCGTGAACAGAAAGACATCCCACAGCACTAAGTTTGGCCAAGACAAGGTAGGACAGTCTTTCAAAATTCCTACTTTACAAAAAGTATGTCAAATATTCTAGGCCTGGGAGTCAAAGATATATGTCCCAACATTGCAGAGAAACACTGGATGACTGTCCAGGCGGCCAGATATTGCTGTCATTTCTATAGTTTTGGAAGCTGTTTGCTCTACATTTCCTGTTTACTCAGGTAATGTTATATTCTTCTTTGGTCTTTGGTGGGGTTGAAGACTGCATAGTTGTACTTACAGATTTCCTTATTACCAAATTCAGGAAAGAACTCATAAAAGAGGTATAAAATGTATAGAATTGAGAAACATAAAAGCTTAAGTTGTTTATCTACGAAAAGGTTTAGTGTTCTAAAAAGATAGTTTTGGGTTGGTAATACCAAGTAAAGACAGAAAGTGAATTACACACCAAAGATCACCTCTTCCCTCCTCCTGCCCCTCCCAGCCTCCCATCCCAACCCACCTCCACTCCCCCCCCAACAAGAAGGCAAGGCCTCCCATGGGGAGGCACATTCAGTAGAGGCAAGTCCAAGCCCTTACCCCTACCTCAAGGCTGCATGAGGTATCCCATCATAGGTAGTGGACTCTAAAAAGCCCCCTCATGCACCAGGCATGGATTCTGATCCTACTGCCAAGGGGCCCCCAAGCAGATCAAGCTACACAACTGTCTCATCATGCAGAGGGCCTAGTCCAGTCCCATGCAGGCTCCACAGCCATTGATCAGTGTAGCTGAAAGTTTTCCTGTGTCTGTCCACCTGGATCCCACGTCCTGGCAGTTCCATAGCCACTCAGACTCAAATGAACAACACAGGTTTATACTAATCAAAACTGCTCAGGTCTACCACTGACTAGCTCTTACATTTAAATTAAACCATAATTCTTACTCATGTTTAGCCAAATGGCTTGGTACCATTTATTTATTTATTTATTTATTTATTTATTTATTTATTTATTTCTTTAGTAGCCGAGAAGAATGGGATGTGGAGAAGAATGGGATGCCAAGATGAAGCTATTCACAAGCCAAGAAGAATGGACAGCTGAGTTTAAAAACACCAACAATTTCCAGAATTTAAAATCCTGAACTATGACAGGACACTGGTGGAATTCAGGTTTATCTGGTATATGGACTACTTGCACCTAATGTGAGGTTGAACTGTAGGCCTTGTGTACATCGTACTTCACCAATGAGTCTGTCAGATACACTAAGCCTATAGGCTGAAGATGATGGAAGGCAGAACTGAGAAAAGGTACCAAGCCATGTGGATAAACATAAATAAAAATTATGGGTTAATTTAAACGTAAGAGCTAATCAGTGCTAGGCCTGAGCTAAGGGCCGAGCAGTTTTAATTAATACAAGCTTCTGAGAGATTATTTTTATAAGCAGCTGTGGGGTCTGTGGGACTGGCAGGCATAGGAAAACTTCTACCTACATATGAGTTCCCACTAGTTTGGTTTGGTTTTCTCTGCAGGTTTCTCTATCATGATCTTGATGCACTTGCTCATAGAATCCCTCTTCGCTCTCTTTGATTGGGTTCCTGGAGCTCTGCCTGGTGTCTGGCTGTGGATCTCTGCATGTGCTTCCGTCAGTCATTGGAGAAAAGCTCTGTGATGACAGTCAGGGTATTCACCAATCTGATCACTGAGGTAAGCCAGTTCAGTTCAGGCACCCTCTCTAAACAATGGATTAAGAAAATGTGGTACATATATACAATGGAGTACTACTCCACAGAGAAAAACAATGACATCATGAAATTTACAGGCAAATGGATGGAACTAGAAAATATCATCCTGAGTGAGGTAACCAGACTCAGGATAAACATGGTATATACCCACTCATAAGTGGCTACTAGATGTAAAGCAAAGAATAATCAGACAACAACCCGCAACTCCAGAGAAGCTAGCTAACAAGGAAGATCCAAAGAGGGATGCATGGACCAACCTAGGAAGGGGGAATAGATGAAATCTCCATGAGTAAACTGGGGATGAGTGGTAGGCAATGGAGGGTAGGGAATGGAGGATGAGAACATAAGGGAATGGGATAGTCAAGCTGGAACAAGAATGGAGTGGGAAAGCAATGACAGAGATACCATGATAGAGGGAGATATCATGGGGATACAGAGAAATCCGGTGCTAAGGAAGTTGCCAGGAATCCCCAAGGATGACCCCAGCTTAGACTAATAGAAATAAACAAGTTTTAAATCTACCATGTATTTTACAAAACTACTCATAATATTAAGTGAATTTTTTATCATGCATATTTTAGCTGTTGTGTACTCGTTCTCTGAGTCGCAACAGGAAGGAGGCAAGATGGTCATTCAACTCTCCACACTCAGGGTACTCAGAAAGTTACAAGAGACTCAAGGCTCTCAAGGTTACAGAAATAGTGAACAGTTGCTGGGAGAGGAGTCCTTTCTGTGGATCTCTCTACAAGTTGCACGTGGAGTTCCAGGGACGAAATTTTCATGCATACTCATGAGTTGCTGGGGTAGGCTTTGTGTTAACGCAGCTGTCTTTTAAGTCCTTCATGTTCCTTTAAGCGACCCTAATAAAGTTGTGCTTCACTAAGACTGCCTTGGATGGAACCTTCTTTGGTGTGCAGCTGGTGTCTTAAATAAATAGGGTAAATAGATGTTTATTTTTACCCAGTAAAACTCATACAACCCAGCTTATAGAATTCAAACTCATGTTTCTCTGACTTTCTATATGTTTTGGACAGTTATCTTTGAATATTGCAAAGAAACATGCATGTTAAATGATGCTAAACTTCATGTTTTTGTTATTAACAAATAATTTGTACAGTACATTGGGGAAAAAAGAGATTTTAAAGTTTATGTGAGAGGGTTAACTAAAATTTGAAAACTCTCATATATTTTTATCTTGGTTGTCATAGAAATAAAGAAAAAAACAGTCTTACATTGTATCAGAATGGACTAGACAGGATTCAGTGTCGGCTGTTTCTGTGCAGGACATTGTGTATAGTTACATACCCCTATTGTATTTTTATTTGCCCTGATTTCACCTGCAAGTTCAGACTTCACAAACTTAGAAACAGGCTTTGCTTCATCACAATGGCTATGATGCGGCAGCAAGGGACAGAAGGAGCAGTGGAAGAGTCAAGCATGTGGTCCCAGCCATCAACATGGTCACAAGGGCACAATCTGTTACTTTTCCAGTCTTATCATAGACAGTAAACTTACTTTTACTGAATACCCTGATCCAGAAAACATTTTCAGGCTGAAATTTTGCTTTGATTTTCCTGAAATCTTGAAGCTGAAGCTTTAATAGATTAAGAAAATAATAGTATTGTTATATCAGAAAATAATAATGCATTTGATACTGAGGTCTCCTCAGTACTTAAGTGGTAAACGGAGCATCGACTTAGTGCATTGAGGCTTTCCCTATAATTTGTCTAAGTGTGCTTTCATTATTCCCGAAGTCTTAGGGGATTATTTGCAGAATTATTGTTTTGCAATGTGCAGGTAATGCCAGGGAATTAAGAACCCTTCTCTCAGAGCTTTGCATGTGTTTAGGTTCAGATAATAGTGATGTGAATGATCACAGCTCAGCCAGCTCTCAGCCTGCAGGTATGCAGGACAATGAATCAAACGAGGGATAGGTAAAGAAGTATGGGTGTTTTTGCCACTATAGTCGGTTTTCAAACACTATGACGTTTTCTAAATTAGATGCTTATGTACACCTTCTTTTTGCCCTGTCTTTGATGCCTTTCTGAACTTTATTAAATAGTATGGGGCTGCTGGTTCCTTTTTATTCTATTTATCATGATATGTTCTATTGTTTGCCTACAACTTGTTTCTTTTTTCTAGGAAAACAGTAAATTATATTGTATATGAACACATAATTTTATATATTCTAATTGATAATTTTCATGGCTTTTTCTTCTAAGTGAATCTTGACCTGGGAGCATAGTTCACTGGAGGGGAAATTACCTTGCATATTTGAGACCCTGAGTTCCATCCCTATACATAGGTGGATGACTCCACACCTGTGCACATGTAGGTAGCACTAAGTGGACCTTGTGGGCTATTTAAAAAGAGTAAGGAGAAGGGAACAAGAAATGGAAGGAGGATTATTTAGTGAATGGGACAATACAGGGGGAATGGATGGGAGATTTGTTTTGGATCAAGATATATTGTATACATGCATGAGGCTGTCAAACAATAAATAAAATATATTATATTTTATTTCAGGTAAAATTGAATACAAGCTTGTTCCCTAATTTCTATTTTCTTACACTCTGAGCTCCTTAGAAACATGAACTAATGAAAAGGGAAAAAATATAGGCAGCAGTTTAGGTAAGACACGACAAATGCTCAAATCAAAGGAGCAAAATGTAAATGCAAAGGAGAGGGAAATGAGAGCCAAGTAGAATAGCTTTAGGGAGGTGAATAACTGATTAGATGTAAAGGTGAAATTTCACACTGTAAACACATTACAGGAAAAGTAATGGATTCAATGTTAGGAATACTAAGTATGGTGAAAAATTAGATTTATAATTTAGATGTGACCAGGAGCATTAAGGGTGGTGTGGCCATAGACTATATTTATAATTTATAATTTAGAAACCACCCATGACATTAGACTAGATGGAAGATTAGTATCAGGCATCTGACAACTGAATTATTAGAATACTTACAATATCCCAAGGGATTATTTGAAAAACAGCCACAAAGAAAGAAAGGGAAACAACACTGTTTTAAGGAATAATGACAAGAAGAAAAGGATCAGAAACACAGAACAGGAACAGAGAAAGGAGAGAGCCACAATCAACGCCTAGGAAAAGCTTTAGAGAACCAAAATTGCACAACAACCAAATAAGGTAACTGTTGAAATATGCACAGTGGTCTCTTAACAATTTAGACATGTGGGACCCTCAGCTCAGCAGCACTGGTGGAAGCTAGACACCAGGCAAGATGATGTAAGACTGTGAGACTCAAAAATTTTCAAGGAATAAGGGAATGCTTAGGATAATCTGTAAATGAGGAGAGATTGACTGATATAACAATAAGAAATAAAACAAAGCACAGCATACAATATAGAATGTCCCAACATAGCATCACCTACTAGAATATATAAACACAGAAGCTGTAAGAAATGGCATGGATTGGCACAAAGGACCTGGAAAACCTGATGATGAACAGGGCATGAGGGACTGTTGAGGAGCAGAGTAAGAAACATGCATGATGTGACATATAGGATAAAGATAAGTGGGGTTCCAGCACCACCTACATGGGCTGAAGAGGGACTTTTGAGTTCCAATCTAAAAGAGTGTCCTATTCATGACTCAGATGCTAATGTTTTCATCTAGAAAGAGTAGAGGGCAAGAGGGAGAAGTCTTGAACACAATGGGTAAATTAAAAGAGCCACTAAAAGAAGAGGCATGGAAGAAAAAAAAACAGCAGCAGTAACAACAAAAAACCCTTGAATCCTGACTTGAATTTACTGTTTGCTATATTCATGCATTGCTCATGTAAGGGTATAGATAGATAGATAGATAGATAGATAGATAGATAGATAGATAGATAGATATAGATATAGATATAGATATCTTGATCCATTTATCCATTTATCAACTTCTTTTAGATGTCTTTCACAATCCTTTCTCCCAGCTCTCTCAAATAACATAGTGCATTAATTATCATTTTCTCTAGCCTTAACACTGTACTATAAGAAGCACCTTTTAATTATAGGGTTTTATAACTGATGACTGGTGAACCTCATCTTGAAATCAAACTTGGTATTTTACAGCTAGACAGTATAGATATAAAAATAATGGTAAAGAAAACAATAATTTTCTCAAGATAAGAATTTACTAAATATAAATTATGAATGAATATCAGTATCAATGGTAATTTTTCTATGTGTCTTTGAATTTTGTGTATGCCTAAATATATGGTTTTAGCTCTGCTGTTAAGCAAAAGTGCACCAGAGTTTAGGCAATGAATTCTATGAATAGCTGTTTCCAACACAGTATGACCTGTTGTGATAGGAACCAAAGGATGGTGCAGTGAATCACAGGACGGACCACCTTTCCAGGAATAGTCAATGAATGTCTACCTGGATAGTGATTTTGAGTATACAGGAAACTCTATAAGAAAGTCAGCAAAGAGATAGCAATTCACACTCTATATGAATATTATTACAGACTAGCACGTGATTTTTAAAAATGTTCAGGCTCTAAAGTCACATCTAAAGACTGAGAGCTAGGTACCATGATGAGAGAGAGCATGTAGTATTTGTCTTTTTGGATCTAGGGTAACTAATTCAACATGATATTTTCTAATACCATCCATTTACTTGAAAGTTCCATAATGTCATTTTTCTTCACATCCAAAAAGTAGTCTGGTGTGTGTGTGTGTGTGTGTGTGTGTGTGTGTGTGTGTGTGTGTGTACTACAACTGCATTGTACATTCCTCAGCTGAAGGACATTTAGGTCGCTTACATTCCCTAGCTGTTATGAATAGGCTGGCAATGAGCATGGCTGAGCAAGTATCTGTGGAGTAGGAGGTGAAGATCTTTGGGTCATATGGCAGATTAATTTTTAGATTTTTCAGAAGTCTCTACATTGATTCCAGAGTGGCTGCACCAGTTTACAATCCCACTGAAAGTGAATGGGAGTGCCCCTTTCCACACATCTTCAGCAGCTTTTGTTGTCCATTGCTTTGTTGATCTTTGTCATTCTGACTGGGAGAAGATGAAATCTCAAAGTTGTTATGATTTTCATATTCTTAATTACTGAAGATGATGTACGTTGTTGGAAACATTTCTTAGACACTTTTATTTCTTCTGTTAAGAATTCTGTTCAGAGTCTTGGCCCACATTTTAATTAGATTTCTTTTTCATCACTCTTTTTTTTTAGTCCTCTATGAATTTTGAATATGAATCCTTTGTCAGATGTGGAGCTGGCAGAGGTTTTTTCCCCACTCTGTGGGCTTCATCTTTCTTTTATTGGTTATTTCCTTAGCTATACAGAAGCTTCAGCTTTATGAGTATATACCCTGGAGGAACCACCAAACAAGGAAAGTAGAAAGTCACTCTGGGGGAGAAGAACTGCTGGAGAGCAAAATAGCAAGATACAATTGATGTGAAGAAAGAAACGGAAAAATTGTGGGGAGGTTTTAACTGTGTAGAGGGAGTTCAATGTGAGGACAGTGAAGGGGAAAATAACACTAAAGCTGTTTGAAAAATCCATGACTCATATTATTTTTACCTAAGATTACATGTAATATAAACTTACTTATATACATAGATTATATATATTATAACATATATTAATAATATTATATTTAAAAATTATATAGAGTCTTAATGAAGTTGTACCACTTGGGCTGGCAATGCTCCCCACCAAGGGCAATAAACTATCTAACATCAACCCCAGGACTAGGCATTAAAAGCAAAACAATATAGATGTTGCTGTTGTAGGTTTATTATAAGTTTTTATTGCTGAAGACACCTGTTCTTGGAATATAGGACTCAATTTAAGTGGATCTGACCCATGAGCCTTTTCCCTGAAGACTAGCTTTCATAGTAGTTAAATGTGGCATGCAAACTGTCAAGGGAGGTATAATGATTTGAAATAAAATGGCCCCCAAAGGGGATGGCACGATTAGAAGGTGTGGTCTTATTGGAGGAAATGTGTCACTGTGGAGGTGGGCTTTGAGTCTCATATATGATCAAGATACTACCTAGTGTCTCAGATGACTTCTGCTGTTTGTGAGTCAAGATGTAAGATCTCTCAGTTACTTCTCCAGCACTATGTCTGCCTGCATGCTGCCTTACTTCCTGCCATGGACTAAACCTCTGAAATGTAAGCGAGCTACCCCAAATAAATGTTTTTCATTATGAGTTGCTATGGTCATGGTGTTTCATCACAGCATTAGAAACCCCTAAGACAGGATGAAAGTAACCAGTAGTCCAACCCAGCTGTGATGCTGATGAACCACAAAAATGATCAGTACAGGAAGATGTCCCTAAACGTACAATACTGGTACTCATATCTTGGCAGTAACCATAGCTCTGTATTTAGATGTATGGCTCACCCTACAGGAAGGAAATTGTCTTATTTCTGTTCTTTTTTTTAATTTTATAATTAATTTAATTTTACATATCAGCCACGGATTCCCCTGTCCTCCTTCCTCCCCCCCACCCCCGCCACCTTCCCTCCAATCCACCCCCAATTCTCACCTTCTCCAGGGCAAGGACTCCCCTGGGGATTCAGCTCAGCCTGGTAGATTCAGTCCAGGCAGGTCCAGTCCCCTCCTCCCTTCACCCAGCCTGAGCAAAGTGTCCCAGCATAGGCCACAGGCTCCAAAGAGCCAGCTCATGCACTAAGGACAGGTACTGGTCCCACTGCCTGGGGGCCTCCCAAACAGTTCAAGCTAATCAACTGTCTCACTTATCCAGAGGGCCTAAAAAGGAAATTGTCTTATAATGGATGCTGGCCTTATGGATTCTAGGGGAGAACTTTCTAACATCTCTAGCTTTCCTAAACCCAAATTAATCATAAGTGCACTCTAAATCCTTATCCTTGTATACATAAATAAGTGTATCTCTCAGCTTCAATTAAGATTTTCTTTGCTACAGAGACTATTACAGAAAATCACAACAGTCAAAACGCAAGAACAACTGATTTTGGGGTGCCCAGACTAAATGGATACACCAACAACATAGATCTTGAATATATGCCTCAGGGAACATTGCAGAAGAAAGCAGAAAGATTATAAAAGTCAGGGGGCAGGAAGTCTACTATGAGATTGTGTCTCCTAGAAATAATAGGGAAGTTATATCTGTGATACATAGCCAATATGGCTGCCTAAACAAGAACTGAACAATGACAGCACCAATAGACATATTAAAATGGAAGGAGGAAATCTCATAGGGCCCCAAATCTACCAAAGAACTATAGATAACTAAGAAATGCTGAGAATGGGAAAACTAGTCATCCCCAAGGAGAGCTAGCCAACCAATCAGAATTAGTTATAACAATAAATAGTAAGCTCTGAAGTCATGTACACACAAGCAACACTAAATGGACTCAGCTGAGTGTATTATTTATGCATTTATGCACATGTATAAAAATAACAAAGAGCCGGGCAGTGGTGGCACATACCTTTAATCCCAGCACTTGGGAGGCAGAGGCAGGTGGATCTCTGTGAGTTTCAGGCCAGTCTGGGCTACAGAGTGAGTTCCAGGACAGGCTCCAAAGCTACACAAAGAAACCCTGTCTTGAAAAACAAAACAAAAATAAAATAAAAAATAATAATAATAAGAAGAAGAAGAACAAAAAAAAAAGCAAGGAAAGGAGGTACATGCAAGCAACTAGAGTGAGGAAACAAAAGGGGAATGGTGCAATTACATTTTAGTATAAAATATATTTTAAAATAAAATAAAGTCTTAAACAATAAAACTGGTCATTTTTGCAACCAGCTTCCATAGAAAGAGAATGCTGTCGTGGCAAATGCTGACTGCACCAAAGTGCCTCAGGCAAAGAGGTATTAGAGCTCTGCATGAAATGGAGAAGACCAAATAAAACCATCTGTCAAAAACACAGCTTTGTCACAATGACAATTTGTGATTGAATTTACTCAGCAGACTATCCAAGGCTTCATGTTCATCAAGATATTTCATTTAAAGTATCATTAAAGTGAAATTAAGTTGCTATTAACCTTGTCTATTCAAATGATGCCACTGAAGGAGTAAACACACTACTCTGGCATGCAGGGAGATGACATGATGAATTGATACATGTAGCACGGAGGTGGACGGAGGCTTTCTAATGAGTGATTACCTGTGGCATAAGTGTATCAATTTTTTTTGTACTTGTCAAATGGAGTTGGCAAGGATGGACATGAAGAAATCAATCTTGGAACTTGCCAGGACATCAGCCCCTCACTTTCACAGACACTAAATTGTAAACTTGATGTTTCTAAGGAAAACTGAGAATTGGGGAGGCACTAACCTCTGCCAAATACTATATATTATTTGGCTTGGCCAATCATTTCCTGTCCACTCCAAAGGCAAACATGTATTGACATTATGATTTGTAGAGGACAACCAGTCAAATAGTCAAAGACATATACTCTTTCAACAATGTCCATGTATGCATGATAAAGCCATTTCTCATTTGCTTTTTGTATCATTAGAAAAGTGTATTTGAAATTTGTGCTGGCTAGTTTTATGTCAGCTTGACACAAGCTAGAGTTATCAGAGAGAAGGGAACCTCAACTGAGAAAATGCATCCATAGCATCCAGTTGTAGGGGATTTTCTTAAGTAATAATTGATGTAGGAGGGCCCAGCCCATTGTGGGTGGTACAATTCCTTGGGCTGGTGGTCCTGGGTTCTTTAAGATAGCAGGCTGAGCAATCCATGGGGAGCAAGCAAGTAAGCCACACTCCTCCATGGCTTCTGCATCAGCTCTTTCCTCCAGATTCTTGCCCTATTTGAGTTTCTGTAATGACTTCCTTCAATGATGAACAATGACGTGGAAGCGTAAGCCAAATGGGACCTTTCCTCCCCAAGCTGCTTTGGTCATGGTGTTTTATCACAGAAATAGTAACCTTAACTAAGACAAGATGGATATTCTCTCCATCCCCTTATTCTCTTTCTAGAATAAAAGGAATCATTTATTTAACTATTTTTCCATTTGGGGCTTATGATTTAGTAAAAGGGTTGAGTAGAAAAACAGAGAAAAGGTTATTTTTGTAGGTCTTTCTCTAGGAATTATAACTGTGTACATGCACACAGATATGCAGGTAAACACATATACACACATGTACCCACAGACTCATTCACATGTGGAATGTATTATTTGGAATCTTGGCCACTAGAATGAAGCAGATCTTCTTACCTGCCTTCTTATGAGGTTAGGATTCACCCAAGATTGGATGAGAACCTAGGGAGTTTGATATACATGAAGCAAATCCTATATATTCCAGAGGAGAAACCCCAAAGCCAGTTTTGGACCAAGGACTGCTATGAGCAGAGGAAACAATGCTAACCCCATCTAAGGAACTTGGCATGTCATAGTTGTGTCAACAAGATTTGCCCCTGATGTCTGAGGAATGGCTTGTGCAACCAGGGTTAGAATGCCCAAAGACAATTGTGTTTACCAACACTTACCTAGATAACAAAGGCCAGGACCTAATAATCCTCAGGGCCCATGAGGTAATATTGTTGAGACATGGTGGAACTTTTAAGAAGTAGGACTTCATTGGAGGTCTTTAGGTGATTGGGTACAATGCCTTGAAGGGACCTCAGGCTCTTTTTCTTCTCTTTTACTCCCTGACCATGAATTGAAAAATTTGCTCATGTATATATTGTGTGCTCCCTTGACATAGACCCATTATTCTGAACTGGAACCTCCATTACTAGAAACCAAAATAAACCTTTTCTCTATAAAATGGCAATCTTGGACATGTGGTGTGATGATGGAAAACTGATTGATACAGTAGAAATGATCTTTTGTACTTGCTTTAAAGGGAAAGAGATAGTGATAATATCTAGGTCAGCTTGACAGAGCCTTGAACAGCAATTCATTTAAACAGGACTAGTGATATTTCTTCCACATAGTAAAGCAAAGCTAGTTCAGGGACACATAGATTTAGAGTACAAAAGTACATCATCTGCTTCATTGCTTTTATCTCATCCATCTCCAGAAAAAATAAACATTCTCCGCTTAGTAATTTAACCACAGCAGTAGTTAGAGCAAATATTTACAGAGGATCAGAAGCACTTTATCAAACAAACTGCTCATCATTCCTTTTACTCCACATTGTGTGATACTATTTCCCAAATTAAAGAGTTTCCACAGAGTGGAAGCCCTTCTGTGCTTATGTGGGATGTGATTCTCCTTTGAGGAGGCTACCACAGGAAGATGAGGCTACACGGGTGTGGTATTGTGTTCCCCAAATATTGTGTACCCTAATAAACTTATCTGGGGTCAGAGAACAGAAAAGCCACTAGATACTTATGATAGGCAGTGGTAGCACACGCCTTTAATCCTAGCATTCCAGAGGCAGAAATCCATCTGTTCAAGGATACAGCCAAGCATGGTGACCCATGCCTTTAATCCCAGAAAGCGAGCCTTTAATCCCAGGGAGTGATGGTAGAAAGCAGAAAGGTATATAAGGCGTGAGGACCAGAAACTAGACGCATTTGGCTGGTTAAGCATTTGGCTGGTTAAGCTTTCAGGCTTCTAGCAGCACAGTTCAGCTGAGAGCCATTCGGATATGAGGACACAGAGGCTTCCAGTCTGAGGAAACAAGACTAGCTGAGAAGTTGGCCAGGCGAGGTTAGCTGTGGCTTGTTCTGACTCTCTGACCATCCAGCATTTCACCCCAATAACTGGCCCCGGGTTGGGTTTGATTTTATTAATAAGAACTTTTAAGATTCATGCTACACACGGGTCATCTGCCTTAAATGTGGCAGGAAGTAAGGACTCTGATATGAGTACAGGGGGCCAGAGTGTTCCCCTTTACTCATACAGAACGTCATTGTGCAAATGCCTGGGTGGGTAGAGCTAGCGTGTGATGGTGAGGGAGGGTTTTGGAACATTTAGGAAAGAATGTAGTTAGGTCATAGGAGTCTGACACTGAAGGTGTCCGGACTCCAGACTCTTCTCCCCTTAGCCTTTGCAACTG
Organism: Peromyscus eremicus; assembly: GCF_949786415.1. Lineage (NCBI taxonomy): Eukaryota > Metazoa > Chordata > Mammalia > Rodentia > Cricetidae > Peromyscus > Peromyscus eremicus. The sequence goes on from NC_081420.1 coordinate 36,809,403, forward strand.
TCATGAGACAAACAACCTTTCTCTCGTTTGTGGTCCTACCATGATGTTTTAAGGGAACCAGGCCAAATGGCAATGGGATGGAAGTCTTCGAAACTGTGATTCAGAAAATTTCAAAATGTGATTTTACAGTTGTTATTTTTTTAATATTCCTTTTTTAATCTTTTTTATTTTTTATTAAGGAATTTTTTTATTCATTTTACATACCAATCACAGATTATCCTCTCCTCCCTCCTCCTGCCCCTCCTACCTTCCCTCTCCAACCCACCCCCCATTCCCTCCTCCAACAAGGCAACGTCTCCCATGGGGAGTCTGTAGAGCCGGGTACATTCAGTAGAGACAGGCCCAAGCCCTGTGCATCAAGGCTGTGCGAGGTGTCACACTGTAGATAGTGGGCTCCAAAAAGCCAGCTCATGCACCAGGGGTGGATCCTAATTCTACTGTCAGGGGGCCACTTTTAAAGGGGAGGTATGACTGGACAGAGAGTCGACCGTTTGTCAGGAGTGGTACTGTGTCTAAGATGCAGGGGTCATATTCAACTCAATTTTTAGACACATGACTTTTAGGTAAAGATATTCTAAAATAAATTTCATTCAATGTATCTTCTCTTTACTCCTTCATGGAGTATCAATTTTAAATACAACTGAAATGAAATTGAAGTTCTTCCTTAAGGAAAGAGAATCCAGCAAAAAAAAAAATACTTTGTTGAATATCTAAGGACAGGAAAATGATAAATATTTATGGAGGACAGTCGACTGTAACATTCTTTAATAGGTCAAAAAGAAGAAGAAGAAGAAGAAGAAGAAGAAGAAGAAGAAGAAGAAGAAGAAGAAGAAGAAGAAGAAGAAGAAGAAGAAGAAGAAGAACAACAACAACAACAACAACAACAACAACAACAACAAGAAGCTGATAAAAACCCACTTGTTGAACTAGCTGAAGGTGTGGGAATGCTGAATTTATTATTAAATAGTACAGTGTGGGAAACTGACTTTTATATTCTCAGAATTTATCTCTTCTCTATCATCTTAATAATGATCTCTAAAGATGATAGATAGAAGATGGTATCTGCTATCCTAATGAAGAATTACTACTCTGTATTAACTTAAAATATATTTTCATCTTTCTAAGGTGTGCCTAAGAGTGGATCAAACTTTTCTACTTCAATTTTTATATCAATAAAGTAACAAAATTCATTTTTTTGAGAAGAAAGTTATGTAAATATATTGTATGGCATTATTTTTCCTTTGGTCAATGTGTGCCCATGGTTAAGACTGGATTGGCTTAATTCTTATGGTCTGCTTACTAGAACAGTGGTAAGCAGACAGTACAATGTGAGTGTCTGTCTCACTGTACATTTTCTTAGTGTTTTGAGCCAGGTATAAAACTTTATTGCTAAAGACTTGAACTCCTGACCTTCCAACCTCCACCTCCTAAGTACTAGGACTGCAAGTGTGCACCATCATACACAAAAATTGCAAAACATTTTGAAAGTGAAGTTATTACTGAACCATGACAGTCTTTAAGGCTTCCAGTTAGTACTAGTCTTGTATTTATTGTTGAGTTAGCTCTAAAACAACTCTGAAGTATGAATAAAGAGAAAATGAAATGGAAATCAAGACTCTACACTGATATTAAAATTCCAGAGAGTTGTAGGGGTAGTTATCCACAAGAAGTTCTGACTAGGAATAACACTAGCAATATATTCTCATTAAATAATGATATATTGCACAAGTAAGTATTCATTGTAGAACATTTAAAAAATGCATTGAAACATTAAGAAAATTCCCCTGTAATTTCGTTGTCCACCTGACAGCTCATGTTAACTTCCTACATTCCTATGTTTTCAGTATTTTCCTCTGAATTGTTTTGACACAATCCTTAAAAACTGTGGAATTTTCAAGTCTAAATTATTTAAAATATTTAAGTTAATTTCATTAAAATTATCAGGATAGCACTTCTTATGCCATTGAAAATCACATAATGCAGTATTGACTCTCAAAGGAAAAGGTTATTTGGGACAATGCTTCAGGAAGTAATGAGTTTTGAGTTGAATATGTGGGTGTGAGTGCGTGTGTTGCTTTCATTGTGTAGATATTGTATTCATATTAGGTAGAAGGGGAAAGTTAATTTAAAAGCAGATTTGGGTCTGTAATAGGCTGTCATCAGTATAGAATTTTTATAAACAAATATTCTATAGTAATTTATCTATGGTGATATAATCTCTCATCGACATTCCCTGTACAGTTTATTTCCCATCTGCAACATCCTTTCTACATGTGAATTCCTGTTTTCTCACTTGAACAGCTCAGCCTTTCCCATGTCACATTTTAAACTATAAAAAATAAGTTACCATTTTCCTTATAAGCAAATGCACTAAGACTTTGCCCTAAAATCTTATGTGGGCAATTAATATTAATAATTCATATCCACATTGTATTCAGTAATGGTACCTGTTTTGGTGATTGTCAAGTAACTGTCCTGTTGAAATTCTGAACTCAATTAAGTCAGTGAAGTTTTGGTCAATCTGAGGACTCATTGCTCTGTCTCTCCCAGTTCTTACCTAGTTCACTTCTTTTCTTTGTCCTCCACCAATCCTCATTTCTTATACCTACCTACCCACTTATTCCTGCCTCCTTCTTATCTACATTCTTCTATTATTCTCTTTCTCTTCTTAATTTCACATTTTAATCACATTTAAATAAAATTCGTTTTAATTTATTGAGATATTCAGGACACTCCTTGCCCATGCCTGGTGTGCATGTCATTCATAGCAACCAAAAGGCATGTGGCTACTTCAAAAGCTTCCAGAGATCACTTTGGTGTAACACAAATTGTTAGAAGGTCTTATTAATAAAACAAACCCGGACGCCAGATATTGGTCAGAGAAACAGAACAAACCACAGCTAACCTCACCTCACCAATTCCTCAGCTGATCTTGTTTCCTCAAACTGGAAGCCTCTGTGTCCTCATCGAATGGATCTCAGCTGAATTCCTGCTCAAAAGCCTAAAAGCTTAAAAAGCCTAAAAAGCTTCTAGTTCCTGGTCCTCACATCTTCTATACCTTTCTGCTTCCTGCAATCACTTCCTGGGATTAAAGGCATGTGTCTTTCCCAAACAAAGACATGAGATCTCAAGTGCTGAGAATTAAAGGTGTGTGCCATGCTGGCTCTGTTCCTTTTTTTTTTTTTTTTTTCATTTTTCTTTATTAAGAAATTTTCTACTCACTCTACATACTACCCACAAACCCCCCCTCCTCCCTCCTCCCACTCCCTCTTTCCCAAGCCACCCTGCAATTCCACATTCCCCAAATCGAGGTCTCCCATGGGGAGTCAGCAGAGCCCAGCACACTGAGCCTAGGCAGGTCCAAGACCCTTCTCACTGCACCAAGACTGTGCAAGGTGTCACACAACAGGCACCGGATTCCAGAAGCCTGCCCATAGACCAGGGACAGATCCCGATCCCCCTGCCTTCGTTCCCCCCAAACAGTTCAAGCCAAACAACCGTCTTCCGTATCCAGAGGGCATAGTCCAGTCCCATGGGGGCTCCACAGCCACCAGTCCACAGTTCATGGGCTTCCACTAGTGTTGCCGGTCATCTCTGCACGTCCTCCCATCATGATCTCGACGTCCCTCGCCTTCAGTATCTCTCCTCTCTCTCATCAATTGGATTCCCGGAGCTCAGTCTGGTGCCTGGCCATGGATCTCTGCAACTGCCTCCATCAGTCACTGGACAAAGGCTCTATGATGACAGCTAGGTTATTTGCTAGGCTGGTCACCAGAGTAGATCGGTCCAGGCACCCTCTGGACCACTGCTGGCTCTGTTCCTAATGTGGCCTTCAACCTACAGAGATCCAGATGGATCTCTGTCTCCCAAGTGATAGGATTAAAGGCATGTGTGCCACCATTTTCTGGCCTCTATGTCTAAACTAGTAGCTGTTCTGTTCTCTGACCCTCAGATAAGTTTCTTAGGATACACAATATATCAACCACACTTTGGTCTAGAAATGAATATACCAGTACACCAATGTCTCTGTGACAAACAGAATGTAGACAGAACAAGAATAGAGTCCAAACACTCAGCAACTTTGCAGAGCCCTGAAGGTGCTCATATCTGACAATAGAGATTCCTATCAGTTTGTGTGTCAATGCAAAAAAAAAAAAAAAAAAACCTTAAATGGTTTGGGGAACATCAGTCCCTTGTTTGTAAAATATCCATGAAGGAGAATTTGGATGATCTATTTCTGTGATATGATTTCAGCTGCCTGCTGTTCTCCACACTCAGCTTCACCTCTTTTGCTACCTTAGACATTGACATATTCTTGAGATTGTAGCTATAGCCTCTATGTTTGAACCTGAGATTAAAGTTGGAAATAACAGACACCATAATGCCTTTGCCTGTAAGTTGATGGGCTGCTCCTTCTGTTCTCCTGTAACTAATCAGAGTGGCCACTGAAGGGTCCATTTTGAAAATAAGATCTTCGAGGACTTGAGTCAGGAGGAAGCAACTACAGAAGATTGAAAGGAAAGGGATCATGACATGAGAGATTGCTCCTGAATAATGGAAGGACAACAGAAAGAGTTGCTAAAAAGGGCCCAAAGCACTTTGCATTTGATATTGGCTCGCCTAATACCTTCAGCCAGAAACAGCACAATCCTCCTTTCACCGTCTCCTCATGGGATGAGCTGAGATGGCTGCCTGGTTCATTTCCAGTACTCTTTCCAGGCTGCTCTTGTACTGCCAGCTGGCTTTTATCTTCTGTGCCCTGCCTCCAATATAGTCAGACATATTTTTATTTCTGTGTGCTAAATGTTAATTTTTCTTTATCTCTCATGATTTTAGTGACTTTTCGTCATGATTAACTGTTTGTAAAAGGTGATGAATTTCTGGTGAGTTGTCTTTTACTTTTTCCTTCTTTCACAGCCTTTTCCTCCTTGGACAACCTCCAGTTATTTGGAGTAAAAGGAGAGTTGAATATTTAAGACTGTAATATCAATAGGAAAATGCGCTCTACTCAATTCTCCTCTATAGCCAAAGAAGGAGTGGAGAGAGAGCACAGCCACACAGCAGGTCTGATAAGTGGGTGCTCTGCCTTTCAGCTAAAGGGGTTCTTTCTCTAGCTAATTTCTACTTAGAAACAAAGGGGTTTTCAGAGAGTGAGGAAAGAGAGGGGAGTGAATGATGCTGCAATTTGCATTTTTGCTCACATAATATTCATGTTCAATTGACTAGAGAAAGGTTCTCTATTTTTCTCATTACAAATGGAAGCACCTGTTTAAAAATACTTGAATCAATTTTTATTCACAATTACTATTTTTCTCAAACTTGCCTGCAATAGTCAAAGGGATAAATGTTAAAACCTACTTAGCTTTTTTTTAGACTCTGTACTAAATAACTTGAGAGTGTGGCATATTAAGAAAGAACATTATTTCAAGTACCCGAAGGAGTAAATTCTAATCCAAGCTCTGTCATTAACTGTGTTATTAAGCAAATCGTTTAAACTCCTTTGTCTCCCATTTCTTTTCTTTTAAAATTTGAGTTTTGTATTGGACCACTTGAAATTTCCCTTCCAGATTTAGTTTCTTTCTTTCTTGTCTATCTCACTAACATTCCTTTATTTTCTTTCTTTTAAAATCTCCCTCTTTCCTCCCTCTTCCTTCATTCTTCTCCCTTTCTTTTCATCCCCCTTGGTCTTCCCAGAGCCACACTGTTTGGGAATCTGGGATGAGAAAATTGCTTTGTTTCTCCAGATAGAAGACGCTTGCAGAAGTCCCAACTGTCCAGTTACCTTGTAAGCATCATTGACGCTTTTATTGAATGGACATATTTGGAATAGAAGAGTCCTGATTTCTCTAGCAATTCCAAATAAATTGCTGACATTACCTTACCTATCACTATGCTTGAACATATTTTCCAGTGCATGCCCCATCCTATCATGGACAGAAGATTCTCTTTTAAAGGAACGTCTAGCCCTCTCTGCTGCACTCTCCCAGCAGACAACTAGAGAGCTCTGATCATGAGCAATCTTGAGAAAAGATTATCCATTTTAAAATATGAGAAAGCTGGAAAGATGGCTCAGTGGTTAAGAGCATTCACTGCTTTTCACGAGGTCTGGGGTTCAGTTCCCAACACCCACATGCTAGCTAACAATCCCTGGTACTAGGGGATCTAATGCCTTCTTTGGTTTTCATAGGTACCAGGCATGTACATGATGCACATGCATACAAAACCTTCATACATGTAAAAAATTAAAAATACAAGTAAAAGCCAGATGGATTAGAAATAAAACTAGAAACTCCCTTTCTCCTTCTCTCCCTCCCCTCCTCTCTTCTCCTTCCCTCTCCCTCTCTCCCCCTCTCACAAGTACTGTGAATTGAACTCAGAACTTCATCTGTGACAGGCAAGCGTCCAACCACTGAGCTGTATGTTCGCCCCCTTCAGGCTCCTTGAAGACATGACAACAGTTCTATTGTTTGCATCTCTTCCTGAACAATTCAGTGTGAGATGCTGAGAAACCATCACAGGAAGTCAGTAGGTGCAGTAGATGCCAAGATGAAGGGACGGGTGCATTGGCACTTTAAAAACAATTTATCTTAGACTGATAGAATCATTGCTGTAAAATATTCCATATTTCCTCTGCTCTGAGGAGAGTTGCTATGGTTTGTTAAGCATCTACTTATTACTTTTATTTGACTTTTGCCTCTTTCTTCCTTTTCCTCCTTGAATAGCTTTCATTTTTCCTAGTTTTTCTCTGGCTTTACAAAAAGAATCAGGCAGACTTATATGGACTAGATATGTTGCTGTTTCCTCTGCTGGGGATAACTACTGGATCTGAGTCTAGCTCCCTTCTGCCCCTCCCCGACTCCTAGTTTCTCTTCCTTACTCAGCTCTGCCACCACTACCTTCTAGAAGCATCATCCATGGCTGCAGCTGAGATGCCCTTCTGTGGGTCAGCACAGCACGCTGTCCTTACCTTTTTCCAGTAACCCTTACCACATCTAACAGGATAGCATCATTTGTAAGAATTTGTAAGTCATGTTTCCATTTCTAACTTGTCTCTGGGATCCGCTTACTGTGAATACTGACAAAACAGAGAATTTCTCTGACAAGTCTTCATAGTGCATGACCCACCAGCCCATTTCTCCTCCATGAGGGACACTGTATCCCACAGTGTCTGCACAATGTCCAAGTTTGCTGCTTTCCACACTTTTGATGACAAAAATTCTCCACACATTCCTTTGAAGCCTATGTTCTTGCTCAGCCTTTTTGTCATCTGGCTCACAGGCCTCAAGGACAGCAGAGATGCTGATGATCCACCTGTGCTCACTGCCTCAATCAGAGATACTTTCCTGGCACCTAGTTGTCCTTAACAATTAAATGCACACTCCTGCTCATATCCTGAGGCAGTGCTAACCTCTCTTATACTACATTAAACTAATCTTTACTTTCTGTACAAACATACAAGTCCCTTCTACCCTATAAGACAACCACGTAATTCTTCACATCGGTGTATTTACATCCTTTTAACTCAGCCAGACAACCATTCTATAGTCTCACTTTGTCTAAAACAATAAATCACTGTGTGTAGGGAAAACATCTCTGACTGCCAGAACACAGGTACACTAGAAGACTGTATGGAAGACTGACTGGAACTTATGGCCATGATCGTGAGTTAAAAAAGGAAAGATCTCAGGGATTTCAGGTGTACATTTACATTGTGTAAACAATGGGATAAAATGTGGATTTTTTTTTATCTTTTATTTTTGAGTCTTCATTTTAAAATGGCTCACTTTTTTTTTAATTCAGCCATGGCTCAGATATGTTCTCACATCTAATTTTGCTGTACTAAAGCCTGCAGCTGGGAAAAAAAACATTTAGAATTGCTACTAGATGATTTCTACTAACTCAAGTCATGAGGGATTGCATAATGAATTCAATTCCAAGTACTGCAACACTGTCTAATAAAATACACTGCTAATATACATGAAAACCATTTATGATGTGATATACATTGCATGGACCCCTTGACACTGCAAATGAAGAAAAGGCACATATTTGTGAGGACTGTAATGACTAGGTGTACATACCATATATTTTTACATATACACTAATTACCGTGGTGTGAATAGCCAATAATTGATTCCAAGGTGTTTTGCAGATGTTAAATCTATGCAAACATGTGATCATTTTAAGGATTTAAACACTCAATAGCTAAAGGCATAGATGAAAATAACACATTCCATTTGTGATTAATTTAGTAAATGAATAAGAGAAATATATTTTCTATGAAGCACTAAAGAGAACGCAGTTTTGTTGCATCTAATTAGATGGTTACTGGGAATATAAAAGAATCTAATGAGAAAACTACTTTTAATCCACAAATACGGGGACCTTGCTGGTTATGAGAGCACTGTATCTGTCGAAAAGGACAAGCTGTGTTGTCTGTGTGTGATGGCAAAAATAACATAGTGTTAAAATTTTGAAATACCCACGTTGTAGAATTAAAATAAAATTTATTCACTGACTATGCAAAATTATTAATAAATGCTTTTAATCTTTTATTTGATCTGTTGAATGCATTTTAGGCTTTCTAGTTATAAGAATGCAGAAAGAAACATTTGCTTATTGGGCAGTGTGTGTGTATGTGTGTGTGTGTGTGTGTGTGTGTGTATGTGTGTGTGTTACGTATATGCGAGCATGCATGCATGTGCATGTATGTGGGTGTGTGTATAGGTTCATGTGCATGTGGAGGCCAGATATCCACAATGGATGTCTTCCTTGCTTGTTCTATACTTTGGTTTTCTAGATAAAGTCTCCCATTGAATGTGAAGCTTCTCAGCTAGCCAGGCTGACTGATATGCTTCAGGAACCTCCTGTCCCTGTCTCCCAAGCACTCAACTGAAGATGTGTACTTCTGTAAGTGGCTTTTCCTTTGTGCTAGAGATCTGAGCACAGGTTTTCATGCTTGTGCAACAAGAATGTTACTGACCGGGCTATTTCTCCAACCTAATAAAGTACACTTATACCCAATATTGTCACATAGCAAGTGATTTGTATGTGTATCATCTTTCTATCCATCTAGTCATCCATCTATCCACATTTCATCCCTCTGTTGCTTCGTATCTGAGAGGCAGGTGCTATGCTCCCAGTACTAAAATGGAGACACTGCAGTGAGAAACCAGCAAACCTTAGAGGTCACCAAACCAAATTAATAACTTGAACCAGCTGATTCCCGGATAAACACTTTCTAAGGATTCTTGGATGCTGATGGCTCCATTTGCAGTAATGAACACAGCACACCACAGTGGTCTTCTGAGCCAGAAGCTTCTCCATCCGGCTGCAGCTTTGCACTTGTAGGAGAAACAGTTCTCTTTGTACCCAGACCCACAACCTGCCTGACACATAACAGACCCTCCACAAATAAGTAGTGAACTAAAGAAAACATGCTTTCTAGGCTGGTTTATCTACACTGTAAACCCAATTTTTCCTCTTTCTTACAAAACACACTAAGTTGGAGCTCAGAGCGTATATGAAACCACGTGGAAAAATTTTTCCTATGCCTCCATTGTTAAGTTAAACATTATCTGATATTAACTCAGTTCAAGGGGAACTTTTGCTTCAATATTTTTCTCTCTTACCCAATACAGTTTCCATGTTTCTTTTTTCTCCACCCAAATATTTATTTCTCCATAAGTCAGGAAATTTTTTTTTCTATTTTTAAAACAATGACAGGTCCTAGTTAATCTTGTTGCCCTGTCCTATGTTCATATAGTGTGCTAGTATGTCTGAAATTCAGCATCAAGTAAATACATTATGATAGCAAAGGGTTATTTCTCTCTTCCTAATCATACCTGTAAAGAAATATTACAATTCACAGTGAATGTTGCTGGTATGCACACAGAGAAGGGAGTTGAGAAAGGTGGAAAGACAGAAACAGAGAGAGAGAGAGAGAGACAGAGACAGAGAGAGACAGAGACAGAGAGACAGAGAGAGAGAGAGAGAATTTAAAGTGGCAGGTGCCTTATGCCTTAAGCTTCACCAGACGTATTGGGGAAAGAACCCTTTGTACCAGAGTTTGTTGTTCTGATTTGTACAGCAATTATCTTCACTGTAGCTACCCTTGCAGGCCATTAAAATGAAGCTTCAGTGCAAGTAAAAATGATCGAAGGCCTGCCTAAGACATTTGGATCCTGACTTCCTTTGTGTTCCCCCATCTTACTCTCTTCCCAGTCTGGGTAAACATCTTGACAGTGGGAACATCAGGAACATACCACAAGGTAAACAATGCTTCTCTCCTCTGCTTCACAAAGCACCCCAATCTTTTAACAAGGTGAAAGTATCAGCCTTATAGTTCTCATACTTGGTAATAAAAATTATAATAAATGATGGTAAAATAATAATAATTAATAACAATAATAATAATAATAAATATGTATGCTGAGACTGATGCCTAGAAAATGATTTCACATCTACATTAAGTGAATAGTCAAGAGTTTTCAAACCATGGCTTCAAGCCAATCTGGCCTCACTGCTCCTGCTGTGTGGCTCATAAACTAGGAATGTTTCTTTCTTTGTTCATTTTTATTAACCACTTTTTAAAAGAATTAGGAATAAAACAGATAAAAGTATGTGGTCCTGCACCTTTTACATGAGCACACTTCATCTGTCTTTAGTTCAATGCCTCTTCATCAGGAATCAGTTTTTTTTTCTATAAAAGGTTAGATACTACATAAATTTTAAAATTTTAGTTTTTATGGTAGGGTGTTGACTCATATACATTTTCATATTTTGCTGTGTTTCTCCTTCAAAACCTATACTTCGGTTTTCTAGATAAAGTCTCCCATTGAATGTGAAGCTTCTCAGTTCAGCTAGCCAGGCTGACTGATGTGCTTCAGGAGCCTAGAAAAAAAATGCAAAACTTCAGTGACTCTGTAGATAAACACAGCAGGTATGTATAGGTCACATGTGACAAGTTAGCTGAAGTTTGCAGATCATAAACCATCTGGAGATGGTATACCCATAAGACAGAGTGGCAACTGAGTCACTACATTGGAAAATGCCCCACCAACCAAGAACCATAACTTCCAACATCACCTACCCATGGACTGTATGGATTGTGACATAAATACTAGCTGTACCTGAGAACACAGCAAAGGTCTGCATCACAGTTGCTAGAGAACTCTGATCAATGCAGATGGAACAGCGAAGGTGAAGCTTCCTGAATGGAAACATATAAAGACAGGTCTGAAGAAGAAAGAGAAGCATGTAGATATTTGCAAAATGTGTCTCCCAAAGAGCAGCCTGTGAGACAAGAGCACATCTCTAGGAATAAAGAGGTGACAAGTATGTCTAGATTGAAAGAGAACATCAAGATCTGAGCTTGGAGTGGCAACTAGATTGTATAGGATCTCACAGTCCATTGCGCCATTTTCACGAGAGAGAACTGGGAGCCCACAGGATAGTGGTGACCTGAGTGTTGATGTGATGGAGCCCCATTATCAAATATCACTTAGCTTTACTGGAGCATGAGAAAATAAAAGTGCAGTACCAGTCAGGAGATTATCACCAACACTCAAGTGAAAGATAATGAACACATGAAAGCCAAAGCCACTAGGAATATAGAATCTACAAAAAGTTGCTAAAGGATGGAATATGTCATCAATGCAGAGATGTTCAGGGTGGCTTCATTATCATTTCTACCAATGAAAAGTTATTATTTCTGAACTGAAGAAATCTAGAGGATCAGTACATACTAGGGGTTAATTTTCTCCTTGTTGAGCATTACAGGTCTGTTAGATATTAGAAAGACTTGTCACACTATGTTTGGATACACAAGTCTGGAGCTCAAGGATAATATGTCAGCATCTAACATCTTTCTTTATCCTACATTTCTGCGTTATTACTCTTGGAATAATCTTGTTGCAGAGGAGTATGCTGTATTTGCTGTATGAGCTTTCTGTTCTAAATTATTTACGAATAAAGAAAACGTTGTTCAAGCCCACCCAGGGATGCCAAGAAAAAAAATGAAAGAAAATGTTGATTCTTTTCAAACATAAGTTAACGTCCCATATAGCACATGGTATAATGAAAGATTAATAAAATGAAAAATAAGTTTGGTGGTTCACAAGCATTATAGTAAATTCATAGTAAAATTCCCATACTTGTGAAATGTACTGATTACCCAATTCCACACTTAAGTACAAACCTCAGGTAAAGAAATGTGTGTGCAAGTCAGAAGACAGCACGCAGAAGTCAAGTTTCTCCTTCTACTATGTGGGGTCCAGGGATAGAACTCAAGTTCTTGGGCTTGGCAAGGACCGCCTTTACCCCCGGAGCATCTTTTCAGTTCACAGCATTGTTTTGTGGGCTTTTTAATGTGATTTTATTTTTATTTCATGTGTATGAGTATTTTCATACACATAAAATGTGTGTGTTTGTGCACCGTGTGTGTGTCAAGTGTCCATGAAGACAGAAGAGACATCAGATTCCCTGAAACTAGAGTTACAGATGCTGGGAATCAAACTCTGTGCCTCTGTGAGAGAAGCAAGTTCTCTTAATGACTGAGCTGTCTCAGTAGCCTTCAAAGCATAGGATTTTGATGAGAGAAAAATTCAAGATTTTTAGATGATGATGAAAAAACATTTATCTACAACTCTTTGTTTCTTTGGTTCTTACAGTATTTTCACCTCTTCTTCTACAATGATCCCAGGGCCTCAGGTGCAGGAGTTGTGTTGTAATATATCAGTTGGGACTGGGCTTCTCAACTTAGGTGTGTGTGTGTGTGTGTGTGTGTGTGTGTGTGTGTGTGTACAATTTAATAAAAAGAGGCCATGAATTTAAAAGGAGGTATATGGGGGCATTAAAAGGGAGAGGAAAGGGAAAGAGGAGTGATATAAATATATTATAATATCAAAAAATTAAATATTATCCTAAAAATGTCAAAAGACTTTACAAGATTAGCACTTTAATATCAAGTATTGTTGAAGAACTTGCTGTGTAATTGAGATGTGCATTGTGTATTTTTATTTATATGTAAAAATAATAAAATTAAATATAGTTATTCTATTTAACATAGAAGATTCATGAGAAATAACTGTTAGCTTAGCATCTCCTTCCCTGCTTCAAATATAGTTATTCTATTTAACATAGAAGATTCATGGGAAGTAACTGTTAGCTTAGCATCTCCTTCCCCACTTCATCCTAATATCTACTTGTGAAGATATATAAGGCTATGTGTTGAAAAAGAGACTGAATTCTCTTATTTTCCAAGAAAAAAAATTACCAAAAAATATTGTCAAAGAGAACTGCCCATCACATAACATAAGAAGCCTTAGTTAGTTAGACTAGGGTAATATATTTATTTCATTGTCAGGGATAAAATCAAATCTGGATTTAACAAATGAATTATATGCTATACCTTTGCTCAGGAAAATGTGTTTTTTAGATATATATTAAAATATACATTTGGATTTTCCAATGTTTCCACATCTTTCTCTGGCTTCCTAATAATCAACTGGGCCTTCCTGTGGTGTTCTGTTTTTTTCATCCGCACCTGTGATGTGACTGTGGTGTTACAGTCACACTGGGAAGAAAACAGGGTCTTTTAAAGAGATTAAGGAGTAAGAAGGAATCTTTAGCAAGTTAAGGCAATTACTTAGTTTTCCTACTGGTGACAGATTTTCTTTGTCTCAAAATATAACCCTCCATGCAAAAGGGAAGCACATGTTTATTTATTTTCTAGCTTGAACAAGTGACTCATTTTTCCCACCCTCCCTCCTAACCATCAGACAGGCACACACACCCAGTCTTCACCACCCTTCCTTCAGAGACCCAGGCAACACACCACTTACTGTTCTTCAACTATTTGCATTTTATAAAGTCAGAATATTTCCACTATATACTATTTTAAAGCATTGATTATTTGTGATTGTTCTTCATTTAGGGAAGCAAGATATAACACACACAAAAGGTAATTTCAAAGTACAATAATATATTAATTGACACTTGCTCAATAATATTCATTGTTTCTCCATTTATAAGAGGCAGAAATTGGAAACAGCCTAGATGTCCATCAACAGAAGAATAGATAAAGAAAATATGGTACATCTATAAAATTGACTATTACCCAGCCACTAAAAAAATGAAATAATGAAATTTGTAGTAGTAATTAGATAGAACTAGAAGAGAATCATCATGACTGAGGTAGCTCAGATTCAGAAAGACAAATATGGTATATATTTGCTTATATGTAGATATTAGCTGTGAAGTCAATGACAAACAAGCTACAATCTGTAGAACACTGGAGGTTTTGTATAGAATAAGAGACTGTAGTGGAGCAGATAAGCTCTCCCTAGGAAAGGAAAATAGAATAGTTATGCATGGGTGGTGGAGAGGCTGGAACTGAACAATCAAGTGGGTATGGGAAAGGTAGAGGTGGGCAAGGGATATGTGGAGAGACAATTAAAATTAAGAGTAATTTGAGGGGGTAGTAGGGAAACCTATTACAATAGAAGCTTACTAAAATATATGAAGGCATATATGAAGGCAATCTAAAGGAAATCACCATGTAATGGTTGAGACAGAGCCCCAACTGGCCATATATTGTCACCAAATGAAACTTCCAGTACCCAAATTGGATTAGATCTAATTGAGTTGTTGGCCAGAGGAGTCCCATGAGAATTCCTAAACAATCAATGCTGTTGCCAAGACTATAGGTTGCTCTTCATAGTCTGAAGGCAAGGACCTATTGCTGAAGACAGTACCTACACGACTCATTGAACATAGAAAAGTCAAGGGGGTGTTTATACAGAGCCTTCACCCATATTTTCTAGAATCTTTAGTACAGGTAAGTACTCTGTGAGTTACCAAAGGAGAAACATAAACATCAACTCAGCCACAAACCCTTTGATCTACAATGGTGTCCTTCCTGCAAGATATGCTGAGACAACAGTAGCACAAAGTCTGTGGGAGTAATCAACCAATATCTGATTTGACTTAAGACTCACTCCACAGGATGGAACCCATATCTGACATTGCTTGGGTGACCAAAACTTAACACTGGATAGCTCAGGGATCTAGGATAAAACCAAATACTACTGGTCTTAAATTTAAAAAAAAAAAGGCAAAATAGCAATCAAATGACTCTTGATGACATTCTGCTATGCTCATAGATCAGTGCCTTGCTCAGTCCTCATCAGAGAAGCTTCCTCCTGAAGCAGATGGGAAAAAATACAGAGACCCACAGGCAGACATTAAGAAGTGAATGAGAAAACTTGGAATATTCAACCCTAAACAAATCACTCCCCTCACATTCAAGGAACTCTGCAGAAGAAGAGACAGAAGGAATGTAAGAGCCAGAGGGGGTGGAGGATGCTAAGAAAACAAAACCCTTTAGTTTACCATGATCACACCTCACAGAGACTGAGGCAGCATGGATGGGACTTACACAGGTCTATACCAGGTTCTCTGCATATATGTTATGGATTCTATTTTGGTGTTTTTATGACATTCCTGAATGTGCAAAGGAGTGGGTCTCTTTTTCCTGTCCCTTCTCCTGAAATCTTGTTTGTTTGGTATTTTTTTGTCCAATTCTGTTGTGTTAATTTTTGTTTTATCATTATATTATATTATATTATATTATATTATATTATATTATATTATTATATTATATTATTATATTATATTATATTATATTATAATTATTCCTTAGAAGACTATTTTCTAATAAAAAAACAAAGAAAGTGGATCTAGATGGAAGGAGAGATGGGGAGGAGTAGAGAGAGGGGAAACTGTAATCAAGATATATTATGTGAGAAAAAAATCTGTTTACAGTAAAAGGAATAAGATAAAAAATAAAAAAAAATTCTACCTATTATTTCATATTCTCAGAGCTTTCTAGTAAAGAATATCAATAGGTTTCCAAGAGGAATTTATTGTTTCCAGTCTACTAAAGGTACTTGCCTGTGTGAGTGATACTTAGAATTTAAATATTTAAAAAGACAGATAGATAAACAAGTGCTTAAATGAAAATGATAATGTAAACAAAGGAAAGGAGGTTAAAGGGTGGGGGCGGGGAGTTGTAAATCAGCCATAAAATTATAATGAATGTGAAGGTAGATTTAAAATCAGTAGTGAATCTTCTCTAAGTTAGGTTGTCAAACAATTATCCCCCCCCCCTTCATTTACAGTAGTCTTGGCAAGGACTGGTGACAAATAATACTCTTCATTCTTACTCACTGGTTCGTAACACGACTGTAAGTGAGCTGCTGGTTCTAAAAAGGTAGATGTGAACAAAACGTGCTTCTACACTGTAATATGTGATCCAGGACAGCTCATTGTCCTGTTGCTTCTTGAAACTGGGAGAGGATGATTTCACAATCTTAGATAGAATGTTTTAGTAGCTGATAGTTGGGGGTTTAAAAGTCAGTGTACTGATTAGTATTTTGTCATCTTGTTACTAGAGTCATCTAGGAAGAGGGAATCTCAACTGAGAAAATGCATCTATCAGATCAGCATATAGTCAAGTCTATAGGATATTTTCTTGATTGATGTGAAAAGGCCTGGCCCATTGTAAGTAGTATCATCCCAGGACAGGTGATCTCAGGTTGTACAATAATGTTAAGCAACCCACGGGAGCAAGCCAGTAAGCAGCATTCTTCCACTGCCTCTGCTTCATTTTCTGCCTCCAGGCTCCTGCCTTCAGTTCCCTCAATAATGGAGCATAATGTAAGCTGACGTAAACCCTTTTCTCCCCAGGTTTATTTTGATTATACTGCTTTACCAAAGCAGTAGAAAGCAAACTGTGACTATAAGATTTTTGTTTCTTACATTGTGTACCAATTTGTACATTACTTTGTATATTTTTCAAATGTACAGATTTCATATGCTCTAACCACATAATTGTGATCTTTTCATTTCCATCTTAAAATAGAAAGGTTGTAAAGGGCAAGGAAAAGATAACACAATCAGTGTGCACTTATTCCTCTAAAACAATATGCATAAGTCTAGAGATAACCCCTGTTTTCTATTCACTTCACCATTGTGGCTATCTATGACAACTTTCCATAACCACAACCAAGTTATTTTAATTTACAGAGAGAAACAGCTCATTTTGGCCCATGGATTTGGGTATTCCCAGGCATGGTAGGCAGGTCTCAGGGCATTTAAGCCTATAGTGAGGGTACTTGTCAGGGGAAGAGTGGTGGAGCAAAAACTACTTAAATAAATGGGAAGTTAAACGAGTAAGAGTAAGCCAGGCAGTGGTGTCCCAGGCCTTTAATCCCAGCATTGAGGAGACAGAGGCTGGTGGGGCTCTGTGAGTTTGAGGCCAGCCTGGTTTACAGAGTAAGTTCTGGAACAGTCAGAGCTGTTACACAGAGAAACTCTTGTTTCAGAAAACCAAAAAAAAAAAAAAAAAAAAAAAAGAAGGAAGAGAGAGAGTGAGAGAGAGAGAGAGAGAGAGAGAGAGAGAGAGAGAGAGAGAGAGAGAGAGGAAAAGAAAATGAGTAAGAGTAGAAGAGTAGACCAGGATTCCACAGGCCCCCAGTGACATGTCTCCAATAACTGAAATACCTATACTAGGTAATTCACAGGATCCACCACCTCCCGCTGACATCTCTCAGGAGATGTCAACCTTTACTACAGGGATATTTCATGGATACTTATGATCTTAACTATACTAATACTAAGACAGAATTCACTTATGATTAGACGCACAACATACTTAAATGTTCGAATAACTACTTGGAAATGAAAATCATATTGTGGCCGGGCAGCAGTGGTGCACACCTTTAATCCCAGCACTTGGGAAGCAGAGCCAGGCAGATCTCTGTGAGTTTGAGGCCAATCTTGTCTACAGAGCGAGATCCAGGACAGGCACCAAAATTACTGAGAGAAACCTTGTCGTGGCAAACCAAAAAAAAAAAAAAAAAAAAAAATCATACTGTGTCCACTTATTTTTTTTAAAAATGAAAAAGGTCTCAACAATATTTGTAGAATGTAGGATCATCATTTATTCATCCATTTGGGACATGGTAGATGCGTGTGTGTGTGTGTGTGTGTGTGTGTGTGTGTGTGTGTGTGTGTCCCTTGGTCCATTTCTTTTGTAGACATAGGGTGGAAGTCTTTTGCATCTTTTCTTTGGATACCAGCTTCATCTCCTATTCTTTCAAGCTTATTAAACACCAATTCTACAAGTGAGAAATGATGACAGTCTGACAAGGAGGTGCCTACCTGTCTCTTCAGAATGTCTCTTTTATAATCAGGATCTCAGTGTAGAATCACAGTTACACACTGAGCACAAAACCATCCTACTACAGAGGAAGTTACATAACCCTGGCCTTTTCCACTCATCACTCCCTGACAGAGTCTGAAACAACCACCCCTCTGTTTGATAAAAACACAAATGTCATTGTAGTAACTTTCATATTCCGTAAGCCAATGAAGAACAGAATGTTCTTGAATGTATTTCGCTAGGGTATATAGAAATCCATCTGTTTGCTGCTGATCCTGTCCATCTGTGGGTGGAGATGTTATCACAGACTTTTATCTGCTTTCTTGGGAACTTCTCTATGGTCCTAGTTCTTTACTCACAGTATAGTGGGACAATAATTTCAAAATTCAGGGTAGTTTTAAAAATGTTGCTTATTTTTGCTGTCCTCACATTGTTTCACAACAGTACTATCGACATATACCCTGGCATCTAATTTCATTGGTTTTCATGGTTTTGTCATTTTAAATAGAATATGATTTTGATACTTGCATTTAAAAATCAAAAAGGAACGGAGGCATGTGACTATGTGACTACATTAGGTAAATCTGGATTTCTAACTTTTAGCTTTTGCTAACACCCAGCTAGTGTGTGTGTGTGTGTGTGTGTGTGTGTGTGTGTGTGTGTGTATGTTTGCCTTCAAGCTGAAAAAATCTCAATCCAGTCTCCAGAACTCACAAGGTAGAAAGAGAATTGACTCCCTTAAGTTATCCTCTGGCCTCCACATGTAAGCTCATATACATGTGCGTATGCTATGCACGTACACAGGTATATTCATACAAACAAAACAATAAAATAATTAATTGATGTCAAAAGAAAACCATTATCATATTAGAAATAACTAAGAATAAGAAATTTATTGAAACAGTTTAATAATAGAATATTCTTTATATGTCATTTTATTCTTAACATGAGAATATTTTTATTTCATTTTAAGTAGCTATTTTTCTGTTTTTAGAAGATGGTAAATACAGTTACTATTTTTAATGGTATTAACAATTATATAAGACATGGAAAAATCTATTTAGGAGTATCAGTTACCTGTCTCTGTCTTTTACTATTTTCTACATTGTATTTTAATAATACTCATTTCCCTCTGCCATCTTCTCCCAGATACATTTCCATTCCATACCAAGATGACTTTCTGTCCTTATTTTTTTCAAAACCTGCTAAGTCCCATTAGTGCTTCCAATCTACGCTAGAGTGTGTGGCAATCCACTGGAACAAAGTAGACTTACCAGGGGCCACACCCTTAAGGAAGCAAGCTCTCCCTCTCCCAGAAACTGTCAGTTACCAATACTGTCTCAGCTAGGGGTGGAACATTTTGCTACCTCCCCTGTCCATGCTGGGATTTTTGTCTGATTTGAGCTCACACAAGTATACTGCATGTTGCCACAACTACTGTAAGTTTATGTGTTCATTCTCCCAGTTGCATCCAGAAAACATTGTTTCTTTGTAATCATTCATTCATTACCTCTGACTCTATGGTCTTTCCAACCCCACTTCTTAAATGATCCTTGAGATTTGGAAAGGGATTTGTGATGTAGATGTCCCAGTTGAAGCTTAGTATTCCATAATCACTTATTCGCCACATCTTGACCAGTTGTGCGTCTCTGTTTTAATTACCATCTACTACAAAAAGAAGTTTCTCTGAGGAGATTTGAGACATGCACTTATATATGGTTATAAAAAATAAATCATTAGGTATTGACTTAATACATGCCCCACTTGCAAAGTAATAGTAGTAAGTTCATCCCTAAGGACTATGATCTGTCTAACCACAGTAATCTTGTTGATTATGAATTGCATCTCCAAGTGTAGTCCTTAATTCTAAGCAGATGTGCTTGGTTACACCTATACCATTTGTGCTACTGTTGCATTGGTAGGTATATCTTGCCAGGCAGGTCATTGTTGTAGCTTGTAGTATTTGCAGATAGATAAGATTCATTATTACTTTTCTTCTATGGTATCATGCATTCCAGCACTGTGAAAGCTAGACAATAGGGAGGAAACTTCCAAGGTCATTATTTCTAAAATTCTTTAGTAGTAATATTTTGTTTCCCCAAATATCCTAATTGGGACTATTCTATAAGTTCACACTTATAGGAATGTTAATTTTAAGTCTTATTATTAAGTATATAAAATACATATTTCTTTGCATCATTTACTTTACTTAAATTTATTTTTGTTCTAGGACCTTGACTACAGTGTGAATGAAGTTAGAGGAACACTGTAAAAATAGTATCTTTCTTCAGCCTCAATTTTGTTCACTTACTTTCTGAGCTTCACATTTTAGCCCTTAATTTCTTTATATAAAACTGTCTCATTTTTTATAAAATATTACCCACGTTATATAAATGCATTCATTGCCCTCACCACAGACTCAAGTATGCTGCTTGTTTTCACGCCTTTGATCAATAGTTATTTTTGTGAGATACTTTCATCAGAAAAGTTCCCATTAAAATATCTCAATAAAACAAATATCTTTCCCCTTGGTAGTCATATCATGTTCTTTTACACATAAGTATATGATGATATATTCCATACACTGAAAAATCAGCTGAATAAAGGCAGAGAATGTATTTTACCAAATACCATCAGTATTATCATAATACTTGGCCTATAATTGGTGTTCAATATATATGTAGTTTATTAACATATACAAGAATAACATTGTAATTTAGCCTGTTCCTCCATTTAGAACCTTCAGATCAGACCCTTCAGTCTTTCAGAACTCCTTTGATTATTGGAAGCCTCACAGACCTATCATGTTTCTCCTGGGGTATCTTTCATGTAAGTTGAATTAAATGTGCTTTTCTGTGTGAAATAAGTCATTAGCAGGTACTTTGAAAAACACCAGATGCTAATTTACAGTTATATCAGCTATAGCACAATGCATGCACTGCTTATGATAATCACTTAAATATTTTATTCACATATATTAATTTCATGTAAGTTTCATTATAACATTTTCATACCTGTAGATAATATATTGTACACAAAAAGACTCTATAGAGAATAGTTGGACTAGTTGAGAAGATGAGCAACAGGAGTAGAAAGTGGACAAGGGAGACTCATAGTGAGTTGTGTATAAGTTAAATCACAGGTCATTGGTCAAGGATGCAACTTCACAGTATAAAGCTGATTCAGAAGCTCATCTTTCATGTTTAATTATCTTTAAGCTTATATTCTTTTGCAAGGATCCTAACTAGAAATGGTACTTAATACAGCATTCCAACTTCAAAATTGCTTTTAATTGTAAAGATTCTCTCCCCTTTTCTCATCATAAACTACATATATTTTGTTAGAAAACCTAGTATTATGAGTAGTCTTTGCACAGCAAGATTGTCAGTTGGTTCTCCAGAGTACATTCTGAGGCAGTTGTGTTACAGTTGTTTATAAGGGAGTGTATCTTGGCCCACGGTGAGCCTTCTGGAAAGAGGACAAAAATTCCAGAGTACATAATGAAATGATCAGAGATGTAGGTCAGATGGCATAAGTCTTCTCTGCTGGACAATACAGCTTCAAGGACCTCAGTGGCTGAACTTTAATTCTTGAGGGAACTGATGGATGTTGATGGGTCTATAATATTACATTGACAGAGATGTCTCTCTGAAATTGAAGCTATCTCTGGGGTGCTGAGACCTAAACATTGTCTTCTTATCACATGTCTATATCATGTCTGAAGTCCTTGACAAGATCTGCACGCCCACCATTAGTAATGTTTCATTTTAAAATTCGTCCTGTGCTAAAAAATGGAAATGATTACTGCCGTTTGCTGACTACCATGATTGAAGTAATGAGTATATTGAATTTGTTATTTCATTGAATATTAAGAGAAATCAATGATCTGCTAAACTTTGGATAGCCACATTAGATATTTCTGCAACTTGAAAGGTCACAGGAATGAGATCCGAACCCAGAGATTCCGGCTATGAATACAGAACTTTTTTTTTTTTTTTTTTTTTTGGTTTTTCGAGACAGGGTTTCTCTGTGTAGCTTTGCGCCTTTCCTGGGACTCACTTGGTAGTCCAGGCTGGCCTCGAATTCACAGAGATCCGCCTGGCTCTGCCTCCCGAGTGCTGGGATTAAAGGCGTGCGCCACCACCGCCCGGCTGAATACAGAACTTTTTAACCCTGCTTCCTATACCTTCCCACCAAAGAGAATACAAAGCAAAATGGAGGGCAATAAATCATTTTGAATGTCCCAAATTCACTTTTGGTGCAGCATAAATATTTTCATTTAAGATTTTGTGAGGTGAGCTATATTTTCCTGACAAAGGAAAATTTTTTCTACTTATGCTTTTGGATACAAGAGGGTTACCCTTACAATGATAAATGTTTCATGTCAAAAAGGTAAGATAAATGCAAATACATAAGACCTCTGGTAAAATAAAACAAAACAAAAGCAAGTAATTCAACATCTTTATCTAAAACTACTACTTGTACAATCAGAGAACTGAGGAGGCTGAGTTATAGAACACCCCTGAAATAATCTTTTAAATTTGTACTTCATTATGTGACTCCAAGGAGAAGGGATATGTGGTATAAAAAGTATACAGCAATAAATTGAATTTTAAAGATTGAAATCTCAGTGAAATGTCAAATGTTAATCAAATAAAATGCATTTCCATGGATTTTGCAGACATGCAGGAATGCCTTATAAATTTGAAAATATACTAGGCATTTATTCCCCTAGAGAATACCATGTAAAAACTCCAGCCAACATTTTTATTACATATAGTAGGAACCACTTTCTAATAATATAGAAAAGAAGATATATAAACATTGAGAAGAATTGGTTTGTTGACGCTGCTCCCCAAGGATTTGATAGATGCACAGAGGCTAACACTACCGAAAGCAAAATGAGACAGGAATAGATGCTGGGCATTGGAGGAACAGAGAGCACAGTGTTCTAATGGTTCATTTGCATTTCTGAATCCCTAAAGTGAATGATAGTAAGTAAATTACTAAGCAGATATTTAAAAGATAGAAAAAATAAAAATTTAATGACACCACAACTAATCCATACCACTGAAACATATTTATTTTATTTTAGGGACTACCCATTTCATTATAAAACAAGATTTTAAAACATAATGTTCGATCTTTAAATATAGGATAAATACATCTGAAAGACCCTTATATAACTGTAATATCTCCCCCTCCCAAATTATTTCCAGTGTAGTCATGTACAGCTGGGTTCTCCTTGCATCAGCATTATAAATCATTGTTGTATCCTCACAGCTCAATTCATGCCACCAGTAAAATAAATAACACAACCACTGCAAAGAGAACAAAATCTAAGTTTTAAATGCCTCAATAGTTAAAGTGTTTTCTGTACAAGCAGGGAGAGCAGAGTTCAGCCCTCCTGCCACCACACAAATGCTAGGTGGATATGGAACTCAGCCTGGGGAGGCAGAAGCCAGATCTCTGGAGCAAGCTGGCTAAGAAGAGTAGATGTGTCTTCAAACTCTGAGTTTGATTGAGAGACTCTGTCTCAAAGAATATGCTGGTGGCCTGATCAAGGAAAATACATAACATCAACCTCAGCACCCCATATACATGCCTGTGGAGGGATATACAGATGTGAGTGTACACACACACACACACACACACACACACACACACACACACACACTCATATAAACATACTTACATACATGAACACTACACACACATACACATGAAAAAAAGGAAACACAGGAGAGGAAAATATAAAAATGAGAAGTTGAAAACGACAAACTTAAATAGAGTAGTGGCTATTGATGTGGATGCTGGGAGAAGTGTATGTGTGTATGCCCATCTGCATACATTTATATTGAACACACTTCTTTTATTGTTAGAAACACTGATTTCCTGGAAAGACTGATGATGCTCTCAATGTATTGACATCAAGTACACTGAGAAATCAAAGTGGTCAAAAGATTAATATGTTTAAAATTTCTCTCTCTACCCAAGGAACCTAAATGAGAGCATGGATATTTTGTTTCAGACTTTTCTTCAGGACCTGATACAAAATCCCAAAACAAATATCTGTTGTCATCATGTACTCTTCCTTACTAAGTCCATCATAAAAACATTATTCTAAGAGACACTGTGGAAAACAAAGGAACTCTGGGTTTTAGAGGCTCATCAATTCTTTTCCTCACTTGCTCCCATTTCTCAATGTGCCCTGGCTGAGCCGGTCTTCTGCTTCTCCAGAGTCCTGATTTTGTGCTCTCCTGTGCCTTGTACCTTCCCACATGTGCATATTGCATAAATTCTTTCCTAATTGGACCTTATCAAGAGGAACTTTGACAATCTCTTAGGAACCACTCAGACTAAAGACATTACACTGTGTACACTTCCCTTTTGAGTATCCACATAGCAGTGACACTGGATCCCTTGTGTTTTTACATCTCTGTCCTTCAACCTAAGACTCCTGAAGATGTAGTGGGGTTTTTTTGTTCCTCTTTTAATCCACGTTGCATTGCATTTAAGTTGGTGGCTCACATAGCCCAGCTTTCATTCTTTCTCTGAATAGTATGAAATGCACTGATACTATTTCCCAAAGGATCTCAATTTGGGTCTGTTTGCTCAGCAGTAATACATTTTTAATAGCAATTCAACAGTGAACTGAAGAATTCCTTTGAGCTCAGGAACATCCCATTTGTCAATTTAGAGCGAAATCCCTGTGTTTCATTTTCTAAGAGTTCATATTTTGAGCTGTATGATATGCCTCCAATCTGCAGCCTGGCTTGGAAAAACACCACATTCATATTTCTAAACACATCCAAAGATTATAAAGGAAGAGATTTGTGATTGGCGAAATTCTTCTGTCTGGGTTAAGCTCTGTGGGTACTACTGCACACATACCGCACAGCTGATAAAGGTCAAAATGTTATGTCTGTCTGAAAGGAGCCTGTGCAGGAGAGAGGGCATCTCTGAAGCTTGAAAAGAGGAGAATGGTAATAATTTTACTCAGGTGGCCCCCTTTTTGCATTCCTTGAATTTCCAGTAAAGTAGAGTTGAAAGTCTTAACTGAGTATTCTTATCGCAGATGTTCCAAGAAGCAAGGAGGATGACACACGGATCTGTGTGCAACAAAACTCCCAGTTATCTTAGAAGCAACCTATTCTAAAATGTGACAACATGAAAACGCGAGATTAAGGGAAGAAATAAAGAAGTTGGACATCATTTTTCAGAGCATGTGACTACTCCATTGCTTTATTAGTGGATGGACAATTTTTATTCTTTGATTTAAGTGTAAAATAGTGGGACAAAAGACAGAGTGGAGATGCTTAATCTTTCCCCTTTCCTCTTTGCTTTGGAATATTCTTTTCCAGCTTAAGTGGGAGAAATTCCAATAATGAAAATTGCTTTCCTTCTAAGATACATTAGTTCATACACACAAAAAAAATGTGCTCAAATAGCTGCCTCTGAAAACACAGTAAATGACACTACAGGAATAGGTAAATAGATGGGATTGAAAGACCTGGGAAGTCTATGCTGAGCTTAGCTCTTTATTTCTATGTGCACAGTGTGAAATTAATGAAGCTACTTTGGATGGCTAGGATTTCTATTAGTTTAAAATACTGTAATGTTAGGTAAGTACACAAGAGTGTGTTTTAAAACACCATTACTGGAATCCATATCTTGTCTCTTCAGGAAATAAATTCAGATTTATTTGCTTCATTAATGAGAAATCTAATTTCACTTGAGGTTGTACAAAGCGCACACTCAATGATAAGGGCCGGGTGGCAGTTTTGTTCCGCAGATGTGATCTCCACCTCTTAAGTGGAACAATACTTAAAATGCAATTGTTCTAAAATTTTTTGGCAAACAGTTACTCAAGCATTGGCCCAGTTTCTTCATCACTGCATTTAAGTAAGTTCTTTACTTTATTAAGGCTTCAGGCTCCTTGTTGCCAAGAAAAGAGGGGAAAAAACCCAACCCACTGAAAAGCAAACAATAAGAGTTGGGTTTTTAAATAAGTTTGGATTTACTTGGGCTGTGTAAAATTTGGTTTGGATGAAATCAAACATTACTCAAGCTATTAGAGAGAGAGAGAAGGATTATGTCAGGATGCTCTTATTATGAGACTTTTTATTGAGACAAAGTTTTACTCTACAGCACAGGCTGGCCTAGAACTCACAACAACCCCCTGCCTCAGCATCTAAAGTACTGGCATCATTATAAGTGTGATCCTCCATATCTGTCCCATATCCAGTCTTAATTTTTAAAAAATTAACAGTTAGTGTCCTATGTCAATTTCTCTCTATTACAGTTTCTAAATGTAGGGTAACTTAGCAATTCAGAGGAACTAATTTGCATACTGATATCATTGGTCAATGAATGCACATCATCCCTTGACAAACAGTGAGATATTGTCTATGAAAAGGAAACACTCTCTATGGGAAATCAGCCATGCATCCCTCTGCAGTATTTAGATATACCTAATTATATTTAAGAACCAAAAAGTAAACACTAAAAATTGCATTACCCGATGATAACTTGTGTTATAAAAATTAAATATGAGATAACAGGGGGTAGGTTTCCTTCTCAAAAGTGACAGCAACTCACTACTGCAATCAGCAAATTCCCTGTGATCCCTGGTCCACACACCTGAAAGACCCTTTGAGAAGTCCTCTGGGACTACAACCTTTAGAAATAACCCACTCTTCCTTTCTGCCTTTCTTCTCAACTGTATCTATTTCTTCCCTATTTTTAAATATTAAATGCTTCAAAATGAAAACCTAGTTTGAAGGTTTGACCATCCATGCTATCTTCATCTTCTGCAGACTCCCCTTCTCAGATGTTTGATACATATCCTTCACATAGTATGGCTGTCACATTTCTTCATGTTCAGGAGAGTATGGTGATGGACACCATTCATGTGCTCATCACCATTCTCAGTCAGTTGCACTCTGCATTTTTAGAGTTGTTTATCATCTTACCTCCAAGCTAACCAAGCTCATTTCTTTTAAACTTTCCCAAGAAGTCCCATTTTGCTACTCTTTAATCATCCATGTGGCTCTTCTTTGCAAGTTCCCAATATCCCCAAGTGACTTTGGAGCCCAAGTCTCAGTAATAATTTCTCTCTTTTCATTCTCTGTCATGCGGTGGGTGTTGTAGGTTTGGCATCTCCTGTGACCTAAATTCTAGTCAAGTTTAGAATAAACATTTTATTCTTTTTCACATAAGGCACTTGGATTATTATCATGTCCTATAGACGTATACACTGTAGGGTGCCCATCCATTTATTTTTTCCTGTTTTATTTGCTAGAGCACTTTCATTATGAATGAGAACAAAAAGCAATTTACACTTCACAAGTAATATTAATTTGGTTATATGTTATACAGTTCTTTCATATTTTGATCTGCTGTATAGCTGTCCATTCTGTTCAAAAGACTCTGAAAACTGTTTCTATAACATGCAACAGCTTTAAACTCCAACATCAGTCTTTGAGTTAACTAAAAAAAAAATTTGGATATTTGAACAACTTCCTTTAAAATAGAAACACTTTTTTTTTTAAAAAGATGGGATCTCATTAAGTAAACCTGGCTAGCCTGGAACCCCCTATATGGAGCAGGCTGGCCTTGAAATCAAAGAGTGGCCTTCTGCTTGCTGCCTCACTAGTACTGGGAATAAATATGCACACCACTATGACAACCCTAAAACACACAGTCTTACCAGTATAGACTTTTAAAAAACAGAAGAGGAAAAGCCAAATGGTAACTTCTCTTTTATTGAAATATACTTGTATTAAAAGGTGGCTATTTGAAACACAGTGCAAAGAAAATATTGGAAAGGAGATAAAAAAAATAGGTAGCTCATGAGTTTTAGACTCTGAGAGTAATAATGATTAGTTATAATGGATAAAATGATGACCCATGCATTATTTATTCCTGAAGTAATCTAAGAGAGTCTATCAATCAATATTGGCATAGACTATATGATTAGACTATGAAAAGAATAAGCGCAATATTTCACATAAAAAAAGGTTATTTGTTAAAAGTATTTAAACATGAATGGTTATGGAAGGCAGAGCTTGGTTGATTTTGTTAGCATATTCTCAGATTCAGAGGTAGATATAAAGACTGTATCAGTATTAAATGCATTCATTGATACTTGTGCATTGATGGAATAATACCTCTGTATGTCAGGGTTTATTCTGTCTCCATGGAAGCCCAGTTGATACTATCTTATCCATCTGCTACCAATTTTGTGTGTTGGAAAGCCCTTCTGATCAGAGTTTGCAGTCTACCATAGCTGGCAGCTTTCTCTAAGCTCTGCAACATAGAGGACTCCCCCCACCCAGACCCCATGCAAATGCTTCCTGCTCTCTACTCAGCCTTATCTAGAGGATATCTCTAGACCTAGGATGCTTGACCTACCTCAAGGGTGACCCTTGACACAGTTCCCCGCAAACTCTCTTCCCTTGATGACCCACATGGTAATTAGGCAAATGCTCTAGCCAATTTGATAGGACCCTTTTCCACATACTAACCCTTGTGATAGAAGCATGCCACTTAATGCAAATTAGGGTTTGCCCCCAGGCTCCCCAATCCTATATATTCCTTATACTCTGGAATGAAGTTGAGCTGATTCACCAAAGACTGTTTCCTGGAGGGTTATCTCCATTCATGCTCATGAGCCATGTAAAAGCTTTCTGTCACTCCTTCTTCCTCTTTCCTCCCTCAGACTGATGGCTCACAGGCTAAGGGGAAGAGGACCACCACGTATAAGAATATTTGTGTCGATATTTATGAGTAACATAGTTCTATATTTTTCTTGTTTATCATCTTTGTTTAGTTTAGTTGCCATAGTATTGCTGATTTTATGATATGAATTCATAGTTCACTCCGCTTTGGTTTTCTGGTAGAGATTATGGTAGAAAGGGGGTGGGTATCATTGTTTCTTAAACATTTTAGTGTTATTCTATTTTGAGAGACTACTTTGACAGAATTTGTTGAGAAAGTTCAAGCAAGGCAAACTCACAGAAGACACCAGGAGAGCTACTTTTGAGAAAATATTCTTGGTATAGCGGGTAATAACAGAGATGAAAATAGATAATTGTTATTTCCCACACATGTTTCCAACACACACATGTATTACCACATCTAGAAGAGTCCCTGGCCAATTGGAGAATAATCAGTCAATGCTACTTCCTTTGCTGTTTCTTTTTAGCTCAATTTCTGTGGAGGATACAGAAATATAACAGAGTAATCCTATATGTCAAGGGATGGTAGACTGGCCTAAAAAGAGTAATACAATGCCAGTCTCAAGTACTGATGTTGTTTAGTAGATTGCTTTCACATTTTGCATGTTTTGAAGAAAATATCTAAGATCCTGACTCATTTCCTTTTAGTAGAGCCAAGCCATCAGGTGCAGAACTCATCCAGCTTATGCCAACTAACTTGTTCTTCCTGGAAGAGAAAATGACAGAGAGTGAAACTATGGGAGACCCTAGTTGCCAAGGTAACTAGTTCTGATTGGGAAGGAGCCAGTCGCGGGTCTGACCTGAGTGAAATGACACACCCGAACTTCGGACCTCTCTCTCACCTGCTTGGAAACAATAGGAAGGCAGTCAGCGAAGGCAGGAAGCTCACCCCTGACGACAGGCCCCACAGCGGATTATGAGTAACAGGTCAAGGATTCCTTTTAAAGCAGTGCACAGACACATAAAGCAACACACTAACAGCTAATATATCATAATAAACACATGGCAGGTTGAAACACTTAGAGCCTCTCTCATTCCTGCAGTTTCTGGGGGACTAGAATGCATCCATCACTGTCCCCCCAGCCCACTCTAAAAGCTCCTCTATTTGCAAAGCCAATTCTCATTTTCTTGTTTTCTACACTTTCTTCCCCCTCCCCCCATTCCCACTCCCGTGTGTCATAACCTAGAGCTTACTTCATCAATATGAATTTAGATTTTGCCAACAGATTGTTGATTTTCTTGATCCTAATCCCTTCCCATCTCGGTGATAATCTTTCTCTTTCACTTCCAGTAGGTTTAAATGGAATCAGGTAACATGTATAAAGTGCTTACCATACTGCCAATGTTGAATTAGTGCCAGTCATTGCTGCCATCATTCAATTAAGCAAACAAATCAGTTACCATTTCCTGAAATAGGAAAAATTTACTATTTTGAATCCCTGTACTATCCTGGCACATATAATGAGCTTTTGGTCACCTACAAGCCTAGTTCCTAATGGGAGTCCCATAAAAATTATAAGGCAGCTGGTGTTCTGGTGTAGTATATTTCTCACATCCTATGGTGATGCAGGTATGAATAGCCTATGACATGACCAGTCATGTGAATGAGCAGCACAGAAAATTAGCAAATGCTGCTCTATAATGCTGTTTCATAATGCACTGCTGGTAAGTGAATTCATTATGCTTTTAGTTATTAGAGTATGAACCTACCACTAATTAAGTGAGTTTGGAACAAAAATGTCTGTTGTGTTAGCAGCAGGCTCCTGTGAGTCTTCCTTACTGCTTGTCTGACCTGCACCAAGAAGCCACATGGAGCAACAGACCTATGTCATCTAGGGCTATATAAGCACACTCTGTGATGTTCACAAAATGATACCGCTTCCAAGAAGTGTTGGGTTCATTCATTTGGAGAATTGCTATGGCATTAACTAACTTCTGATCTTAGATATAGAGAGTAATTGAAGGAACTGTTGAGTCAAATTTTCAATTAAAGCCCAAATTAACATAAAATAGTTCATTGTGGAATGTGTTCAAAGCCACAAAACCTTCAGTGATCAATGGATGAAAATCACAAAATCTCCAAGTGAAGACGGAAGGAAGTACAGGACTTAGACTCTAGGACTGGTTAGAGTCAGGCAGGATGGTACTATCCTGGTTTTGTTTTGTTATGATTTATAACATGCAAAGCTAGGTAGTAATATAAGCTTTGAGATAGGATGGGACCATTGACACTTTTTCCTGTTTAGGCAACACTAGAGGAGAATTGAAAGGAAGGCTATTTAGAATCACCAGTGCATGTTGAGCATAGAAACCAGATCTATTTTGCATTATACTTACTTTAAAAAATGTGCCTCTTGCCGGGCGGTGGTGGCGCACGCCTTTAATCCCAGCACTCGGGAGGCAGAGCCAGGTGGATCTCTGTGAGTTCGAGGCCAGCCTGGTCTACAGTGCGAGATCCAGGACAGGCACCAAAACCACACAGAGAAACCCTGTCTCGAAAAACCAAAAAAAAAAAAAAAAAAAAAAAGTGCCTCTTACTTCTTGCACTGGAGTGGCCAAATTCTTCCTATATCCTTTCATATATCACTGCCCATTAAATTTTCTACATTGGGATCTCAATAGCATGCTCCAGGATTTTTGGGTGAAGCTAGTCCATATTCTCTGTATGATAAAGGTGTACCCAGTATAGCATACATACAGCATACAGGAACCAATACAGGCTACAACCTAAAGGCATGGGATTTGACACATTAGTATATATTGATTTGAAGAACATTCTTAGATATAATTCTCTACCTGTACTCTTGAGTAAATGATCCAAGAATCTAGCCTTTTCTTCACAGCGCTATCATGGAGTTTTCTTTTCTGAACCCTGGAAGGTCTGGAAACATTGCTGACAAGGGACAGGGCAAGTGAGGCACAGTTGTTACAAGGAAAGGCTAGTTGTATGTTTCTCAGAGACTCTAGGAAGACAGAAGGTGGCCATAGCAACACTCCTAGCCATGTTCTGTTTCTGATCAAAATTAATGAGTTGTGATCAAGTCAGATAAGTGAGTAGCTAACTAATTTAAAAGGGGTTAAAAAAAAATAGGTTTTTCACAGTTCTTCCCAAGTTGGAAAATGCATCTACTTAAAGGACTGCAACATTGTCCAAGAAACTGTCAGCAAAGATTATTAGGCCAGCCTCTCAAGACTTGACCCATTGCCCAGGAGTCCAAAGATGACCTTGATCTCCCTGGTAAGGCAATATCTATAAATAATGCATTAATTATTTTCACATGTGGGCCACGTAACAGACTTCATATCTGTTAATGAATTTGAGTTGTTCTTTAGAATACTGCTTCGGTTTTCTCTGTGGCAACCTTTAAAAGATGATTGCAGGCTTTTCTGGAAATGAGAGCACAGTGCCTGCCTGTGAATTCCAGTAGGAAGCCCAGGACTGCAGTTGGGAGAGGGTAGAGACCATTGCTGGAACATCTAATTTAAGTTTGACAGACTTGTTTTGGTATAAGCATTTTATATTTTTACTGCTTTATTAACAGCATGAGTAATGTCCCACAAGGGAAGAGTCTTCTTTTGCAAATTGACCTCGGATAGTATGTTCTGAGGGCCTGGATTAGCTGCCTGAGAATATTTTGTAGAAACAGAATTTGTCTTTTTCCAGCTCACCAATAGAGATCTAAAATTTCCACAAACAGTGCAAGGGGGCCTAGTTGTGTTAGGAGCCTTTGGTTTGGTTGATAGCTTTGTTTCTAGTACCTTACTCACTGTTAATTAGCAATACACATGCAGCTCTCAGTTTGCATCTGACTGTCGCATGTCTAGGAAATCCAGATTAATGTTGAATAAAGGTATAGTCAATCTGCTTGGGAAGCACAAGATTTGAGGAAACAAGCAACTGGCCTAGCTGGACTCCCCCTGACTCCAACTCCTTCCAAAACACATTTTTATCTTCTCATTTAAGCTTAGACCTTGG
The DNA here is from genome assembly GCF_949786415.1 of Peromyscus eremicus. Taxonomy (NCBI): domain Eukaryota; kingdom Metazoa; phylum Chordata; class Mammalia; order Rodentia; family Cricetidae; genus Peromyscus; species Peromyscus eremicus. The sequence continues at coordinate 36,842,347 of NC_081420.1, forward strand.
GCCCCAACAAACCTCTTCTGGTAATTAAACTATGTCTGAAAAAGAATAACAAACAAAGAAATGAGTCAGAGCCCTTCCCCCACCACCAAAGAAAACCCACCACGCCTGAAGTTTTCAATATTGTTTAAAATATTTATTTCTTGATCAGTTTTAATTGTATATCAGCTTTTCTGAATGAGCCTTGTACAAAATAAAAGGATTTTATTTGCATGTTTTATTCCCTATTGCTATGGACAAGAAAAGAGTATGCCAGAGTAGGAAGAGGGGGAAGGGAAACAAAAAAGGACTTTGAAACTGGGCTACTACTGCCATCTAGTGTATAGCGTGGCTGTCCAGGGGAGGGGATGAGAGTGTCTGTGAGACAACACAGTTTGAGACTGCAGAGGTTAGAGTCTGGGATGAGAGCACTTCTCCAAAGAAATACCCTCCAAGCTAGTGCCTTCACTAAGTAATGAATTATTTTCCTATAGAGCTATTAGTATATGGCTGAACAATACAAAATACTCTATTTCTTCCAGCAAAAATGGAAAAAGCCCAGTCAATTCCAAAGGTGAATTTTTTTATGAGAAGGCACGTCCTAGCTGCAGAGGTTGTTAAAAAGGGGAACCATTTATTCAGAAGCCTATAACCTTTGAAAAGGATCCAGATAGCTGACTGTCCTCTGTGTTCTGCAAGGACGGCCTCCTTTACAAGAGCAGGCAGGTGGTTTTGATAGCATGTTTTATTAGTCCCTTTTAGTCTGTGATTATAAACAATGCAAATAATATTTGCTGCCCATGACTCTAATTTATCCGTTGCTGGCTGAAATCTTACATGGCTGAGCCTCACTGTGTGAGAGTCTAAGCATTAAGTCTCTTCATAGGACTGGAGGCCAGTCAGCACCTTCACAAGGTGTTTCATATATTTCTGCTTCATGTGGTGCAATTATAGACAACCCGCAATGATCCCCCCCCCCCCCGCGCCGCTAAGATTTTTGCCAATTGTGGTATGGATTCATTCTGGTACTAGCTAATGACTTTGTGGCTGAAATTGAATCAAGCATGGCTTCTTCTACACACCTCAGGGAGATGCTATATTCACTGACTGTAACTCTCAGCTAATAATAATACCTGCACACCTCGCCATCCTGCAAGGGTCTGTTAACCTTAGAAGCAAAGAACCGTGGTGCCCTGGTTATATTCATAACCCATGGCTTTCAGAACTCAAAAGGCAGAGACTTGCCGAGATAATGAAAGCTCATTTAGAGAATCATAAGCACAAAAATCTAAGCTCAGAGGAATTTTATGTCATTATCTATGTCAGAATAACCTAGAACTGCAGGCTGTTTTTGCTGGTTTCAGATGTGGCCTGTAGCTTTAGGTGCCTAGAAGGAAAAATTTGCTGTGTCTCATAAAGGTACCACTGAAGGACAAATGTGCCTCTTGCTACATCCGTGGTGGAAGAAGAAGTGCTGACATCAACCAGAAGGGCAGGATCTCCGAATTTCCAGGGAACCTTCGGATGGAAAAAATGTCCATGACAGCCAGGGACATGGCTTAGTGGACAAAGTGCTTGCCACCAAAGAGAAAGTGTGAAGAAGAGTTTGCATCCCTAGAACATACTTAAAAGCCAGGCAGTCATGGTGACACTTGCTATCCCAGAAGTGGGAGGCAGAGACAGGATGCTGGAGACAAGCTGGGAAGCTAAACTAACAGAATCTGTGAGCTCTGGGTTCAACAAGAGATCCTGCTTTTTGAACACATGGAGAGTGAGGAAGATACCACATATCAGCTTTCAGGCCTCCACACAGGCAAAATATACCTGTACACGTACAACACACACACACACACACACACACACACACACACACACACACACACACCACACACCACACACACACAGGAGCCCATGTACATACAAACACTGTGCTCATGCGTGCATGTGTACACACACAGCATACACCTGGGGGAAGGGGGAGACAGAAAGATGTCTCCTGTAGAAGCTTCAGGACTCTGTAGCTCTCTGTGTTTGAGAGCAAAGTTCAGATGGATTTTTCTACTCTCGTTTTCTCTGCCTGAAAACTGGAAAAGCAAAAGGGGTTAATGTGTATTTTGATGGCATGGTTGAAAACTGGGGGTTGGAGTGAATAGTTCTGAATCCTATTAATGAGTACATTACAAAGATTACATTGCTTCTCGTTTAGTGAGGGTGCAGAAGAAAAGTTAATTTGGCCATAAGTCTTCAGTGTACATAAGCCAGAGACCTGCCCATTGTTTAGAGTCAATGTGCTGTGCAGTGAAAGGAGAAATACATGGGTGAGTCTATTGATTCATCATTAAGCATGGTTCAGAAGTGAGTAACATTTTCATCTTAGTTTCTGCGGGATTAATGTCTGCTTCTCTCATCAGAGACCCTAGAATGGAAAACTGAGCCCCCCTGAAAAATGTGCCCTTCTTTCTAAGCTCATAAGCCCTGGAGCCCTGACTCCCCAGTCACCTGGCCTCATTTTTCCTGCTGCTCTAGATTTGTCCTTCTGTATCCCACATGAGTAATGCAGCCATGTGGAGAAAGCACAGCCCTCTGGTAAGGCATTCACCCAACTTCTCTAGGATTAATCACTGGCTAAACCACTAAATAACATACTGATATATTAACTCCATTAAAATCTAATTCCGTGGCAATAACTTCTAGAAAGTCAACAAAGGGCTTATGAAGAACAAAGTGAAAAAAGACCCCAAAAAAGTAAATCAATGCACTCACTGAAAGTAAATCAGAGTTAAAGACAAGGGTATGAATCAAAGGAGACCACGCTGAAAACCCTGTCCTGGCTACAAAAATCTTGTGTTCTTGGCCAGGCCTACTTTTGAATCTAGATATAGACAGAATGGAATGTTGGTTCAAACTTCAGGGAAGATGCTGAGGCAAAGGGGGCTGAGGAGATAGTTAGTCAATAAGTGCTTGCCTTGCAAGAATGAGGACCTGAGTTCATGCCCCAGAACCTAGGTTAGAAAGAAAGGAAAGAAGGAAAGGAGTGAGGGAGGGATGGAGAGAAGGAGCTAGTGAGGGAGGGAGGGAGGAATGGAGGGAGGGAGAGAGGAGAAGGAAAGGGAAAGGGAGGGAGAGAAGAGAGAGAGAGAGAGAGAGAGAGAGAGAGAGAGAGAGAGAGAGAGAGAGAGAGAAGAAAGAGTGAGTGGGCATGGCATTGTACACCTGCAATCCCAGCACATGGGAGCCAGAGACAGGCAGATCCTAAGAATTTTGTTTGCACTTGCGATAACTTCTGCCCAAGATAGAGGTTGTGGATATTCACGAGTCTGTTCCTTAATCCTCTCCACAAAAGCAGTCTTCTTAATTAAGGAAGAAACAGCTGAGGAGAATATGCAGACTGCCCCAGCTCTCCTCAAACTTGCAAGGAGGATGAAACCATGGACTAATAGAAGACCCTAAAACAGCAAAGAGATGTGGATTCATTTGAAAGATACCAACAGTAGACAATGCAGAGAGGAAAAGACTGACTTCTGCCAGCCAGAGAGAGCAGCCAAGACAGTTCCTTCCCTCCACATCCGCAGAGGGTGCAAGCCTTCTGAAGCAGTTGTCTGACGACACCTTGACCTAAGCTGTCTAGCCTTTATAACCCTGAAACAATACATTTCGGCTATTTAAGTCACCTACTTTGTGGCCCACTGCTATGGCAGTCTTCACAACTCTAGATAGTGTATGGATCTACACTATAGCTGGAGCTGGTGTCTGGACAACAGTAGCCAAGGGAAAAACAAGGCAGGAGACGTCACTAGCAAATCTCTGAGCTAGCCAGACACTCTACTGGGCATCCTTGAACACTCAGATTTGCCAGGTTAAACCCCAATTTTACACAAAGTGGGGAAAAAACTTTTCTAAGAGAGCTGGGATGGTTTATTTTCTTCACTCTGTGTGTCCCTCTCAACAAGATGCCCAGATAGGGAAGAGTATAATAGTCAAAATAGGACATTTGGAAGAATATAGAACCTAGATGAAAACAAAGATGTCAAAATAACAGAACAAGAAGATAATTTATATTTTTTTATTATAAATGTCTCTTTATTCTGAATAATTTATACAAGAAAATATGATCATATCTACCCCTTTTCCATATCCTCCCAACATATCTCATATATATATTCTAAGTTCAAATAGTGCCTTATATATGTGCATGTATGGAAGACTGTCCACTGTAGCATGGAAAAACCTACTAGTGGCAACACAGTAAAAAAATGATTATTCATCCTTAGCATTTGTCTATCTCCTGCCAATAGCTCTTCAGCAAGGTATGAGGTTTAGAATGCACCTCCCTCATTTATTATAACACTTTGGTTTGGTCTTATGCAGATGCTGTGCAGATGAAAGACATTTTATTCGATTCAGTAAGTTGAACAGTATTGATTTGGCTGAGCTTCCATTTATGCTTCAGTATTTCATCAAGAAGCAAAACTTAATGTGCATATTTGATATAGCAAAATTGAGGACTAGAAGAAGCGTGTGGAATTCTTTTCTCCATAAATCTCTTGGCTCAAGCATGTAAATGCTTGAGAACATAACTATGCCCAAGTGTGGTGTGTTTAAACCTGCACTCGTCTTCCATGGTCTGGTTTAGTCTGGGACACTGCCAAGTCCCAGCTTGTGAACCTGCCACGGAATACAGAGAGAGCCTTTGTGTGAGCCTCAAGCATGGAGTTTCAAGATGTGACTGCCTGTCACTAGTACTGAGGCTTTGGTTCAGTTCTTCCTTCTGAATGTCAATCCTTTCATGGGCACAAATGTGAATTTTGAATCCCCATACTATTTATCTTAAAAGTTTATTATGAAGTCTGTCAGAACTCCATCCAACTCCAGGCCAGGCTGGTCCACACATGCTTTGCTCCAGCCCACTCTGATAAGCTCTGGTTTTCATCAAAGAAGCTTGTTTTTGCAGCAGATGGATACTGTTACAGAGATTCCCAACTGGTCAAAATAGAATAAGTGACCATGAAATGCCTAACCCCAACTGATACACCTACAATGCAAGCCTTATTTTCAAGGTGCACAGAAAATTATAGAAGGAAGAGCAGAAAGATTGTAAAGCCAGAAGACCAGTAGTATGCTGTAAGATAGTCCCTAGGTGTTAAAGAAAAATGCACCCATGACCTGCCAACAATATGTTTGCCTTTATAAGGTCAGCATAATGACAACACTAGTTGTCATGTCAATGTGAACAGGAGAAATCTGACATGGTGTCACCCCTAGATGAAGAGCTACAGGTGGCAAAACGTTTCTGAGAGAGGAATCACCAGTCTCTCGCAGACAGGAACTTCCACATAGGTGATCTAATCCCAGGTGGTCAGTCCCAAACACATGTACATAGCAACAAAGCTAAATGGACTCAGTAGGCTACATATACATATACATATGTGTGTGTATATATATGTGCATATGCATGTAACGATAATGACTATAAGACGGATCATGAATTGTGGGGCACAGGAGGAGTTCGAGAGGGATGGAAGGGTGGAGTGATGTTAATTCTGTGCTCATGTATGAAGCACTCAAAAATAAAGTTATTAAATTAAAAATGTTTATAGTGAATATAAGCTAGAAATTAGTGAAGTGATCGCAAGAGGGGACAAAGAGGTGTTGAGGCAGACTCCGGGATGGCAATAGGGTGCATGTGACAGGAAAGTGGACAGGGCCTGTGGGAGGAGAAGAAGTATACCAAGGCAGAAAGGGGAGAGAATAGGGAACTAGAACCAACAACAACAAAATGCCACAATGAAACCTAATACTGTTTGTACTACTTAAAAACCTTTAAAGCAAGATAATAAAGTTTATGGAAGTAAACTGAACTGTTCGGCAATAGTGCCATGAAAATATAAACAGTAGGTCATCTGGCTGATGCACTTTAGAAGCACGCTTTGAAATACTGTCAGTTTCAGTTTTAAAGGAACAGATAGATTCTCCTTCCTTTTGCTGGTGGTACACTGACCTTTGTATTCTTCAGAAACTTCTAGAAAGGAAATCGGAAGGCAGCATCCCAGTACACACACTGTTCAATGCAGGAGTGGACTGGTTTCAGGCAAATATCAAAGGCATATGTACTATACTGAATGAAACACCCCATGAACCAAGACACTCAGCTACAGGCACAGCAATCTGCAAATTAGTGAAAAACAACCCTGGGACCTATGACTCGAGTCGTCAGAAAGCAATTATAAATAAACCACAGACCCTTACTGGCTTTGCAGGAAGCTGTAGAGAAAAGAAAAATTACACTGAACATCTGTCTAGGGTAACCTTACTTCTCTCTTTCTCCATTGGCCTCTTACTAATTCACTCATCTTTTCCTTCATGGGACTGGTGCCGTTAGATGTTTATCAGGACTTAGAACATGGTAGATCTTCTCGGGTTGTTTTGTTTTTCTAAGTTGATGATTCTACTTGAGAATCATCTCCCAGGACACCCTGATATGTACTAGAAGAGTTAGGAACCCACAGAAGATAGTCCCATTACCCAGGTTTCTATAGTTATCAAGATGCCATTGTGATATAGATTATATCCTAATCTGACTCTTGGGGGAGAGGTAATCTCCTTCATGGAGCCTTGTGCTGGTAGAATGGAGTCTGGATCTGATAACATACAGCTCTACAGAGATGGCGTTGTGAAAAAGACAGGATGGAGCCAGGGAGATGGCTGAGTGGATGAAGTGCTTACTCCATGAACTCCAAGATGGAGATCAGTCTCCCTGAACCCACATAAAAGCTGCATGTGGTAGCACGTGTCTGTCACCTCAGCACTGGAAGGTGGACTGACTGAAATGGCAAGCTACAGGATTAAGAAGAGGCACTACCTCAGAAGATAAGGTGCTAGGCCAGGCATAGTGACGTACACATTTAATCCCAGCATTTAGGGACAGAAGCAGGTAAACCAGAATGATCTACCTAGTGAGTTCCAGGCTATCCAGGGTTACATAATGAGGCCCCATCTCAAAAACACAACACCAACAGAGAAGCAAGGTGGAAAGTAATGAGAAAACCACTAAGTATCAACCTCTGGCTGCCACATACACCTGTATGGTAGCACACACTCCCACCGCCCTCCCCACCCACAGGAAATAGGATGAAGGATTCATAAAGATAGGACAATGTAGATTGCATTGGAGAAATTGGGACACTTCTTTATAAAGAGCTGACTAGTACAGTATTATGAATGGCTTAAGAAATATGATTTCCTTTTTTTAGCTCAAATAGTTGAAAGTTATTGATAGAAATGCTTATATAACATTATTACATGGAAAGAGGCCTGTTCTGATCCAGGGAGGAGGGACACAGAGAGTTAAACACCAGCCCTGGATAGCATGTTCTGGGCTAGAATAGGCTGCATGAGACCATCAGTCAATTATCAGTCAATGAGTCAACTGTGTGGGAGCTTTGGCTGCCCTGGGCTATGCTTAGATCCTTGTTTGTTGATGCACAAATGCAGAGAATGAAGAAAGATGGAAATACTTGAAGAGAGAAGTTGGGGCGAGGGGTATGAACGCAAGGCCTAGATATGCACAGGCTATGGGGAGGGACCCTGTGGAGATGGGAGAAAGAGGTCAAAATACTTAGAACATTAGCCAGAGAGGATCTGATCCAGCCCCTGCTCTCAGATAGGAAGCACACAAGTATCCCCTAAGGATCTTGCTCTTTCCTGGAAGTAATTATCTCGGATGCACTTGAATAGGTTGCCAGTTGATTGGTACTACATCTACAGATGGCCCTGATATGGACTTCTGATCTCAATGGCACTCAATCACTAATGCAAGCAAATGAGAATGATGTCACTGCTTTTTTAGCGATACCTTTAGACACGGCATATAGAGAGAAACATTGGAGAGTGGTAGAGGTCACCAGCTCAGCTCAGCTGCTAAAGACAGAGGTGTGAGTTCAATGAGTGAATTGTATGACTTTAAAAGGAACCCTAAAATCTACAGGGTTAGCCACCCCTGCCTATCTAACCTGTATGATAAATAGAGAAAGATAACTAAGTTTGACTAACTACCTGATGTCTGATCCCTGGGGTAAGATTTATCATTCTTTAGCCAATTAAAACAAAGGCCCAAACTTTGTTCTGTCTGTCTTCTTTGTTGAAAAAGGCACCAAAGTGTGTCAGAGCTGGAGAGGTGGCACAGCAGTTGAGAGTACCATCTTTTGGTTTGGTAGAAATTAATTCTGGGGCAGAAGAGATGGCTCCAGTCAGAGTCTGTACTGTTCTCTGACAGTACCTGAGTTTGGCTACCAACCTCCAGTGATCTGAAACTCCAGCTCCAGAGTGATAGGATGCTTCTGGCCTCTGTGAGCACCTACACTCAAATGCACACACCAACACCATCTTACAGTCACAGACACATAGTAAATAAACACAACAAATCCTCAAACAGAGGAGTTACTCCTGTGGAGGTCTCCCAACAGACTTGAGTGTTTCCCTTCATGTTCAGGCAAACCCAAGGAAAGTCTGCACCAAGGTTCTCAGATCTTGGCCATTTTCTTTTCCTTCTATTCACAATGGGTCTCTCTGCAAGACTGGTCCCCAGTGAAAGCAGAAAGCACGGTGGAAGTTTCCAGTCCTTTCTCACATACAGTGGAGTGTCAACATTCTCTGCTTTACGTCTCATGCCTAACTCAGGCTTTTGGGTTTTCAGAAATAGTGACTTCATGCTCTGGGGCCGTTGATGTGCACATGGAAGACACAGCAGCTTTCATTTCTTTGGTACCTGCACAGACTCTTTAGGAGACCAAGGCTTCTCTCCAAGTTGGTAACTGTCCCCTTTCTCTGAGAAAACACATCAAAGGCAAAAGTCCCCCTTCTTCAAATCATCCAAGAAATCAGAATACAAGCAGCAGGTGTGATGGAAGAGGAGCATGCTCTTCAATGCCACTGCTGCAGTTGGTTTTGAGGGTCTCTTCTCCCAGGTCTGCTTTCTGTATGGTTCACTGGAACAGCAGATTCTGGAGTACGATGCCAGAAACCGTCTGGGTTGACATTTCTCAACTCCTTGTAGAAAACCACCATTCTTTGTCTGCTTCACTACACCTCTTCCTTTCTCCTACTGTCCTCCTCAGCATATGAGAATATTATTTTCACCCTGTTTTGTCTGATAAAACATGATTTAAAAGTGCCTTCATCCATCCTCCCACTTCTCCCCTCAGAAATCTGGCAGCACTTTTTTTTTAGCATTTCTAAACAACTCAGGCGCTTCTTGCCAACTCTCAGTTGCTCTCTAAACCCTTTTAATCCTGTAGAATGCAGACTAATCTACTGAGAGAAAGGCACCAGGCCTGTCCTGGCAGCTGGAACTAGGGATGACAAAGTGGGGAACAGGATAAATAAACTTGCCAGAGAGAAGGGAAAGCCTAGGCCAGCCTCAGCAGCAAGGAGGTTATCTCATGCACAGAGATAAGAGGATGTTCCCCAGGAACCTCAAGTGCAAACCGCATGGAGGTGACTTGTCCAGAAAGAAGGACAACAGCTATCAACAGTGTGTACAGTCTGAAGATGGCTGTGGTTGAGAAGACATTGAGATAGGAAATAGCTATCCTTCAGACCACTTTTAGCTTGCCTCTTTTTGAAATTACTAGTGCCTTGTGCTCTCTACCCCCATGCCATGGAAGGAGGGACTGGCTGCTGCTCACATGGAAGGTCCTGGAATAAGCTGATATTTAGCTAAGCTGTGGCCAAAAGGGGACTCAGGAAAGGTATCTTCTGGGATTTCAACTTTTCTTTGACTGACTGGTATGCTGAAGAAAACATTGAGTTTAGTTCAAATTACTAATAGAGTACTGTTCATGGTTAATCAAGCCAAGTGCATAGCCTGGATAGTCCTACCATCCAATGAATATATGTGCACTTACTGCTATGGCAGATGCATGTTCTCATGTACTTATACACATACATGCACATACTTATGCTCACACACATGCACACACATCTACATACACATACATATTACACAGACTGATACTGCATCTTGTTCTTCCAATTAAAGACAGAGTATTTGGAGATAAAATTTCTGAAATAAAGAAGACTAAAGAAAAAATTCAAAATGCGTAGGGCTTCACAAGTTTTCTAGAAAAAAAATTATTTTTTAAGATTATAAACTCCTGGAGGGCAGAGACAACATCACAGTACTTGATTTTAAAACAGAAAACATGGCACTACATAGCATTAGATTGTTGTGAAATTATCTGAATGACAAGGACACGAGTGACAGCATAGTTTAAATCGTTAAACCCAAATGAAATTATGACTTAGGCAATTTAATCGTTTTCATGGAACAAAGTGAGATTGGTTGATACATAAATCGAGGATGACAGACTGAGTAGCAGGAACTAGTCCGTCAGGCACCACAGAAATACTGAATTTAAAGAAGAAAACCAGGTTTCCCTCTCCCATCCAGAGATGACCCAAGCAGCAAGGAGACTGTATGGAATCAGAGATCCTGGATGACTTCACTTCCTTCTTTACAAAAGGCTAGGACTACCATCATGTGAATTTAAAAGTCAGTTAAGAAGTGATTGTTGCTTTAAACTATTGGGTTCATAGGAGATGAATTTCAACTGTGCCACCTGATTTCCCATATACAGTTTTTTTTTCTTCATGGGAAAGGAAATCATATCTTCTGAAGCTTTCAACCCAGTGAGGTACTTTTACAGGGTGTTTTTTCAGTATTTTAAGCATTAGTCCAGAGTAGATGTTTTCATTTAATTATGAATTTTCCTTTACATTGAGGTCAACAGTTTTCGATGTTGTCATCACAAATCTCAAAGAAAAGTTTATATAAGACTTCACATTTCTGCTCTAAAGAGCAAGTGGAACAAGCCAAATGGCCATAAGAGACTGTGTGCCAACACCTGATGCACTTTGGTAATTTTAACAAACTCCAGAGTCAAATGTTGGTAGTGTCCAAGATGTTACCATAATGTCTGTTCCTTCAAAAGATAAGCTACACTGAGGGAAAAAATCATAATGGCTTCTAGTAAGAGGGAAAGAAATATTAAATATAAAAAACAGATTAAAACAACAGCACTGTGCCACCAAAAAAGGTTATAGTATTCTCCAAGTCAGCCTTAGTTTTTCGTTTCTGAAACGACTCATCTTTAGAGTTAAACAACAATCACTCACCTTCTTAGCTTTTCTTGTTCTTTCGTTTTGTTTTTGTGCTTGCTAGTTTTATGTCAACTTGACACAAGCTGAAGTCATCTGGGAGGAGGGAACTTCAATTGAGAAAACGCCTCTGTAAGATCCAGCTGTAGGGCATTTTCTTAACTGTGATTGATGAGGGAAGATCCAGCTCATTATGGGTGAAGCAATCCCTGGGCTGGTGGTCCTGGGTTCTATAAGAAAACAGACTAAGCAAGCCAGAGAAAGCAAGTCATTCAACAGCATCCCCCCCAGGGCCCCATGATCAGCTCCCGGTTCCTGCCCAGTTTGAGTTCTCCTGTGCTGACTTCCTTTGGTGATAAACAATGCTGTAGAAGTGTAAACCAATGAGACCTTTTCCTCTCCAAGTTTCTTTTGTTGGGGTGTTTCATCACAGCAATAGTAACCCTAACTAGGATAGTTATGTTAATAGATGTGAATTTAATGTAGTTCAGACTATTCTTGAACTGGCTATATAGCCAATTATTACCTTGGGTTAATAATTCTCTGTCCTCCTCCTCCTGAGTGTTGAGATTACAAGTGTACATCACAACACCCAGTTTCTGTGATTCTGAAGATTGAACCCAGGTCTTTGTAAACGCTGGGCAAGCGTTCTACAAGTTGAGCTACATTCCATCCATGTATATCTTATCCTAATTATTTTTTATTCATTATGATCCAGAAAAGATGAACTTCATCCTACAATATGTAGGAGTCTGTCATCTAAGCATTCATGTGACAATACTTCTCAAGTTATTCTGCAAAAGAAAAACTGAAGAAACATTTCCAAATTATTTTTATGAAGGTATTATTACTCTGATATTAAAACCAACACATGAAGATTCAATTAAAAAAGAAAATTATAGACCAATATCCCTTATGAACATAGATGCAGAAATACTCAATAAAATACATGCAAACTCAATTTAAAAACACATCTAAAATATTATCTACCATGATCAACCTGGCTTCACTTCAGAGATGCAAGTACAGTTCAGCACATATAAGTCAATAAATGGAATTCACCACATAAAGATACTAAAAGAAGGAAACACATGATCATCTCATTAGATACAGAAAGGGCATTTCAGCAAAATCTAACATCCCTTTATAAATAAATCTCTTAGAGAGACTAAGGACATATCTCTATGTAATAAAAGCAACTTACAGAAAGTCCAGAACCAACATCATTTCTGTTTACAGAAAGAAACTCAAAACATTTCCACTAAAAATCAGGAACAAAATAAGGAAGTCCACTCTCTCTGTACTTAGCTAAAGCAATAATACAATCAAAGAGCAAGGGAATGCAAATAAAAAAAGAAGTCAGGTGTAGTTGATTGGCTTGATCTGTTTGGGAGGCATCCAGGCAGTGGGACCAGGTCCTGTGCTCATTGCATGAGTTGGCTGTTTGAAACCTGGGGCTTATACAGGGTCACTTGGCTCGGCCCGGGGAAGAGGGGACTGGACCTGCCTGGACTGAGTCTACCAGGTTGATCTCAGTCCTAGGGGGAGGCTTTGCTCTGGAGGAAGTGGGAATAGGGGGTAGGCTGGGGGGAAGGGGAGGGGGACAGGAGGGGGGAGGGGGGAGAACAAAGGAATTTGTGGCTGATATGTAGAACTGAATTGTATTGTAAAATAAAGTAAAATAAAATTTTAAAAAAAGAAGTCAAAGTATTCTTACTTGCAAACCATATGATTGTATCTATAATAGACTCCATCAGGAAATTTCTACAGCTGATACTTTCAGCAAAATAGTGGAACACAAAATTAACACACAAAGGTTAGTAACACATCTTAAAAAAAAAAAAAGCCTACTGAGGAAGAAATCAGGGGAACTGTTCCTTTCACGATAGTTTCTGTCTCTGTCTCCTTCTCTCTCTTTCTCTTTCTCTAACCAAATAAGGGAAAGACTTGCATAATAAAAATCTTTAAGACTTTGAAGAAAAAAATTGAGGAAGACGTAAGAAAATGGAATGATCTGTTCTCATGAATCAGTAGGATTAATATAGTGAAATGGTCATCTAACCAAAATGATCTACAGACTCAATGTAATTTTCATCAAAATTCAAACACAATTCTTCACAGAAATTGAAAAAATAATCTTAAACTCCATATGGAAACATTTTTAAGAAGACACCTTATCTAAACAACCCTGGGAAAAAAATAAAACATTCTAAAGCATCACCATCTCAGATCTCAAGTTTAATTACAGTGTTATACTAATAAAAATATTATGATATTAGCGTGAAAACAGACACATTGGTCAATGGAAGAGAAGTGAAGATCATATAGACACAAGTCTATATGCCTACAGATACATAAATTTTTATAAAAAAGCCAAAAATACACACAAGAGGAAAGGGACCATGGTTCATTCAATAAATGGTCTGTCAAACTGGATGTCTACAAGCAGGAGAATTAAGTACGTCTATATTTACCAGCCTAGACAAACTTCAACTTCAAATGGATCAAGGACCTCAACATAGAACAAATAACCTGAATCTGATAAAAGAGAAAAGTGAAAAATGGGCTTTGGCTCATTGGTACAGGAAAGGACTTTCTAAACAGAAGAGAGAGCACAGGTATTAGGACCAACCATTGATAAATGGAACTTTATGAAAGTAAAAAGCTTCTGTATAGCAAAGGCTACCATCATATAATCAGCCTATAGAATGGGGAAAAATCTTTACCAATTACACAACTGACAGAAGATCAGTATCTACAATAAACAACTCAAGAAAAGCGAATATCAAGACAACAAATAACCCAATTAAAAATGGGGAACTAAGCAGAGAGTTCTCAAAAGATGAAACTCAATGTCTGAGAAACACTAAAAGAAAATTCATCATCCTTAGCCATCAGGAAAATGCAAATTAAAATTACATTGAGAATTCATCTTACCTCACTCACAGTGGCCAAGATCAATAAAATAGTTAATGGCAGATGCTGGCAAGTATACAGGAAAAGGGAAACAAACACTTATTCTACGTTGAAGTGAATTGCAAGCTAGTATGGCTACTATGGAAATAAGTGTAGGTAAGTGCGGAAGTTCTTCAAAAAGCTGAAAGTAGACAAGCAGATCTACCACAAGATCCAGCTCTACCATTCTTAGGCATGTACTCAAAGAGCCGAACATCATACATATACGTATACATATACATATACATATACATATACATATACATATATACACACATATATATCACATAGATACTTGTTCCTCCATGTCCATTGATGTTCTATTCATAACAGCCAGAAATTAGAAACAGTTTTTATATCTACCAACTCTGTGTTATATTTACACAATGGAATACTTTTCAACTGTTAAGAAAAATGAAATTTGCAAATAAATGGGTGGAGATAGAAACAATAATCCTGAGTGAGGTAACCCAGACTCCCCAAAATCAACATTGCAAGTTTTCTCCTATATGTGGATATTAGCTTTTAAACTTCGATTACATGTTTAATTTAGAATAACCACAGTGGTTAGGTAGCTAGTAAGGGATCAGGAAAGAAGAGTGAGTTTTCCAAGGAAGGAGAAATAGAGTAGAATTTTGTAAATGGATAAAGAGCGCATCAGAACATGTGTATTAATAAGGTAGGTGAGGGGAGGGCAGAGCAAAAGAAGGACTATGGGACAGGATAACTAACACTAAAGCCCTTTTGGAAAGTTGTATGGAGATCTACTACTGTAAAATACTTCCTAAAATACATGCATATTTAAAAAGAATTTAAATCAAGTTACAAAGAAGGAAACAATGTCCCAGCTAGACATAGCATGCTACTAAGTATAACCCAAGAAATGTTACCAGTGATGGGTTACATACTTTTGAGGCACTTGCCAAGGGTGTTCCACATACAACTCCCAGGACATCACAAGCTATTACCAATCCTGTTGGTTACCCTCCAAGTCTTGACAATGATATCTTATTGCTGAAGATACTTATGTCATCGAACATGGAGAAATAAAGCTAGTACCCAGCTAGAAGCTTTACTGAATAGTGAACTCAGTGCTGGAAGTTACAGAACTTATACTGGAGGAGAAAAGTATTCATCAATTTCACCCAGCTACAAACTCTGTGAGCTACAATAGTGCGCTGTCTGCAAGATATATTGAAACATGGTGGCACAAATATTATGGAAATAACCAATCACTTTTTGATTGGGTAGTGGAACCTATATCTGATAATGAAGCCAAGAACTTGAGACTAACTTGGTCTCATACCCCAGAGAAAAATTTACTCCTATTATTTTCTAAATATAATAATAAAACAACTGCTAATGAGATATTGCTATACCATAGATCAGTGCTTTGCTTAACCCTCATCAGATAAGATTCTTCTTGCAGTAGATGGGAATTAATGAAGACACACAACTGGAAAATGAGAGAGACAGTTAGGAACATTCAAGCCTAAACCAGACATCTATATCACACTCCTTCCCTCAAGACTAGGGGATCTATGTAGAAGAAGAGAAGACTGAAAGATCTAGAGTTGGTGGATGACTCCAAGGCAGCAGTGTCTTCCAGACAATACCAGGTTGATGCACATATGAACTCACAAAGACTGCAGAAGCATGCACAAGAAGCTATTTGCATTTGATAGATGTTAGGGGAGAGATCATTAGTTTGTTGTTGTTGTTATTGTGGGTGTTTTCAAAAGAGTACACTGGGTGTATCCACCACACTTCAGAGCAGGCCTCATTCTCAGGACCAACAAAAATAGTCTCCAGGTTTTCTCCCTTTTATTAAACATAGATTGTTTTCTCATATAATATAATCCGAATACAGTTCCCCTCCCTCTACTCCTCTCAGTTTCTCCCTACCTCCTCTCTCATTCAGATGCACTCCCTCTCTGTCTCTCACTAGAAAAGAACAGTCTTCTAAGAGATAACAACAAAACATTAACAAAATAAAATATAATAAGATAAAAATTATCATACTGAAGTTGGACAAAACAAGTCAACAGAAAAATAAAATAGCCCCAAGAGAAGGAACATGAATCAGAGACCAATTCATTTACACATTCAGGAGTCTCATAAAAGTACTAAACTGAAAGTTATAGTATACATGAAGAGGACCTGTTGCAGACCTGTGTAGACCCTGTGACTTCTACTTCAGTCTCTGTGAGTCCATATGAGCTTTGGTCAATTGTTTTACAAGGCCTGGTCTCTTGGTGGCCTCTCATGTCCCCACCTCCCCCAACCTTTTGCCTCCTCTTCTATAGGGTTACTCTGAGCTCTGAAGGGTGGGATTTGATGGATACACATCGTTTAGAGCTGTCTGTTCTAAGGTCACTCTTTTTGCATGTCTGGCCTTGGGTGTCTATATTTGTTCCTATCTGCTGCAGGAGGAAGCCTCTCTGATGATGGCTGAATATCAAGGCACTGATCTATGAGTATAGCAGAATATCATTAGGAATCTTTTTGTTACTTCTTTTTTTTAGACCAGTAGTATTCTTTAGGTCTCTGGGCTATCTAGTCTCTGGTTCCTGATCACCCCAGTAGTGTCAGGTATGCATTCCATCTCGTGGATTGGGCCTTAGGTCAAATTCCTATTACCCTGAACACAGCTGATCTCATCTGGTCACATGTGTTTTATGTGCTTTTTTTGTTTTGTTTTGTTTGTTTGGTAGGTTTATTTTCTTTCATTCTTTCCTTTTTTCTGAGCAAGAGAAAGAAACAAAATCAAGTGTAGGAAGGGAGGAGTATTTCAAAGGAGTTGGGGGAGGAAAGAATATCAACAAAATGTATTGTATGAAATGATTTTTAAAGTATTTTTTAAATGAAAGATGTCATTCACCAGAACAATACTTGAGGTTTTCCTCTGGCCTCTACATGCACCCAAACACAAGTACACAGCATACATGTGGACAGACAGACACAGAGAGAGAGAGAGAGAGAGAGACAGAGAGAGAGACAGAGAGAGACAGAGAGAGACAGAGACAGAGACAGAGACAGAGCTGGAGAAATATCACATTCATCAAACTCAATCAGACTCAATGGCTTACCTATTCAGAATGTTCTCTGAGCATCCAAAGCCCCTAAAGAAAGTCTTACAAACATAATTTGCCAAAATGATTTAAAATCATTTTCAGTGCTAAGGTACATGTCCAATGCAATAGTATTCATATATCTAAATGAAACATGTCAACCTTACACTAATTTACCTCAGCAATATTATTTAAATGTCAACTAGAAAAATGCATTTCACTCTATTTGAATATCATATCAGTCTTTTCTTCACTGAAATAAAAAAATTAAAGTCATCAATAAAAATAATCTACCTGGATGCAAAGGAGAAAACTTCACAGAAAGATAGCCTAGGCTCTAGAAATTCAAGACAGACACTAGGAGTATTAAATACTATTGATCAATACTTACTCTCAAAAATAATGTTTTGGTATCCACTTGTTTCAATTTTTATGTTTTGAAGACTCTATATATTTCATTCCATTTTCATCAAAGTGTTTATGCTCAACAAAATGTGAAAAAAGAAAGAACAGGGGGATGGAGAGATACCTCAGTGGTTAAGCTCTTGCTGCTCTTCCAGAGGACCTGAGTTCAGTTCCTAGCACAGCTTAAAATTGCAGTTCCAAGGGCTCTAATGCCTCTGGCCTCACTCTCTTGCACATATATCCATGAACACACATGAATACGTACAACTAAAAGAACTAAACACAAATATTTTTAAATTAATTAATAAGATAAACCTGTATTTTAACTGCTCTAAAGTTTTACTTTAACAACATGGATTAAATTGTGGGATTATTTCTATTAAGACAAAGCATTCCTTATATAAACTTGACTAATCTAAGTAGTTCACCAGAGTGGGTTGAGAGTCACCTAAAAGACTAATAAGGTTCTTCGCTGGATGTCCCCTTATGGGGAGTGAAACCTCTAAATCCATGAGCAAAAGCAAATCTCTCCTCTGGGGTTTTCCTTCGGTATTTGTCAGAGAGATGAAGAGTCTGTCATAGTAAGACACAAATGGTGGTAAATGGAAGCAGGGATAATTCATGCAGGCTATGAACTTGTAAGAGTTCTACTGTAGTGTCCATGGCAATAAACTACGATTAGAAGGTTGTAAAATTCATTGAGATTCCTAAAACAATTTTCTATGACACCTGAGATTATACTGAAAAAAGCAATTCACCTCAGCTTGGCGTTGGGTCATTAAGAAAACATATGATTCTGGCTCACATAATACAGAAAGCAACAATAACCATCCGCAGGGAATTTATAACTTTTCTAAGATCCAGGAGGATATAATGATAATCATTGTCAGCTGGAGGCATGGGTCGATAACTCAAAGGTCATTTTCCACAACCAGATAATAGGATAGTCACAGCTATCATTTTCCTCAACCACCATCTCATTTTTGACCCAGATTAGAAGTCTCTCAATTTCTTTCCACTCTCACATAAATAAACAGGTCATTCTAAATGAACAGGAGGCCACTTTTATTAGCATATATTCAAATGCTTTTTCTAAAGAGCTGTTCTTTCTTTCTAGATGTTTAATAACCTCGCAAGCTACTTTGTTATGAAGCTACACTGACCCCAGAAGGAATGTGCTGCTGGGACTTGGAGAGATTTAAGGAGAAATAGTAGTATGGAAAGGTGTTCTCATTAAGTACTATATGAAATGCCAATGCACAGCTTGTATGAATGACAATAATAACAACATGATCACCCTAGGCATGGGCATGTCCCTGAGAATTTATTATAGCTACTTTGGGTGCTGAGCCGGGCTGGTAAAGCTGTATAATTCCTTTTGTTTACATTTGGCTTTTCAGCATTGCTTTCCCCATGTGTGTCTTACTTTTGGATAGTCACTCCATTCTTGAAAAAGAAACAATATATTGGATAGGAATTATATATCCTTTATATCCATACAGGAATAGCAGTATGCATAAACATATATATTGTGGTGTATATTGATTGTATATCACTTGTATTTATATGTGTACATGAATAAAAATATATGCCCAACTGTCTACTACAGTATATTACATGTTAACTATATCATTTCATTAATATGTAAATTAATATATGTATACATATACTTTTTTAAGAAAAATTTTATTCATTTTATATATCAACCACAAATCTCCCTCTCATCCCTCCTCCTGCTCCTTCCCAGTCTCCTCCTTCTGACTGACCCCCCATCCTCTCCTCCAAAAGGGTAAAAGCTCCCATGGGGAGTCAGCAAAGCCTAGTACATTCACTTGAGGCAGGATCAAGCCCCTCCCCCCTGCATGGAGGCTGAGCAAGATGTTTCACCATAGGTAACGGGATCCAGAAAGACAGCTCATGCACCAGGGATAGACCCTGACCCCACTGCCAGAGACCCCTCTAACAGACCAAGCTACACAACTGTCTCCCATGTGCAGAGGGCCTAGTCTGGTCCCATGCAGGTTCCACAGCTGTCTGTCTAAAGTTCATCAGTTCCTACAAACTTGGTTCAGTTGCCTCTGTAGATTTCCCCATCATGATCTTGACCTCCCCCAGCTCATATAATCCCTCTTCCCTCTCTTTAAGTGAACTCCTGGAGGTTGGCCTGGTGCTTGGCTCTGGATCTCTGCATCTGCTTCCATCAGTTACCAGATGAAGGCTCTATGATGACAGTTAGGTATTCACCAATCTGATTACTGAGGTAGGCCAGTTCAGGCACCCTCTCCAATATTGCTAGTAGTCTAAGCTGGGGTTGTCCTTGTGGATTACTGGGAATTTCCCTAGCGCCAGGTTTCTCCCTAACCCCATAATGTCTCCCTCTGTCAAGACATCTCTTTCATTGCTCTCACACTCCATCCCTCTCCCAGCTTGACTATCCCCTTCCCTTATGTTCTCATCCCCCATCCCCTCCAATTTCTTGCCCCCCTCACCCCCAGTTTACTCATGGAGATCTCATCTATTTTCCCTTACCAAGGTCTTCCATGTGTCCATCTTAGGGTACTCCTTGTTAGCTAGCTTCTCTGGAGCTGTGGGTTGTAGTCTGGTTATTCTTTGCTTTACATCTAGTATCCACTTATGAGTGAGTACATACCATGTTTGTCCTTCTGAGTCTGGGTTAGCCCAGTCAGGATTATATTTTCTAGTTCCATCCATTTGCTTGCAAATTTTATGATGTTTATTGCTTTTTACAGTTGAGTAATACTCCATTGTGTATATGTACCACATTTTATTTCTCCATTCTTTGGTTGATGAGCATCTAGGTTGTTCCTAGGTTCTGGCTATTATGAATAATGCTGCTATGAACATAGTTGAGCATGACAAAGGGCTGATCTCCAAAATATATAAAGAACTCAGGAAACTAGACATCAAAATACCAAACAACCCAATTTAAAAAAATGGGCTACATATCTAAATAGAGAATTCTCAAAAGAAGAATCTCAAATGGCCAAAAGACATTTAAAGAATTGTTCAGCATCCTTAGTCATCAGTGAAATGCAAATCAAAACAACTCTGAGATACCATCTTACACCTATGAGAATGGCTAAGATCAAAAACACTGATGACAGCTTATGTTGGAGAGGATGTGGAGTAAGGGGAACACTTTTCCACTATTGGTGGGAGTGCAAACTTGTACAGCCATTTTGGAAATCAGTATGGCGACTTCTCAGAAAATTGGGAATCAGTCTACCTCAAGACCCAATGATACCACTCTTGGGAATATACCCAAGGGATACTCAATCATACATATACATGTTATATATAGCAAAATATATAAAGATATAATCATTTCATGGTAAAGAATTGTTAATATGCTTTATAGTTTCCAAATGACTTTATTTTTAATCCTAATAAAAATTTTGAGTTCTAGTAGTGGTTTGAAGGCTGCTCTTGCAGAGGACCTAGGTCCACCTCACAGTACCAACATCAGTCAGCTCACAACCACTTGCAACTCTAGCTCCAGAGGATCTGGTGCCCTCTTCTGGCCCCTAGTAGCATTACATACATATTCAAAAACAGATAAGCAGGCATGCAGACAAACATACATACACATAAACAAAACAAGGTAAGATAAAATTAAAAAGTAGTAGCAGTTTAAGCATTTGATTTTAAATGTCACTTTAACTAGAAGAACAACAAAATATCCCATATCTCCAAAAAATAATAAGGAATTAAAAGCCTCAAACTTCCAAACCAAATGGCAACATTTGTCGTAGAAACCAAATAAAATAATTGAACAAAATGAAACAGAAAGATTTTTTAATGCTAACTCAAGAATCCTCAGATGTGAGGAATGAAATTCACCTTGTCATACAAAAATAGGTTTAAAAAAATGAACAAGCTTCATACTACCATTATCATGAGTACATCGTGTTTATAAATCCACATCATCATAATGCTAATTCAATGGCAAAACCATCCCAATTAGATACTTCAGTAAAATGGCAAATTAACTAATATTTTATTATAGAAAGTGCCATTTTTACAATTTAATAAAGTACAAATCCATTACAGAAAATAAGATTAATGTGAAAAATGTCACATAAAGTATGGGAAGTGCTACTGTGTAACATGCTAATGAGTCCCCCTAAATGTAGGTCCTTCCAGAAAGTGCTATGTCTCTGAATCCAGGAAGAAATATAGAAAAATAACACAGAGAACATAAAAACACATAGTAACTTATGAATTCATTTCAACTTGAGAGTCATTATATTTGTTTTTACAAGATTTTTTTCAAAGGCAATAAAAGCACTCACATCCCAGAATTCTGTAGGGAGAGCAGAAAGATTGCCCATCCCCCTTACTGAGGGGACCAAACAGCAGGTGTTCTGTAAGATGACCCCAGTCTTCTTATCAGCTCTTAACTGAGAGTGAAATCATCTTACCATATGTCCAAGATGTAACATGGTTTGTTTCACTTGGCATAATGTACTCCATGAGGACCCATGCTATTGAAAATGGCAGAATCCTGTTCCAAGAATTGCATAATATTTGACCAGGTATATATAGGTCACTATTTATCAATCTATTCTTTGATTTATACCCAGGGGGTTTCTGTATTGCAGTTTCTGTGAGCAATGCCACAAGGAAGGTAGGACTGTAGAGCTAGTTATGCCATGCTACTCTGGTTTAGGTGGACATTTATGTGTGTGGATACACATTTATAGATATTGCAAGATCGTGTGGCAGTTCTATTGGTAATGTATTGAATTTCCCCATAGTTTTTATTCTCACCAGCAATGTTTTCCTCACATCCCCACCAATCCTTGACCATTTATTTTTTTTCTTCCCCACAGAGTCTTATTGTGCATCCCAGACTGGCCTTAGCCTTCCTAGTGCTGAGATAGAGGTGTATGCCACAGTTCCACCTTCTCTCTCATCTTTTTGAAACTAACTACACTAACCAGTGTGAAATGGCAGACCTCTGGGGTTTTGCCTACATCTCCCCAAGGACTAGTGATGCCAGGATCTTTCCATGCACCTGCTGGCCATGGTCCTGCCTTTGGAAAAATCCTGCTCAGATCCCTTTGCATATTTAAGGCATTCTCTTTATATTGTTGCTATTGAGTTATGTGAGTTCCTCCTGTGCTTCTGATATAAATGACTTACTGGCTTTGTGGTGTGCTAACATATCATCTTCTGTGGAAAGCCATTCTATTTCTCTCATTGTTTTCTATGCTTTGCACAAGCTTTTTGGGTCAGTGTATTCTTGCTTTTGTGTGCACTCTGGATGTGATTTCCAAAACAGCTGTTATAAAGCCCAAATCTAGGAGCTTTTTCCTTATGTTTTCTTCAAGAATTTTATATCCTTGGGTCCCCCATTTAGTCTTTATTTTGAAGTTATTTCTCTGTCTAATATTACATAAGGATATATTCCATTCTTTTGAATGTGGATGCTAGCTGGTACTCTTGCCACATTTATTGAAAAGATGACCTTGTACCACTGCATTTTCTTAGTGACATAATAAGATCCGTTCATGATACACTCTTTAGCTTACTATTTCTAGGCTCTGTATTCTGGTCTATGCCTATTTTGATGTTAGTACCATATTGCTTTGAGTTCTACCATTCTGTAATATAATTTGAAACCAGAATGTGTGATACCACCAACTTTAATTTTTTTTTAAACTTGTTTGGCTATTAGGGATATTTTGTGTTCACCTATACATTTTAGGATTTGTCTATCTTTTTATGTTTTAAATTTTTATTCATGTGTAAGTGCCTGTGTGTGCACGACACATCTGTGCTTGGCTTCTGGAGAGCAGAATAGAGTGTTGGATTCCCTGAAACTAAAGTTACAGAGTTTATGAGCTGTCTGACACGGGTGCCTAGGACTGAATCTTTTGCAAGAATAACAAGTGCTCTTAACCCCCAATCCATCTCTCTAGGCCTCGATTTTTCTTTGCAAACATATTAGACTTTTCAAGAAGATTGTGTTGGATCTACATACACTGTTTTGGATAGTATGTATGCTTAATATCTATTCTCCATCCAATGACATGTGTCTCCATTTTCATCGGTGTTGATTTTAATTTGATGCTGGAAAAATAGTTATATATTTGTAAGCAATTGTTGTTCTTGCAGAGGACCTGGAATCAGTTCCCAACACATACATAACAGCTCACAACCACCTATGGTGATATTTTATTTGTATTAAAATGTTATTTGTATGTTAATAAATAAAGTTGCCCGGGGGTCAGAGCTATTAGCAAGCCATAGGAAAGCAGGGCAGTGGTGGCGTACACTTGTAATCCCAGCACTTGGTATGCAGAGCTGGGTAAGTCTCTGTGTGTTCAGGGATACAGCCATTATTGGACACACATGCCTTTAATCTCAATACCAAGCAAGGAAAACCTGGAAATACAGACAGGCCGTGACGAGGCGGTCATGTGGTTGGGTTTACAACCAATGAGAAGGCAGAACAGGAACATTATATAAAGACATTAACACAGGGGTAGTGAGTTCGGAGAGGTAGGACCACTGCAGGAGGAAGGGTAAGGTTTTAGCTCTTAGCTCTGACCTCTTGGCTTTCTTCTTTGCATTGGTTCTGTGTTTCTTATTTAATAAGAAGGTTGGTTACATCTACAACCACCCAGTTCCAGAGCATCTGACATCCTCTTCTGAGTTTCACAGGCACCAGGCACACATATGGTGCACATATATAAAATAAAATAAACCACACTTAAAAATCTTTTAAATGTAACTTTTAATTTATAGATTTTCCTTTCCATTACTTTTCTTCTTGAATATTTTATTCTTGATGTTACCGTAAATGGTGCTATTTTCTTAACTTTTACCTCACAGAGATTGCTATGAATGCAAAGGAATTCAACAATTATTGTTGATTTTACATCCTGCTCACCTTAGAGAATCCACCCATTTTTAGCAATTTTTGGTTGATCCTTTATGATTCTCCACATAAGCTCATGTCGCATGCAAACAAGAACAGTTTTACTTCTTGCTTTATTTTTTGACTAGTATCTATTTTCTTCTATTCCCTGTGGGCTCTTGGGAGTATTGTGTAGTAGTAAAATGTGGAGAAGAGGCTTCCCTTCCTTGTCATGGATCTTAGACACTTCCTGTCTTACCCATTAATAATGATGCTAATTGTATGATGTTCATAAATGCTCTTGAACATATGGAAGAAACTTCCTCTTACACTTGCTTTATCAGGAATTTTCAAATGCAGATATTTTAGCTGCATCTACTGAGATGAGAATGTGGTTCCGTCCTTCTACCCCTTTGTGGATGGCTAAGGGTGATCTTACGTTGACTTCTGTCAGAATTTTATTTAGTTTTAAGGAAGCACTGAGAAGTATTAAATGGCTTAGTCTCAAAGACCATGCATAGGTCATTCTGATTCAAATTGAATCTGACAGTAAGGTTGAAGACCAATATTTGATGGGCACGGCCAGCTATAAAATACAATTATTACTTGCCCCAAACTAATTCAAACCTTTCTCAATGCTCATTTCTGAAGATTGGATGATAAAATCTTTTTTAAAAGCAGTTAAGACAAATTTGGCAGCCACACAGATCACATATCTTAATTTGTGTCCTACTGTTCTTCTTCTATTGTCTTAGAGAGAGTACCACAGCCTTATTTACCTGTATGGGTAACTGATGATTGGAGGAGCATGCCAAGTCACTGGATAAGAGTAGAAAGAATATTGTTTGGCTATTTTTGTTGTTCTCCTTTCCTCCAGTACTTTTAATTCATTACGTATCTGATTTTGTGTGTATATGGCTTGGCATGACATATTAAAACACATTCCTGTTTCTGACAAACAAGTAATAATAAATAACAAATACGATAGAGAGATGGCTATGAGGTTAAGATCACTTTCTAATCTTGAAGAGGACAAAAGTTTAGTACCCAGCATCTACATGGTGGCTCACAAACATCTGTAACTTCAATTCTAGGGATCTGAAGCCCAATCCCAGTCTCTGTAGGCACCAGGTATCCATGTGATACGTGTGTGTGTGTGTGTGTGTGTGTGTGTGTGTGTGTGTGTACACATAAATAAAGAATTTTTTTTCAAAAGAAAAATATTAGGGCTACAGGATCAAAGCTGAAGAATCATATATGATTGTTTTCCAGTGACATTTCAATTCAAAATTGTGAAAAACTATTGGATATAGTGCTCTGAAAGGCTAGACAGGTATTAACTAAACAAACAAAAAAAAGAGATATAGGATTTGAATTTGGAGTATCCTAAAGGAACTTCTGAAAGAAATCAGAGGAAATTTGAGTACTTATAAGATATTTTGTGTTCATGGATTGGAGGATAAAGTATTTTTTAAGATGACAATTCTTTATGCTTTATTTCACCACAAATACACTAAATTGGAAGAAAAAGGAGATTAGCCAAGGCCTGGGTTAAAAATGACACACAGATTTTTGAAGCATCCCATAACTTTCTTTGTAACCTGGGTTATAATGGCACATTCATTTCTGTAAGTTTTGTTTTGTTTTGTTTTGTTTTGAGACAAGGTTTCTCTTTTTGTAGCTTTGGCTGTCCTGGAACTTTCTTTGTAGACTAGGCTGGCCTTGAACTCACAGAGACCTGCTTGTCTCTGCCTCCAGAGTGCTGGAATTAAAGGAGTGTGCCGCCACTACCCAGCTCATTTCTGTAATATTCTTTTCAAAATAATTTGGTCACATCTTTCTGTAGTCCAGCTCTGCTTACACACCAGAAAGAGTAAAATCAGCCTGCTAATCATGGAAGTGAGGCAAGGCTTCAAATACCTTGAATTTTTTTCTTGAAACAATTATATAAAATTTAAATGATAGAAAATAGTATTTGCTCTTTTTTATTGTTGGTCAGGGGAGTTCAAAATAGTCTCAAAACAATAAAAGCTGTTGATGTTGCCCTCGGATGCTTCCTAAAAGTTGAAGATAAGTCATGATTGTCCACACAATTTGAACACTGAATTTGGAGGATCATAGCTTAATGCTATGCAAAAGCTCCCTTCTTGAGAACTAGCTTCCATAGTACTAGAAGGTACTATGAAAACTGCCAAGGGAAAAAAATCATTCAACTCTTCTACTAAGCTATGATTTCTACAAACCACCAAAATGACTGGCCCACCAAGATATCCCTAAAAGGG
Organism: Peromyscus eremicus; assembly: GCF_949786415.1. Classification (NCBI taxonomy): domain Eukaryota; kingdom Metazoa; phylum Chordata; class Mammalia; order Rodentia; family Cricetidae; genus Peromyscus; species Peromyscus eremicus. The sequence continues at coordinate 36,869,076 of NC_081420.1, forward strand.
CAATAGTGGCACTCATATGTTGACAGTAACCAACAATTGTCTAATTGGACTTAAGACCCACTCAAAAGGAGGAAAACCATGCCTGGTAACAGAAACTGATCCAAACACTTTGGCTATAGAGATCATGAATTCTAGAGGATACCTTATTAATGTCACTTCCCCAAATCAACATAGACCCCAGATGCAGTATAAATATCCTTATAGCTACAGATAAGTGTACCTCTCATCCCTCACCAAAAAGTTTTTTCTTGCATCAGAGAGTATCTTAGTTACTTTTCTATTGCTGTGAAGAAACACCATGAACAGGACAACTTAAAATTTTCATTGGGGCTGGCTTACAGTTTCCGAAGGTGAGCCCATGGACATCATGGAGGGAAGTATGGCAGCAAGCAGACAAGAACGGTGCTAGGGCAGTAGCTGGGAGTTTATTTATCTGTAAGTTGGAAGTAGGAGACTTCTGAAACCTCAACTTCCACCCTCAATTGCACACCTCTTCCAACAAGCAACAAGGTCAGACCTCAGAGTCTTTCCCAAAACAGTCTAACAAACTGGGGACCAGGTATTCAAATATATGATCCTATGGGAGTCACATTAATTCAAATCACTACAGAAAACTACAACTGGTCAAAATATTGAGAATAACTGACCAAGGCATACCCAGTCTTCCTTAATATATCGACAACACACTCCCTACACCTACAGCCCAGGTGACATTGAGGGACAGGGAAGAAAGATGCTGGGAGCTAGAGGAACAGGAAATCAGCTGAAAATTTGTCCTATCTAGAAATGACAGGGGAGCCTGGGAAATCTCAACAATGTGACCTCACAAAGTCCCCCTCTCAACGTCAAAAGCTACTTGGAATTCACAATTGCTGAGAGAAGATGAACTAGCCTTCCCCAGGAATGAGCCCTCTAAATGGATATACAATACCAAATGGTCAGCCCTAAAAGGATATACACACCTGCAGCTCCAAACAGACTCAGCAGGTTGCATTTATATACTTATTTTCACGTAACAATAGTAATTAAAGGAAACGAGGCTAAGAGTTTACAAGGGAGTGGCTAAGGGAGATATGGAGGAGTTGAGGGGAAGTGAGGGAGGACAAAAGTATATCATTATCTTTTAATTAAATAAAAATAAAAACCATAATACTAAGCTATAGAAAGAAATCTGCTGTTTTTCTAAGTACCTTGATACCGAGATTGATGATAATTTAAAATGCAAGTACTGAAATGAGAAAGGAATACTTCCCTGTTTCCAATATGATACATGGTTTTTAAATGCTCCCTAAATAACAAAGTTATTTATTTATTTATTTATTTATTTATTTATTTATTTATTTATTTATTTTAAAGTTCTTTTTTTAAAAGATAGAGTCTTACTATGTAGTCCAGTATAATCTCAAATTACTTGTTTATTTAATTTTTTACATGTATTTATTTTTCTGTAGAAGCATGTATCTGTATGTGTGTGCATGTGTACATGCCACAGTGTGCATGTTGAAGTAACAGAACAACTTGTGGGAGAAAGTTCTCTCCCAGGGATCAAATTCTCATCGTCAGGCTCATTGGCAAGTTTCTTTATCCTCTGAGCCATACAGCCAACCATGATCTCACATCTTTGAGAAAACTACACCAAGTTTGTGGATGCTTTGTTTTGGTCTGTTCTTTGTTTGATTTGGGTCAGACTGAGTTTTATTCATTCCTGGAACCTGAACCCAAGCCAAGTTGTCCTGCATACAGATCCAGCACTTTGCCATTGGACTACATTCCCAACTACATTTTGCATCTCTTAATAAACTTATTCTAAAACTTACACAGAAAAGCAAAGGCCCTATAGTGCTCTCTGCTAGGGCCTTTATTCTTCTAAAAAGAAAAGACAAAGTTAGAGGACACATCTTACACAATGTTATACCTCACTAAAAAAAAAATGACCAGAAGCAGGATCATACAGTATTAGCAAAAGAAAGAAGCAAGGGAGGAACAGATACATGGTTCAGAAATTGACAGATAATGTAGACTACCGGGATGAAGAAAGACAGGAGAGCATAGCAAGGAATGAGAGGTCACCTTTCTAACATAAGGGGCTTAGATATTTTAGTGTTTAAATGCAAATATATATATATATAATATATATATATTTCTAAATACAGACCTCATAGCTTACATAAAAATTAAGCCTACATATACCAAAGACATAAATGCAAGATGCAAAATTCAAAATTTTTGAAGGGAATGTAGCAGAGAAAAGTGGTGGGACCTAGATGGATTTTCAAATGCAGTGTCAAAACTATGATCCATGACATGAATGAAGGAATGCAATTCATTAAAATTAAAAGCTGTAACTCTGTGAAATTCATGACCAAACTGAGAATAGGACAAGCTGCCCACTGAGGAAATATGCTTATTAACCACATATTTGGCTGATAAAGAACTTATTTTAGAGTATATAATTGACTTAAAAGCTCAAAAATATGTAAGTAAAACCAAAGGTAAACTTGGGAAAGTGACCTGAAGACACTTTTGTGTTTTCAGGTTTGCACATGGAAAATAAACACAGGTAGTTGCCCAGATTTCATAGGGAAACAAACACTAAAGCAGTGAGACTCAACTCTGCCCACACAGGAATGGGTAAACAGGGTAGGGGGACATGGGAAAATAGCAAATGCTGGAGAAAAGGACCAAGGGGGACTCCCCTTCCTTGCAGGTGATATTTCACAAAAGTATCCACACTTTGGAAAGTGGTAGAGTTTCCACTTCTTACAATGCCAAGTGGTCACATTATTCAATACAGAGATTATTTTTCTGGATCTCCCCCCCCTGTCTCCCTCTTCTTCTATCTCTCCCCCCTCTCTCCCCAACCTCCATGCTTTTCTTTCTGTTTAGATGTAAATGTGTGTGTAGGTACATGTGCTTGTGTGTGTATGTGCCATGTACATGTGGAGGCCAAAAGGGTGTTGACCCTCAGGTAGTCCCCACCTTGTGTTTAAAGATATGCTTTCTCCTTGGCCAAGGAGGGATTATCAACACGTAGCACACACTTTACTTTCTCCCTAACCCTCTTTGCAGATATTTACTTAAATAACTTTGTGACCTGTGTACTTACACAGGAAAAATAGAACTCAGTGAATATAAATGTGTATTCAGTTTTACTTATAATTTGCAATGAGTAGAAGCCATCAAGATGAATGAGCACATGGATAAATCAAGTATGATAGACTCATACACTAGAATCCTGCACGGGAATAACCTACAGAGCCACAAAAAGACAGAAATGGCTCTTAGAAGACTAATAGTCAAGAAAGGAAGCCAATGTGTTCAAGCAAATATTTAAAGTTGATAAAAATTGATCAGTGTTTGTGAATATGTGTGGGTGGGTATATGTAGCTGAAAGTTTTCCTGTGCCCACCCAGCTCTGACATCCTTGTGGTCCTGCAGCCGCTCAGACCCAAATGAACACACAGAGGCTTATATTTATTAGAACTGTATGGCCTGTTGGCACAGGCTTCTCACCAGCTAGATCATACATCTTAAGTTCAGCCCATTTCTATTAATCTATATGTCGCCATGTGTTCCATGGCTTTACCTATGTGCCATTACATGCTTCTCCCTGGACTGTGGGCTGATGTCTCCTCACTCAGCCTTCCTCTTCCTAGAATTCTCTTCTCTGCTTATCCCACCTATACTTTCTGCCTGGCTACTGGCCAATCAGAATTTTATTTATCAACCAATCAGAGCAACACATATTCACAGCATATAGAACATCCCACAGCAGGTATATATGAATGTATGCTATTCAAAGGATTTTAGGGCAATAAAAGTATTCTATATAATGTTATAGTGCCCAACACCCAAAACTATGAGTTTGTAAAAACCATCAAAATTCTCTGTGCAAATAGTGAATGGATAAAAACAACCAAAGCTTCTCAGAGAAATGGATGATTGTAAGGATGGGACAGACAATACACAAGTTGAGCCTGAAGCTTTGGGTACATAGTCAAGAATGTATTCAACAAATCCCATAGAGAATGTTTGTAAGAGCCTTAAAATGAGTCACAAAATAAATAATACAGTATTACTCAAATTATATAGTAAATATATATGAATATGTAATGATAGAAATCAAATATAGGGACTGTAGAGATGGCTTAACAGTTGAGGGTGTTTGATACCCTTGAAGAGGAGCTGAATTCATTTCCCAGAACCTATATCAGGTAACTCCCAATCACCTGTAACTCCAACTGTAGGGGTATCTGACATCCTCTTCTGACATTCAAGGGTACTGACATGCAGGTAGTACACATTCACATAGACATACATACACATAAATAAGAATAAACAAGTTAAATACAGGATGCATAAATGAAATCAAATACAAATCTCCCATGTAGAGAAACTCCAAATGCATCCTGAATGCTCCTCTAAGTGCTGCACACATCTTTTCCCCTCTGTATGAAAAAGAAGGTCAAAGAAACTTTTCAGCATGGAGAAAACTGACAAGCATCTCTTCCATCAATTGATGAAGATGATGAACAGAGTGTTGATGACAAGCTCAACTGACAGCATGTAAGGAAGGGCTTGTTTCTGTGACCTTCCCCTGAAACCTTACCATAGTGTCAAACCAATTAAACATGAGGCTATCAGGCAAGATATACCCAAGGGACATTTCACAAGACACCTATCTCAAAGCTGTGCTGGAGTTCAAAAACAAGGTAGGCTTGAACACTTTTCACTCTGAAAAAGCCAAAGGAAACATGATGCCTCAATATCAGAGGTAGACTGACAAAGAAAAAAGACAACATAGAGAAAATGGTAGCATTTGATGGAGATGATAGTATAGATTATATGCACAAGTCATTAACTCTGAGTTACAAATAAAGCATCAGTGTCATACTAAGGAAAGAAAGAAAAACATTTCTCCTTGGTGCCATTTAACCAAGAGTGATTCCAGATTCGAATTCTCTGCTTCATAATCCCTATGTCTTCTGTCCTGTATCTGTCTGTTGTATGAGTCTGAATCTGTACCTGTGTGAAGGCTGTCTTGGGAACCTTTCCCTGTGTTGTGTCTTCTGTCTGTCTATCTACCCCAACAAAGAACTTTGCTCTCTCTTTATTGAACAACACAGAAACCACCTCATAGAGAAGAAATGGAATACATTACAAAAATCCTTAACAGAGTTTTGCAAGGGATTAAGTCACTGACTCCAATTGATTCAGACAACAAACATCGTTGCTTATTGACCAATATCCATAAACTTTGCTTTTAACTACTATGATAGATTTTGGAAAGTAGCTTTCAATTTCTGTATTTACTGCTTTCAACAAATGATACATGTACATTATCTGGATCAGGGCCATGGAAGAGTATATAACTTAAGATTGTAGCTGTACCTGGAGAGTTTTCTCTCCGGGTCCTGCCAAACCCCGGCAGTCCAATAGCCCACTTATAAAATAAACACACAGCCGCTTATATTATTTAAACTGTTTGGTCTAATGGCTCAGGCTTCTAGCTATCTAGTTCTTAAATTTTAAATTAATCCATTTCTATAAATCTATGCCTTGTCACGTGGCTCATGGCTTACCAGCATCTTCACATGCTCCTTGTCATGTCACTGTCACTGGCAGTGTCTCCCTCCGCCTTCCTGTTCTCTCCTTTCTCCTCTCTGTTAGTCCCGCCTATACTTCCTGCCTGGCCACTGGCCAATCAGTGTTTTATTTATTGACCAATCAGAGCAATTTGACATACAGACCATCCCACAGCACTGTAGCTATGCATTAGCTTAGGTTGTAAAAGTTGATTACATGGGAAACTTAACACAAGTAAGGTTGGTTGCTGCATTGTTCCCTTAAAGGCAGGTTAGACAGTTTGAATACACAGTGAGACAGCAACCTTAAGTCCTAAATGACTTCAAGTGTGTTATTAACTCTGGCTGTGAGATCCAGAAGAAGTTCCAGTCTTTTTCTTAGCATGTAAGAGGTATTTTCATAATATTTTATCACTATAGATGCCAGTTAATAGTGTATTGACAAAGATCCCTAACAGTCTGGACAACAGAAGAACTTGTCACTGTGTGCACAGCAAGTTGACAACCTCATACTGTTGCTTAGAATAAAAACAGCTTGATTCCATCCACTTGCTGCTTAGAAGGTATCACACTCATCCCTCTCAATTATTCTGGTCAATTTTTAAATTGTTAGCAGTATAGCCATCTGTGTTTATTTTATATTAAATTTAATTCTTTCTGGGGTTATGGTCATTAATGCATTTATTTATTGAATATTAGAAGGATGTTTTTTAAATTACCAAATGAAATTATTATTTTAACACCAAAAGTTCTCAGCACTAATAAAATAGAAAGTTCTCCTTATTCTTCGCATTGAAAGCATCCTTTGGTATGGCTCATTTGGAAGCCTCAGAAGAACAAGATTAATGATCTCTAATTTTGCCTAACACAGCATTGAAAATGGAAACTGTGTTTTCTTATACAGCCTGTCTTTAGGATCCATCAGAATTACAATAAAAGGCATGAGACTATAAAATAGAAAACCACAAACATGCAATACGAGAGAATTTCCAAACTTTCTGAGCTAAGGGATCCAAGGCCTCCAATAGCAAAATTGATACCTGGGTAAAGGCAATTTCCAGACTCTAGACCTCACAGCTGAGAAATTAATTTACACCTGAGTTTAACCTGTTGACAAGCAACTATGTTAACTAAGGGAGTTGAAATGAACTAACTGAGAATGGGAGTTTCACTTGCATCAACCCAGTGCCAAGTGACAAGAGACTTCAAGAATTGAAGTCTGGGGCTGGAGGCAATTTAATCAGTAAAGTACACAGCATAGGGACCTGAGTTCTGATCTCAGCCACACATAAAATGTCAGGTGAACACTGGAGGGGTAGTGACAGAAAGATGCTCAAGGAGGTGGCCTGCCAGCTTAGCCAAATTCATGAGCTCTGGGATCAGTAGGAGACTTTATTTCAGTATATAAAGTAGAAAGCTATCAAGAGAGACATCCAGTATCGATCTCTGACCTCCTCACACATATGCATGTGTAAGCACACCCCCCTCACATGAACATGTACAAACATATACATCGTACACACCTGAAAGTAAAAGAATGAAGAATTAAGGGCACCTGTCATGCAATTAAGGAACACTGAATAATTAAAACAGCCAATTATATTTTAGGAAGCTTGTCCCAATATCCAACGAGGATAAGGATGCACTGATTAGCATCTCTCAACAATGGTAAACTAAGTATTTCTGTTTAGCCAATTTTGAAAAGCTAGAAAACTGAAAGTGAACATGACCTTCCAGTTTTTACATCTATAATAATATGTGGGAAGAGGCACACAAGAATCACATTCTCTGTTCACCAATGAAAATATGATATTAGTTTTTTTATTTTTATAGATTTTTAAATCAATTTTTAGTCATCACACAAATGAGATTCATTATCACTCACTCACATACACACATACAGACACACACACACATATTTTTATACTTTCTTTTTATTCACCAACCCCCACTGCCTTCCCCCACCTCTTTCACCTCTCACTGGCCCCTTAAATCCTCCCAAATCATCCCTCTTTCTACATTCATGACACAAGCATTCCATTGTCCTCTCTTGTTTGCCCTTCCTACAACTCTCTCCCATTTCATATTATCTTTCTAATTTCATGCACATATGATATATGTCTCTCTCTATATGTACATATATATGAGTTCTACTTATGAAGGAATATGTGCTATTTGTTCTGTTTCTGACTTGCCTCATTTTGAAATATGAAGATTTCTCTTAGATCTTTTCTGCCACAGTTCATCCTTCTTTTATCACCATTTCCTCACCAGAATGGATCTTTTATTGAGTGGGGACAAGTATGAATGGTTGCTTTGCAAACTGATTAGAAAATTCCTAGCTTACATGGTGCCTTGGATTTTCATTTCTTGGTTAGACACCTAAGCTGCTTCTCTTTAAACAACACACGGCTTCCCCTTTCACAGTCATCCCTGCTTTAATGGTTATGCACCGTGAAGCCTAGATTTTGCAATAAAGGAGAATCTAATTAGACCTTTCAATTCAGAAAGGCGGCTAAACTCTTTTGCTTCAACATAAAAATGTTCGGTAAAACCTTTTTCCCCCTTCTGTAGTGAAAATAGCAGTTATCTTTAAGAAAGAAGAAAAGGCACAAATTATCCCACCTCCATTCTCAATTCAAGCCTAAGTCAGAGGCAGCGGACCCAGCCTCTTTGCCTTTCCACATCAGAAGGAAGGTGAATTTCAAATTCTGAGGCAGCAACTGAGAGCAAGGCTGTGCAGGAAAAAGCGTTGCTCCTGCTTTTAAACCCTTTACACCAACTCGAAACGCCTTCCAGTTGAAAGCATGAAAATTGCAGTACCTACTTCAATAAGCAAGACGTTTAAATATAATTTTTGGCACCACATACATATTCATAGAGAAAATGAGTCAAGAAAGACAGTTTGTAGTTTTACAAAAAGGAAAGCATAAAATTTTAAATATTCTCACCCATGTCTATCCAGGAAAAGTAATATCATTTTTAGAAAGATGAAAAAGTAAACTGTTAAGTAGGACTTAGCATCAAGAGAACTTTGAGAGAAAGGGTAGGAAATCACTCCAACATAAACCTCTCCCATTCTCATGAAATGAAGCCTGTCCACCCTACAGCCAGAAGGTACCATGGGGGTAATGGAGGTGGGGCAATCCTAATAAGATTGAACTGAAATGGCTTGTGTGACTTCAGAGTCAAGTGAACCTGAAGATAATGTCCATGAATCTGATGTGCTGGATTATGGAGAGTTGATTTAATTTCTTTTTCATTTTTTCTTTATTAAGAAATTTTCTACTCACTCTACATACCACCCACAGACCCCCCTCCTCCCTCCTCCCACCCTCCAAACCTCCCTCCCAAGCCACCCCACAACCCTACATCCCCCAAATCAACGTCTCCCATGGGAAGTCAGCAGAGTCCAGCACACTGAGCGTAGGCAGGTCCAAGGCTGCACAAGGCCTCATACCACAGGCACCGGGCTCCCAAAAGTCTACCCATGCAGTGCTGCCATTGGTATAGAGGGTGCCTAGACTGGTCTACTCTGGTGACCAGTGTAGTGAATACCCTAACCGTCATCATAGAGCCTTTGTCCAGTGACTGATGGAGGCAGGTGCAGAGATCCATGGCCAGGTACCAGGCTAAGCCCCAGGAATCCAATAGATGAGAGAGGAGGAGGGATTCTGCAGGTGGGGGACGTCAAGATTATGGAGAGTTGAAATCATGCCATCCTACCATCACAGAGCACCATGGCTACCACCAACACTGTGACTCTCACTCTCAGACCCTTGTCATTATTTAGAAAAAGGTGTGTGTGTGTGTGTGTGTGTGTGTGTGTGTGTGTGTGTGTGTGTGTTTCTCTCCTTACTTAGGGAGACTAATCTAAGGCACCCACCAATCACTCAGCAACCCATCCACCAGGGAAATTAGCTAACTTTCCCCTTTGGTTGTCATAAACGTTTCTCTGAGTCCGAGGAAGTGACCATTGAGTGACTGGACCCCTCTGGTATGCTTGGCGGTGGAAGTACCACCAGCCATGATCTTGAAGGCTATGGCTGGCCCTCTTCATCTGACTCCATCCCCCCTATTCCTTGGAGCTACAATCTGATAGTTTCCTTAGGGAAAACTAAACTATTGGGCCCCTTATTGTCCTCTTTTCCCACCTTCCCTTTGGGCCCTCATGGCTTTTAAGATCCTGTTCTCTAGTCTTTTCCTGTGGATGAGACCCCTCTTCCTAGAGCTCAGTTTTTATCCTTGCCTTCTGGCATCTATGAAAGCCCTGGTACCAGGCACTGAGTCTCTCATCTGGCTTAGTCAGGCTAAGCCCTTGTCCCCCATTGAGTGTGGTTATGATCCACTGAATGGCTTGGTCGTTGTTTGGTCCTCCCCGAGTCCTGGGGATGCCCACAACTACAGGTTGCAGTAACATTTTCCTTCTTTCTCATCCACAAGAACTGTGTCTTCCATATCCTCGCATTCCTCCTTGGGATGCCTCCTAGAAAACCTCCAGCCTCTACACTTGGCACCCTACCTGAAAGGCTCTAAATTTATTCTCTTTTGCAATAAAAATTGACTTCAGTACTCCTTAGATAATGAATTCAAAGGGCTGCCTAATCGCACCTTAGATCCTAATAATATTTGGGACCTTTACAAATACTGGGAGCAATCGGGGAAGTGGAAAGAGATTCCGTTTTCTATTTCTCTTTTCTCCACTCCGAGCCCTGTTTGGTTTTGTCTGGTCTCTCTCACCACCCATGATGTAAATGTACTGTCTTTTAAGTTCCCATTTGATAGATCTGTAAGTCTGTTGCAAAGTGGGAACCAGGAGCTGGACCTAGTGTGAGGGGGAGAAAGCAAAGGAGTAGGCCAATTGCAGTGTGCACACACCCTGCGCACTCTTCACTGGCTGGAGCATCTCTTAGGTCCCTCCTGAAGTGCCGTCTCTCTATAGCCAGAGCTCAAAAGTTTTCCTATCTCTAAGCCTTTTTTGTTCTCAGCTTGCTGGATTCAGTTGACAGATTGTCTTTTAGGTGTCTTTAGATATGAATGGGATTAGATTGTTGTTTCATGCTGACCCATTTCAATAAAAGCTGGCTCTGGATTTGGGGTATGGTTCCCCTCCTTCTAGACTCATTCTCTTTTGGTTTTGGTTTAACTCTCGAAAACTTCGGTTGATGCATCAATCTTATCTCAATATTTGTAAAACTTTTGTGTAAAGTTTCTGCACCTCAAGATGTGTAAGCATATTGAGTAAGATTAAAACCCTGTATAGCTCGCCGGGCGATGGCGGTGCATGCCTTTAATCCTAGCACTAGGGAGGCAGAGGCAGGTGAATCTCCATGAGTTCAAGGCCAGCCTGGTCTACAGAGTGAGAGCCAGGAAGGCACCAAAACTACACAGAGAAAACCTGTCTCAAGAAAAAAAAGGAAAAATAAAAAACCACTGTAGCTCATAGCACTGGGGTTGATAGTTAAAAATCTATACATAGGTAATCTTAAAGGAAATCTGTGACTTGCTGCCACCTTAGCTGCTCTCTGCCCATTGGGATATTGGGATAGAGGCAGCCACATGGCTGACAGCCAATTTTGCCAGAGTTGGAAAGGATGGACTTTGCCATGTGACCTCACACCCATCTTGATTAACTTACTGTAACCACATGGCACAAGCCAACCAAGGAAAAAACAACTTCTCCTTGCTATGAGGTGAGGCCCAAACGTGATGATTCTTCCACTGTTTTCGATCACACTAACAAGCATCCCCCATATCAGCCTCAACCTCACAGTCCCCTCTTTTTCTCTCTGGTTTCCATTTCTCCCTCCTCAGATATAGGCTAATCACTCAGTCAGGGATGAGGCAGTTCCTGACCAGGACCCTGAATGGAAATGTAATACCCTAGGAGGCATCCTTGCTAGGGATCAATTTGTAACTTACCTAATGGCTGGTCTTCACAAGGTCACCTTTAAAGTGATAAACTAAAAAAACCCAAGAGGTCATCCAGGGTATGAAAACCCGACTCAATTCCTAGACTACCTCACAAAGGCTGTCTTACAATACACCAATCTGGCTCCTGAGACCCCAGAGGGAAAACATCTCCTTATGACCTATTTCTCCCAGAACTTCCCTGATATTAGGGTCAAACTTAAATGTCTAGAGAAAGGACCCCTGACCCCACAGGCAGAAGTCTTAGCCAAAGCCTTCAAGTTGTACCACGGGAGAGATGAAAAAGCTGAAAGCAAAAATACTGGATTCTAATGACGGCCTTTCAATTGGCCATATCAACATCTCAGGCTTTCTGAAGTCCCAAAGCCCAAGAACTTCCAGGTCCTTGTTTCAAATGTAGTCTGAAGAGTCAATGGACCTGGGCCTGTCCAAACCCTTGTAAACCATTTGGACCATGTCCAGGGTGCCATCAACAAGGTCTTTTGAGTGTTGAATGCCTCCATGTCCCTTTTGACATGGAAACACCAAGCCTAGATGGCCCTTCAGCTGACCTCCTTGGTGTAGCTGTGAATGACTGAGAGGGCCCAGGCTTCCTCGGCCAGACCACTGCTATCTCTGACCAGGAGTTGTAGATAGACATCACAGTATCAGGATGATCTATCTCTTTTCTTCTGGACACTGGGGCCACCTACTTAGTCCTGAGACAGTTTTAGGGACACACTTGGTTCAGGATCTTTGAATATTCAACTTATCAATAGTTCCCTTTCACCCCATAGTACCCAACCCCTATACCTCTCTCTTTCTTATATTTTTGGTGGTGAGCCTAGCCTTTAACGGCTGAGCTATCCCTCCAGCCCTACCTCTCTCTTTCTACCATGTCCTCAGAGACCTGCCATTTCTCTATCCTAGACCTCAAGGATACCTCTTCCATACTTCTTGATCCCCAGTCACAAAATATCTTTGCCTTTATTTGGACTGACCAAGATACTCATCTTTTCACCCAACTCTCCCTGACTGTCCTACCCCAGGGGTCCTGGGACATCCCCCATCTATTTGACCATGCTCTAGCCTCTGAATTACTCTCTCTGTCTGTTCCTAAATCCAAGCTTACATAATATATAGCTGATCTTTTGCTTTGTGGTCCATCCCTGTAAATTAGCCAAGCAGACACCTCTACCTTGTTAAATATTCTGTCCAACTAGGGATGCAGGGTTTATCCCCCAAGGTCATGCTCTCTACCTCCCAGGTTACTTCTCTGGGATTAGCTATCACTCCAACTCACAAGACCATTACCCTAGATAAAAACATTCAATTCAGTCACTCACAGTCCCCACCATCAACAACAAAATTCTATCCTTTCTGAGGATGGCCAGCTTCTTACGGTCTTGGATTCCTCTTTCTCTCTTCCCATCTACCCCCTATATGAAGTGACCCTCGACCCCTCACATGAATTCCTTCTTGAATGCATTACTAAATCATGTTGTAAACTTCAACAGGGCCTCCTCCAGGCTCCAGCCCTACATCTTCTGGACTTAACTCATTCCTTCTCTCTCCAGGTTACAGAAAAGGAGAAATATGCCCTCAGGGCCCTAGGTCACCAATTGGGACATTCCTTGGTACCCACTGCATACTTACCAAAAAAAAAAAAAATTAAACATACTGTCCAAGGCTGGGCACCTTGCCTGTGTGCTCTGACCATAGCTAAATTCCTTGTACATGAATAAAAAAGGTCAACCTTCGCTTCGCCCAATACTATCTTCCCTTTTTACCACCTATCTTGTCTCCTAATATACAAGAGTCTCCAAACAGCACTCCCTTTTAGAGTTCTGTTGTTTTTATTAATAAAACCTTTTTAAATTCATGATACAGAGTTCTCTCTCTTTATATAACATTGGTAGAGGATGTTACACTTAGCTTTCAGTCACACCTGTGTCTCAACATTTCAAACTGACTCAAGTTGCTGATTTGACTTTCTTAAGGTGTGTATAGGGATCATTTGTTTCTGTTGGCTTCTGCCATCCACCATATTTGATTCCAAATTCTAGAGTCCACCTATTCAGCCACTTCTTTCCTCCACCTGCTCTATCCATCCATTTCTCCTCCCCTACTCAGTTAGTGTCCTGTCACTGGCTTCTGGAGCCTGCTACACACTCTGAATTCCCACCCTGCAGGCAACTCTCTAGTTACTAAGACATTCACTTCTCTCCCTCTATTGGAACCCTTCCTGTTATCTTGCTTCTTCCCACTAGGAGCTTCCTGCTAAATCACAAATCTTCCTTACTCCCTTCTGGGCCTTTTCTTCTGGTTATCTGCTGATTTGCATTGTGAGCACCTGTAGTGACAGGGGAATGCACACAGTAAAATTCACAAAACTCTGAGCATCCTTGATGCTTATGGAGTTTTAAATTTAGAGACTTTACATAATTTCAAAATTAGTATGTAAGACAGTATTATTACTATTGATAGTAATTACAAGGGCATACCAATTTCTTATAAAACTCAACTGAAATAATTCTTACAATAATAATTCTTTTACAACTCTGGCTGCCACCATCACTACTACTGGGAAGAAGCTGGTAAAACTTTCCCCTGTTTGTTTTTCTCTACATCACTTTGAGTCCAGGAGAAAGAAGGTTGGACCATGTAGGAATGTGAAGCAACCAACCCAAGTGACTGTGAATAGAAGATCTTTCAATCGTAAAATCATTTTTTTTTAAAGTTACCACCAAGGCAGTATTGACATATGTATGAACATAAATAGAGCGAACTACTGCTGATGTGCAATCAAGCAGGAAGAGGAGGCCAACATGTGGATGCTGGCTTCAGTGTCAGCCAAAGTCATATTGCAAATGTAAACATTTCTACTGTTTACTTCAGCTGTGAAGTTCAGAAAACCAAGTGTGAAAAACTTTGTGTTCATCTTGCATCTTGGTGACCTTTCATTGTCTCATTGTTGTAACATAGAGTCATGTGAGGGGAGAAGCATCACATAGGTTAGTTTGTGGCCAAGCCCATGAGAAGTTGTCTTGATGTAGGAGGGCCCAGCACACTATGGGCAGCACCAAGCCTTGGGCAGGTGGTCCTGAACTGGATAAACATGCTAAGTATGAGCTTGTGAGGGAGAAAGAGAGCAAGAGCAAGTGAAAGAGAGAGCCAGCAAGTAGCTCTTCCATAGTTCCTGCCTTTAACTCCTACCATGGCTTCCCTAAATGATGGATTGTGACCTGGAAGCAAGTATAAGGAAAATAAACCTTTCTACTCTAAATTGCATTTTCTCAGAATGTTATTCTACAACAGAAAAGGAAACCAGAAGAGCATGGAATTAAAAACTAAAATCAAGGAAATCTCACTTTTGTTAATATCTCCTGTAAGATCACATGATGGAAGCTCTTCAAGGGTAGAGAGATAAACACACATTCACTGGGATATGCACTTCCCTGAAGCAGGAAGTTAAAAGGAATATTTTTGTCATCAGCCTTAATTAAAGTGCAACAAACACTGTTTCATTTGGCAATTTATTTGGAAAACATCATGCACCTAAAGATTTGAAAAGATTTATGTCCAAGGAGAAACCACTAGAGTAACAGAACTTGAAAAGGTCCACGTCTTAGGGAAAAACGTAAGAAAAAATGATGCTCGGGTGGAATGCAATTTTTAAATGCAGCATCCATTCTTTATAAAGCATGAGAACAACTTCAATGTTCTTCCTGACAACACAATTTATTGCTTTATCAATGTTTATGTGATCCTTGAAAAGAACCAACTTCACTATTTACCCATAAAAAAAGTGCATTTCAGTAGAATTTCACAAAATTCATTATTTTCTTTCAAATGAGTAAATTGATTGCTTGAGCTAGAAAGCTGAGCACTAATGATGCCACAAGAGAGTTGCAGACCATCATAAGGAGGGTTAAAATGAGTGGATGGGGTGGGTAGTAGGATGAAAATCAAATTGTGGCTAATATCCAAAGAGATACCTAGTATTTCATTTGTTTATCTTTTGGATTAGAAACCTTAAAAATTTATTCCAGGAGCTTAAGAGTTGGTTCAGAGGTTAAGGGCACAGATCATTCTTGCAGAGAAGCCAAGTTTATTTCCCAACACCCAAGACACTATAACCTCAGCTCCAGGTAATCCAATGCCTCTAGCCTCCACATGTGCACATACTCACATGCACATACCATACTCACATGCACACACCACACAGATACACACATGAACACACAATTATAATGACTAGGCAGTAGGATTTGCTATAAATTTGAGGCCAGGCTAGGCTACACAGTGTTAGGAAAGTCTGGGCTGCTCTCTCTCTCTCTCTCTCTCTCTCTCTCTCTCTCTCTCTCTCTCTCTCTCTCTCACACACACACACACACACACACACACACACACACACACAGGAGAAATGAGGTAGAGAAAAACATTTATATTTTTAATTGATTCAAACTTTCAAGCATAGAAACAGATATTACAAAGCCCATCAGTTACCAAATGGGATAAATAAAATGAAAAACATGTCTATATGCATTTTATCCTTAAATTGCTTAAAGCAAGACTATTTTAAAGCTATTAAAAGTACCTAGAAACACATAATATACATGTGAAACAATGATCAATAATTACTGATATCTTAATTGAAACACAAAAGATGAGAATGTTATAGAAAACAACTTTATTTTGTTGCCTTTTGTCATTGTTGCCTTTTTAAAGATTTATTTTCATTGTGTGTCTGGATATGAGTCTCTGTGTTTATATATGCACATATTTGCAGGCACTCATAGAGACCAAGAGAGCTGGATCCTGGAATCTGGAGTTACACTTGATGGTAAGTACTGGCAACCAAACTCTGGTCTTCTTCAAGAGCAGTGCATATTCTTGACCACTGAGCCATCTCTGCAGTCTGCAGGAAAAGCATTTTAAAAAGCTAAAAAGGAAAACAACCCTTGTTAATCCAGAATTATATACCCCCCAAATATTAATGATTTATGCAAATTCCACTTTCAGATACCCAAGTTGAAAAAATGTTCTTCCAATAGATCTACACTATATGTAATGAAAAGGATGTCCTAAAAGCTAAAGCAAAATAATTATAGGTCACTATTCAGATTAACTGGAAAGAACAAAGACCACTAGAAACAACAAAGAATAAAACATGATGAAGTGTCAACATTCCATGCTTTATCTTCACTTAAGAGATATGTTCATTAGACTCTATTCATACTCTACTTGTGATTTCAAGGGAGCTTTCTCTGTTTTTCTGTGTGACCATGCTACCAGAAGTTGCAGTTTGCTCTGTTCATATCTTCTCCTCTTTTTCTGTAAAACCCCATTCCTCGGCCCAGGTCATATTGAGGTTTGTTAGCAGCAATGCCACTTTAACGAAACAAACATACACTGTAACCTACTGTTTCATTTATGCTAAGCTCCTTTTTGAGTGCAATATGAGTGTCTATATTTCTTTGATAACAGCTTTTATCTAGAAATGATTAGAGACTTTTATTATATTATTTTAAAAAGTTGTTGCCTTCTACTTTAACTCAGAAGGTTATTTTCTCACTCATGTGGAGTCCCTTTGGTGGGGAAGGCAGAGTCCACCCAGTCACTCCAGAAGCGACTAAGCTGCAACCTGTATTGTTATGTTGCTAAGGGCTCCACTGGGTCACCATTTTTGTTAGAGACACCAAAGAAAGGGAAAAAATCATGAGGAAGTTTCATAGCAAATAATAAGGATGTCAAAATTTCCATGATGCTCTAGGCTAGCATTTCCAAAATACAGCATCTCCTACACACACTTCGTAAGGACTGTCAGTGCTTTCTCAGCTCTAATTGCATCCGTACTTGACAGCACTCACACCTGACAGAAGCATACGGCTAATGGACAGCAAGAACAGAGTCTGAAGCTGAGGAATCCCGTGAACTAGGCAATAGAGAGAAGACTAGGCCAGGTCTCAGAGAGGAAGGCAAATGCCAGAAGCGATAAGGGGGAAATCAATAAGAACATACTGCATAGCAGTACAAGTTCAGCGAAACGGGACTCTTTCATTGGGGTGAAGATCAGCCAGAGCTTTGAAATTTGAAATTCAGTAGATCATTTTGAAATGTAAAGTAGCAAGGCCACCAGCCATGTTCAGCCTTCAAACTTCTCTTTATCTATATTTGTCTTTAGATGCTGCCCTGTTGGTAACCTCAGAATTCTTCCGGGAAACTAAGGTTTTCAAGGGCTCCATTAAAACCCCACTGACTAATAAGTAGCATGCATTCATCTCAGCAGAGAATATCTTTCTGTGGTGATATTGTGTTCCCCAAAATATTGTGCACTCTAATAAACTTATCTGGGGTCAGAGAACAGAACAGCCACTAGATGGAAAGACCAGAAAATGGTAGCACACACACCTTTAATCCTAGCATTCCAAAGGCAGACATCAGTCTGGATCTCTGTGAGTTTAAAGCCACACTAGAAACAGCCAGGCTTGGTGACTCACGCCTTTAATCCCAGGAAGTGAGCCTTTAATCCCAGGAAGTGATGACAGAAAGCAGAAAGACATGTAAGGCGTGAGGACCAGGAACTAGAGTTGGTTAAGCTTTTAGGCTTTTGAGCAGCAGTTCAGCTGAGATCCATTTGGATGAGGACTCAGAAGCTTCCAGTCTGAGGAAACAGGATCAGCTGAGGATTTGGCAAGGTGAGGTAGCTGTGACTTGTTCTGCTTCTCTGATCTTTCAGCGCTCACCCTAATACCTGGCATCAGGTTTGATTTTTTTTACTAATAAAACCTGTTAAGATTCATGCTACATCTTTCTTAGAATTCCTATTGCTACTACCAATCCTTCCAATTTTTTTTTTTTGTAAAATTCTACTTTGTTGATGGGCCCATCTCTAAGTCTTCTAAACTTTGCTCCCCAAACCAAGTAGAATCTGCCCATATTCTTCCTAAGAGCCTTGCTCACTAGCATGGCAGTGCCGAGTTATATTTCTCAAGGTGGTCAGTCACCTCTTTTAGCATCTTTATCTATTTATTTATTTATTTATTTATTTATTTATTTATTTATTTATTTATATACTTATTTGTCTATTTGTTTATTTATTTATTTTTGTGTCAAGTACAGTGTGCACTCAGTAGCATTTTTCCGGCAGATAGGAATTGAAATGACCATAAAGTGATATTCAATTAACTTGAAGTGACTTCAACTACATTGATTGGAGCTGAGTTCTCTATACAGAACATAGTCTAAGGAAACACTAGAATGAAAATAATTTGCCTAAGAAAGGTCCTCCAAGATTAAACTCCTGGAGCTCCACCTGGGGCTTGGCCATGGCTCTCTGCATCTGCTTCCATCAGTCACTGGATGCGAGTTCTATCATTACAGTTAGGGTGTTTGGCCATCCGATCACCAGAGTAGGTCAGCTCAGGCACTCTCTCGACCATTGCCAGTAGTCTATAGTGGAGGTATCTTTGTGGATTTCTGGAGTCCAATCAGCGAGAGAGAGGAGGGATTATATGAGCAAGAGATATCAAGACGATGATTGGAAAAAGCACAGGAACAAATAGCCAAACTAGTGGAAACACATGAACTGTGAACCAATAGCTGAGGAGCCCCTATGGAACTGGACCAGGCCCTCTGGATAAGTAAGACAGTTGATTAGCTTGAACTGTTTAGGAGGACCTCAGGCAGTGGAGCTGGGACCTGTCCTTGGTGCATGGGCTGGCTTTTTGGAACCTAGGGCCTATGCTGAGACACTTTGCTCAGCCTTGGTGTAGGGAGGAGGGGACTGGACTTGCCTCAACTGAATGTACCAGGCTGAGCTGAATCCCCACGGGAGACCTTGCCTTGGAGGAGGTGGGAATGGGGTGTGGACTGGGGGGAAAGCTGGGGGGTAGGAGGAGAAAGGACAGGGGAATCCATGGCTGATATGTAAAATTAAATTAATTATAAAATAAAAATATTAAAAAAAGAAAAAGAAAAAGGTCTTCCCCTTGGGTAGAGCTGATATGGCATTGAATCCCTGGAGCAGAGATCCTGGATTATTTGACCAGCCCTGTGATGAAGGACTCAGGTAACAAGATGACAATCAGAAGAGCTCTTAAATCTAACTCCTGACGAGGACCGAGCTTGACTCAGCATCAATGACTTACTCTGATGATTGGATGTGTTTGCATCATGATAAGACATAAGGCTGGATCTGTGCATTGAAATTTACAAATTTGAGAATATGGTTAAACTGGTGCATGAATATTCAGAAGTCCACGAAGTGTCAATAAATTTGTCAAACAGGAGACGTAGCTGGAATATGCTTAGAAAGAAGGAAAACTCAAGATCATGTACTATGTCAGTAATGATGGCAGGAAATGTAGAATATAGTGAATGGCCTTCAGAGTACTACAAAGCCAAATGTTTGCCAGACATCTTTACATCTTCCCTTCACTGTTTCCAGCACTCTGGAGACTTTATTGATGAAGAATATGAAATGTAAGAAAGTTAAAAGAAAAGGCTGACCCGAATTTCCAGCACCTCAAATACAAGTGTGTTTACATGTCAATTATTTACACATATTATTTGTTAATTATTAGCAACATCTAGAAAGCTGTCTGGGTAGTTACAGGTAATGTAAGATATCATTGGAGAAATTACTTCCTCTTTACCTACTGGTCAAAAAGTAAGCCATAACAGGAATTCAACTACTTTGAAATCGGACTTCCTACCTACAGACTTGTGAGAAATAAATCTGTATTAACAAAGCCACCAGAATTTGGTCTTTTGTTACAGCAGCCCAGAGGAGACTAAGACAATCCACTTTAAGTATAGAGGAAAAAATAACGATTGGGAAGATAAGACCAAGAATTGCACAAAGGTATTTCAAATGATATGTTTTAAAAGGGAGACAGAAACACAGTGAATAATGCTGGGTCAGTTCTTTGAAGCAAAAGTTACCGGCAATTTGAAAGATAGACACGGACCACAAGACAAAGTTGAGTGAACACAGCAAGTGTGTAGTGGAATTTAATATGTATAAGATCTATACTAAATAAATGTATTTAGAATTCCATGATGGCCAAGTCTGGCTCAAAGACATTTCAGTCAAATGACTGGAAAAAATTAAGCAAAAGTATTAATTTAAGGAAAATGTAAAGGAAAACATTATGTATTTCATCCACACAACAGAAAAATTTGTTTAAATTAGTGAAACTAACTTTATCCAACATTAAGGAACATTTGAAAAATAACTGATCAATAATTATTAAAAGTTGAAGGCTGAGAACAGTAAGGGAAGACGGCAACAATCTCACTGCAGGACAGTGACGACAAACAGCAACTTGTCTCTCATCCCAGAGCAACATTCTGGGCAGGATCCAGTGACAGAGCAAGAAGCTCTACATGGAACATAGATGAGTTAAGCATGGGAGCTGGTTTAGTGAATGCCATTCTGTGATGGTCGTGACTTGGTTATCTTAATAAGATGTGATCACTGGTGGAAGATGGAAGATCTGCTCCCTTCTTCCTCTCCATCGTTCCCTACTTCTTACTTCATAGATGAATCAAACATTGGAGTTGGCCTAGTGAATACCATCCTTTGATGGTCATGACATGGTTATCTTAATTTAAGATGTAATCACTGGTGGAAGATGAATGAGGGATGCTGTGCAATATCTGCAACTTCCCAGTAAGTCTCTACTGGGTTCCAAATTAAAAGTGTGTGTATGTCAGGGGAAATAACTTGATGTACAACACAGATGAAGGTAACACAGTTTAGCCCACAGCTGATTTAAGAACAGGCCCATATATGGTACCACAAAAGAGGAGAGTGAAGATCTGCTCCCTTCCTCCTCTCCATCCTTCCTTCCTTTTTCCTTCCTTCCTTGCTTCCTTCCTCCCCACTCTTCTCTCTCCTGCTTTACTCCTCCTCATGCTTTCCTTCTCCTCCTCTTCTCTCTCTTTCTTTCTATCTCTCCCTCTCTTTCCCCTTTTTACACTTGAACACATCTGAGGAAACAAATCTGAGAGCAGAATGTTTATACAACTTAGTCATTTCAGAGTTGTCTGAAAGCTGTTATTGTTAGAAGGAATCAATTAAAAATTCTCTGATTAAAATCGAGCTATGCAGTAACTAATTTCTCTTGGACAGATACTGTCATTCCCCTCCTGGCCCCCATCAAGTTTAGTTCCACATCTCAGTTTGATTGGACTTCTGTAATCAATAACCATTACTCTGCTAAGCAGAGGAACAGAGAATGCCTAAGAATGGAAGGAGCATTGGAGACAAGTGGACAAGGTTTACAGAGGTGAAAAAGTCAACAAAACTGGTGCCAAGTTTCTCAAAGTTCTTTGGCTGCAATATTGGCTTATCACAAAACAAAAAAAATCAATTGGCAATGATTATGATAGGTTAGATATTCTGGAGTTACTGCATCTTAAAAATGTGTGACCTCAACACACATGCCCAGGGCATTCCTCAGGCGCCAAGGAAGAAGCATGGCCCTGCTCGTACTGTCACAGAATAAGTGAGACAAGGCGACCCACATGTGGTGCCAGGTAGTCGGGCACTATTATGGTGAGCAAATGAATGATGTGGTATGGGAGAGAGAGAGGAAGAATGGTTTATGTCCAGTGGACTGAGCTATATCTAAATAGGTAAAAGTGGTGAGGAGTGGGCTGTGGTGGGTAACCTGATTGCCACCCAAGGCCATGGTGATGTCTGGGCCTGGGCTGCTGCCAGGGTTCATGTCTGGATTCATGGCCCTATTGCAGCCGTGGTCTGTGTTGATGTCCCTGGCTCCTGATAACACCAAAGGCCTAGAGGAAGGGCTATACGAAGTTGATTCTGCCCTTCACTGGCTGCAATACTAGGGAACTCTGCTCCTTTGGGCAGTACAGTAGAACTGACCTTGTTGGTAGTGGCTTGAGTGAGCCAGCCCGGAGGTCATGAGAGTGGAATAGCTGGGCATGTGATGCTTGTCTGCCATGTGGTGATGAGGGCGAGGGAAAGATGCCCTACCCATCTTGCCACCTGTGGCAGTTGGGAGAGCAGGCTCTGCCCCTCACCAGCTGCAACATTCAGCACTCAGGAGAGTTGTGTATGCCCAAATTACTCAAGATCAGATAATCCAAGTTTGCTTTGCCCAGCAGGGCTGCATAAGGGGATGATTTTACCATGGGCATAGTTACCAGGTGTTTGGAAGGGTCTGCCTTTGGCTGTGTCTAGCAAGGGGGAGGTCTTTTGCCTCACCCCTTGGCATTGTTATAAAAAGTCCTTTTGGATAAAGTTCTGGGCCTTTGGGTATTGACTCAGGTCCTCTCAAAGCTATCTTGTGTTTCTATCCTTCTTCTCATTAACTAGTTCTCTCTATCTGATATTTTCTTATCCCTCTCCTCAAGAGTACCCAAGGGGAAAGTGGGGACAGGTCCCCCACAGAGAGTGACCCCTGCATCTCACCTGGGCAACATAGTAGAGCTGGCTCTGGTGGTGTAGGTGTGGGCAAGCCGACCCTGAGGGTATGAAAGCAGGAGAACCAGCCTCCCTATCTTGCTCATTGCTGCATAGGTTGAACTAGCCAGTGCAATGCTAGAGAGCTCACCCTGGTGGTGAGAATAGGGGAAAGCTGGTAGGATGACCAACCTTGCAACTATCCGGACCCAAAACCAGTGTTATTAGTTGGCCCACCCCAACATCCACCTTATTTCTGATCTGCAGGCCCACATGAAGGGACACATCTGGCTGATCCAAAGCTACATGATCTTCATGATGAAGGGTAACAAAAGAATATTCTAGAGAAGCTCCAGTATTGAGGGTCCAGTATTGATGGTGTAGCAGAAACAAGAGTCCTCAAACCAGACCAATAACTCTTTGTAATGAACACTTGCAAGTAAAGATACATGGACAAAAGGATATGCAGTGTGACACTCTGTGTCACACTATAGCTTCCATGATGAGATTTTTCTTTTCTTTATTTCTTTTTTAAATTTTCTCTTAAATTTTATTTCATTTTATTTTGTCAGAGAGGGTACAAGGGCAGAGTGCAGATACGAAGGGATGGGGAGAGGAATAGGACTGAGATGCATGAACATGAAAGATGCAAAGAATAAATAAAAAGAAAATTTAAAAATGTATGATCAATAAGATAAAAATCATTAACTGTTTTAACTATGTAACATGACAAGGTCTACTGTTCTTACTGTGTGTGGGTCTATTTTTGTTTTGTGAGAAATGGGGACAGACACTGAGGTCAGCTTTCTATCTATTCCAGTGCCTTGTAAGATTTTGAACTGCCCCTCCACCATCAAAGCAGGACCATTCTAAAAAGAATTCTATCTTCTATTTGTGCCGTTTCCTCATGGTGGATGTTGTAACCATATAAGTGTGATGATGCCATGGCTGTTTGTCACAAAGCAGAGAGAAACTGTTTTGTGCCCAGAATATAAAAAAGAAGACCATCTTGCCAAATGGACTAATCTGTCATGTCATATAATCAGTGAGAACATGAAGGCAGACATACTATAAAAGACGTGATAGAAAGTAATTGAAAAATCATGTGTCCCTCCGTTCAGGAACGTACATGGGGCTCAAGATACCTGAGCTTTGGCATCCTGGGATGAATTAACTCGTAAATTATTCCACATTTAAAGGTAGGATAGTTGACTGGCATGCTACCCTGACTATGATTTGTGCCATTTCACCAAGCCTGTGGAATGTGATTCTGTGTTTCATGACACACTTACTTATGTAGTCAAATGCTTTCAAAAGACTTTTGCTGTGTCTATGATCTGATTCACATGTCTTTTTTTTCTTTCTCTCATTTCCATACTGTAGTAAAGAAATACTGTGTCTAAATATATGTCTACAGGGTTCACATTTAGTGCATTCATGTAGGTACTCTGAAAAACACACATTATATATTTAGAGCTGTATTCTCTATTTTTTCATTGTTTAAGAACTTCATACATGCATATAATGTATTTGGTCAATTCCACCCCCATTCCCTCTCCTCCAATTCCTCTTCTATTCCCCCCACCACTTTCCCCTCCCAACTTCATATGTTCCAATTACATATGCATCCTTAGGGTGCCAGTATGTGCATAAGTCTGGGCCATGCACTAGAGCATGAGTAGCCTTCTCCTCCAAAGACTTGGGAATCATGACAGAAGACTGTAAGCTCCAAAGAGTAGATGGCTGCAAGTAAATAGTGTTTTCCAGATGGAACAAGTCATTGTACACATGGACTCAGAGGCTGTGACTGGATGCACAAGACCTACCTGCTCAAAGTCAGGCTAGAGCTGTATCCTGAACAGTTTTACCTCATGCTAAATTTTACCACAGGACAGACAGTAGGAAAACCTCATGTCAATATCTCAGTTCTAATTTGGGTAGATAGATGTTAAGCTCCTATAGTCAGTACGTACTAGGACTTAAAAATAATAACAATGCTAAATGTGTCCATTTCTCCCTGCCTTTTCTGAGATCACTAATTCTTGACCCAGGGGAACCCCCTCCACTTCCCAGGCTCCCATCATTCACTCATATTTGCTTCTCAGGGCTGTCACCATCCTTGGGATTGACTTTATCAGGTAGAGGAAGAATAGGTGTGAAGACAACTGCCTGTGAAAGAATCATCTATTACACCCCCACCAGATGTAGGGGAGCAGAGTTCTATAGCTGGAGTTTTCTCCAGTCCTGCCTGGCCCATGGTCAGGACAAATCTCTCTCACCCACCAGTCCCTCAGGCATATAGACCCAACCAAGTAAACACTCAGAGACTTATATTGCTTACAAACTGTATGGCCATAGCAGGCTTCTTGTTATCTAGTTCTTATATCTTAAATTAACCCATATCTATTAGTCTATAAGTTGCCATGTGGCTCGTGGCTTACCGGTACCTTATATCTCACTTTTCATGGTGGCGGCTGGCAGCAGCTCTCTGCCTCAACCTTCCACTTCCCAGAATTCTCTTCTCTGCCTGTCCTGCCTATACTTCCTGCCTGGCTATTGGCCAATCAGCATTTTATTTATACAAAGCAATATCCACAGCATTTTGTGGGCTGTCACTTCACTGAAACAACTATTTTCCTCTATAAGCAAAAGATTTTCAAATTGATGGAGTTGTTTTTATAAATCCATGCTCTTGTTTCCTGAGCTTTGGGGTCCCATTCAGGAAGTTCTTCCTTATGCCTGTGTCTTAAACTGTTTCCTATAGGTTCTTCCTTAGCAGTTTCAGAGTGGCTGGTCTTACTTTAAGGTGTTTGATCCATTTTAAGTTGATTTTAGTTTGGAGAAACCTAGGTGTTCATAAACAGGTGAATGGACTAGAAAAATGTGGTACATATAACAATAGATATTTATTTATAAGCCATAAAGAAGAATGAAGTTGTGTCATTTGCCAGAAAATGGGTGAGAGTCAAAGTCATAAAACTGAAATAAAATTAGCCAGAATCAGAAAGAGAAATACTGCATATTTTTGCTCGTATGTGGTTCCTAGATTTTAATATATGTACATATCATATATGTACATATACATACAATATATACATCAATATATACATACATACAGTCTGCCGCTACAATGTTCTTCTTGCCTTTTAATTTACAGTTGAGTGAAATGAATAGAGACATAAAATTAATGAAGACTTTTTCGTGTGTGTGTGTGTGTGTGTGTGTGTGTGTGTGTACAGTACCCTCAGAGGCCAGAGGAGTGGGATCCCCCTGAAGCTAGAGTGAGTCTTATAGTATGGGTTCTGAGAACCAAACCAGATCCTCTGCAAAAGCATTATGTGATCTAAATCATTGAGCCATTTGGCCTCCCTTTATGAAGCCTTTTGATGCAATGTAAAAACAAACAAAAAACTATTATATGAATTATGTGTATAAGAGTCTTGAGGTTTTTCATTTGAATCTTACAAACAGGACATTTTGAAACTTTCTACAGTCACTTAACACTTGACAATATAAATATTAGTCTAAAGTATTTGTACTTGTTGACCAACTGATTTGATCTCTTAAAAATAATTTATGGAAGCATTTTGAAGACTGATATTGACTGTCAACTTGACACACCAGGGAAGAGGAAACCTCAGCTGAGGAACTAAGCTAGCATGTGGGCATGCCTGTGGACATTTACTTGATTGCTAATTGATATTGAAGGCCCAGCCTTCTGGGCAGTGCCATGGTGAGCAGGTGGGTCTGGGCTGTATATGAAAGGTAGAAAGGTAGCTATACAAAAGGTAGAAAGGTAATGACTTTAAGCCTGGGAGTTAACCAGTAAGCAGCACCCTTCCATGGCCCCTGATTCCATTCCCACCCCCAGGTTCCTGCCCTGAGTTCATACCTTGGATTTCCTTGATGATGGACTGTAACCTGCAAAAGTTCAAGAAACCCTCTCCTCGCCTTTTAGTTAGTGTTTTATCACAAAAACAAAGCACAAAGTAAGACAGTTATAGATTCATATAGTGTGATAACATCACACTGTTGATGATGACAATAAAAAATTTAAAACTAAATGGGAAACTGTATGGGAAAGGTTGTTTATCTTACAGTGATTGAAAGTGTACACATACCCTGAAAAGGACGTTCCCATGAATATTCAACCAGTTGGATAAGACATAAAACATTCTTGAAAATAATATTATGTGAACAAACCAGCATAGAACAATGTGTCCATATCATAAATCTAATTGTGTGTGTGAACACAGGAAGAAAAATGTTACAGAAAAGAAAATGAAGTCAAAGTGGTTATTCCTTGATATTGAAATTATTTCCCTTGTTGTATTTTTGGAATTTAGTTTTTTCCTTGTTGTAGCTGGAGAGTTTCTCTCCAGCTCCTGCCAAGCCCCGGCAGTCCCACAGCCCACTTATAAAATAGAACACAGACTCTTTTTTTTGTTTGTTTGTTTTGTTTTTTTTTTGTTTTTCGAGACAGGGTTTCTCTGTGTAGCTTTGCGCCTTTCCTGGAACTCACTTGGTAGCCCAGGCTGGCCTCGAACTCACAGAGATCCGCCTGGCTCTGCCTCCCGAGTGCTGGGATTAAAGGCGTGCGCCACCACCGCCCGGCTAGAACACAGACTCTTATATTATTTAAACTGTTTGGCCTAATGGCTCAGGCTTCTAGCTATCTAGTTCTTACATCTTATATTAACCCATTTCTATAAATCTATACCTTGCCTCATGGCTCATGGCTTACCAGTATCTTACATGTTGGTACTCATGGAGGTGGCTAGCAGTGTCTCCTCACTCAGCCTTCCTGTTCCCAGAATTCTCTTTTCTACTTGTCATGCCTATATATATTTCCTGCCTGGCTACTGGCCAATCAGCATTTTATTTATACAGAGCAATATCCATAGCACCTTGTATTGGAATGACTGCTTCCAAAATAAAAAAATAAATAAAATTTATTTGACAAAGTAATGCAAGACTGTATTCTAAGAGAAAGTTTATTGGTAGTATTTATGCTCAATGCAATGTCCCATTGTTATGGATAAAGGCTATTGATAAAGTGACAAAATTATTAATATTGCTTCTATTATGAGTGTTATAATAGCACTGGTGATCTTGCTTGTGACAGAAGTACATGTTCTTAGGTATTCTGTGACCAAGATCTGCCTTTCATTTTGATGAAACTATCTACCAAATGATTATATTACATACATAGCATAAGTCTTCAAGTCTTTTGATGCCACAAGTTGAGTTGTACTTGTTCTGAAACAGCTCAGTGTTAAGGACATTGCTCTAAGTGAAATAAGCCAGGCACAGAAGGAATCTTGGATGTTATGTGGAGCAAAACCAGGCAGACAGGCAGTAGAAGAGCTGGCAGATCTAGGGGAAGGAAGAGGGAGACATGCCCTTTTGAAGGAACAGACTGTGAATATTGCAAGATGGAGAATTGCACAGAATGCTGCACAAGTAGGTCTCCAATGCTAGAAATTGGTTAGTGTGGAAAATGTTTTAATGGGTATTAGGCCATAATTATATTTTTTAAGAAACCAACAAAATTGGAAGAATGTGAGTAGGTATTAGAAACAACAGGTGTAGTACTTACGTTATTTCAAATATTACTGATTAGACAGACACATTAAAATCCTAGTTAACAAAGCTGTGAATTTCATAATAAATGAGAAAAGTACAGTCTGGTGCCATGAACTCTATAGGAAGTGAGTATGGATGAAAGGGACTACTGTACTTAAGGCTTTAAAATAGTAAGAAATTCCACAGAAGGGAGATAAAATTCAGATGCATGTCTTTTATAGTGTTGTAAAAAGCTCAAAAGCTACTATGTTGTGATTGCTTTTTTGTTTTTTTTTCTTTTGCTACCATTGAAAAGATAAGCACAAAACCTAAGATTAAATGATGACAAAGTCCAATGTTTTTAGTGAAGTGTTTTACATAGGTACATATTTCATATTTTTCCTACCACAATATAGTAGGTAGTATAGGACCCCTAAGAAGAGAAAACACATCTGCCTTCCAGTTTCACTCAACTCTAATAACATAAAAGAATTCAGGCCCAAAAGTTTAGCTCCATGGATATGAAATAGTAACAAAACAGGCTTGTGTTTGTTATTAAGAGTTTTCAAGCTATATCAAATTTACATAGTTCTTGAAATATTAATGATAACTTTTATAAACATTCATATACTTGTCTAAAATCTAAAACCTGGATATTCCAGAATCATCAAAGTGACATTGAGCATATATTTGAGTAGCAAGAAATCAAAGTATACGGTGTAGCATGAATCTTAGAGAGTCTTATTAATAAAATCAAACCTGAGGCCAGTTATTGGGGTCAATGCTGGTAGATCAGAGAGACAGAACAAGCCACAGCTATCTCACCTTGCCAATTCCTCAGCTGGTCCTGTTTCCTCAGACTGGAAGCTTCTGTGTCTTCATCCCAATAGCTCTCAGCTGAACTGCTGCTCGAAAGCCTGAAGCTTAACCAGCCAAATGCTTTCAGTTTTGGGTCTTCATGCCTTATAAACCTTTCTGCTTTCTACCACCACTCCCTGGGATTAAAGGCTGCTTTCTGGAATTAAAGGCGTGAGTCACCATGCCTGGCTGTTTCCAATGCGGCCTTGAACTCACAGAGATCCAGAGGGATTTCTGTCTCTGGAATGCTAGGATTAAAGGCGTGTGCTAACATTTTCTAGCCTATGTATCTTGTGGCTTTTCTGTTCTCTGACCCCAGATAAGTTTATTAAGGTACACAATATTTTGGGGAACACAATACCACCACATTTTCTCTCTTTTTGTCTAAAATTAAAAAAGGCTTATAACTAATACAAGAAAAACTATCCAATAAGTATGTACAATATATACAGCCAAAAATTACATTAATGATGTCTAGTCCATTAACATTTGACAGATTCAGATAAAAACTCCAATATATATATATATATATATATATATATATATATATATATATATATATATATATATATATATTAACAATGTCCAGTCCAGTAACATCTGATAAACTCAGACCAAAATTTTTTCATTACTTATCTTATTTAAAACAAGTAGCTCCTTTTTAAAAGTAGATTCCATAATCTCCCTTTTTATCTTATCATAACCATATTCTCTCTTTTTTCTTTTCATAATAGATTCAGTAGTCTACCTTTTGTCATTTTTTATCTTCCCCTTTTTCTTCAGTGTAGATTCAGTGATCTACCTATTTATCCTATTTCTTTATCTTATTTTTCAGAGTAGATTTAATGATCTAGCTCATATCTTATTCTCTTTTTCTTTTTGCTTTAATAAGACGGTTGGTTACATCTACAATAAGGTATGAACAAAATCTCCTGAAAGAAGCCGTGGCTGCCTACAGATGAGCTGATTAGAACTTCAGTGCTGTGGAGAGAATGGAACGTTGCAAGTCCAGAGGCTGACTATCTTATCTTGGGCTAGTTCTAGCCCTCCAGAACAACTGTTCCTTGCCTACCTCTATGTCTGAATTAACATCCTGTGACTAATAAATAAAAGCCTTTTGGAACCTATTAGTTTAACAGACCACTTGCTTCCACCAACCCAAAAGCTCAGATAGTATCTTGGGGCTTTAGAATAGTTCCCCCACATCTGGCTGTACCTGACTTTCTGATGTACCCACCAATATATTTTAAACTTATCTTGACTTATAACCTTCTTTGTTCTGTAAAACTGTAAATACTTCACAAAACAGCTTCCATGTCAGAACACGGAATTTGGGGTAACCTAAGCCTGTGTTCCTAGGCTATGGACACTCAAAACAGCTCCAGAATGAACTGTCATATTTGAGATGAGAGCTATGATTTTTAAGTGGACAAAGGAATGCATAAGCAATGGTAATCCTAACCAACAGGGATAGAAAATGAGTTTGTCTGATACACAAGATATCAAGTTATCACATAGAAAGGTTTAATCTTCATCGTCCAAGGAGATGCCCATCTGGACAATTTGTTACTGTGCATCCAGAGATATGTATCTGAAGAATGAAGATGCAGCATGAATGTACATAGCACTCTCTCATTGGCTGAGGGTCCTGACCTGAACTAACCAGGGAAGGATAGACAGGCTTAGCACCAGCATTCCTCTTCCCCTCTGCTCCTTGAGTGCAGACACCTGGTGAAGGGCTGCCTCGAGATGGTGCTGCCATGCCCCTCCTCCTGGGATGGTGATATCTACCAAACTATGAGCCTGATGAAGCTTTCTACCTCCAAGGTTTGTATTTATTTATTTATTTATTTATTTATTTATTTATTTATTTATTTATTTATTTATTTATTTATTGTTAGCAACAAGAAACAAAGACAAATTTTGGGAAGATTCCATATTATGAGTAAGTAGAACATAACTGATATATTTTTCTGAAGAAATAAATGTTTTGATTTTTTTCTCTATTTTAACGGTGTTATTTGCCATTAAATGAGAAGACCCACATTGATTGCTTATTAAATGCTATGTCTTATTATGGAGTTATTTACACCATGTTTGGATAAGAATTCAGACAAAATTGTATACAATTTAGAGCATAACCACTTGTGAACTGACCTATTTGAAATGTCAGAAATGTCACTTCAGTGAACCTCAGTCCCCTTTTGGGTAAACTAACAGCATGAAGAGAACTATTGACCATCTCCTCTATCAGAAAATCACAGTCACCCTACCTATCATAGTTAGCTAGGACTCTGATCTCTAGTCATTCTCAGTTTGGCTTTCTAATCTCTGTTTGATTTTCAAAATTAGCAATAATATCAAAATAAAGTAGTGCAAAGCAACTGGGAATCACAGGGCTGGACAGATAGCGCAACAGTTAAGAACACTTCATGCCCTGACAGAAGACACAAATTTGGTTTTCATCACCCAAGTGAGGCAGCTCACAACCATCTGTGACTCCAGCTCCAGAGCATCCAGTGCCTCTGGTGTATGACGCCATCTACACTCCAGCTCCAGAGTATCCAGTGCCTCTGGTGTATGATGCCATCTACACTCATGTACAGACACTCACACCTTCATATAATTAAAAATAATAAAAATAAATCTTTCTTAATAGAAAGAAGTTGGAAAGTTGGATTGCAGAATACATCACCTCTAGTATTTCATTAAGTAGTGGATTATTAAAAAACAAGCAAACACTTTCCCAGGAAAGCTTTCCTAATGAGAAAGGAGCATGATATCCTAAGCTCAAAACTCTAATGCCATTGTCCAAGACAAGAAAAGTATATCTTCATCAACAAATACCTCACTATCCAGCTTGCCCTGGCTCACCTGCACCTGCAGAAGAAACACGGAGAGAGACCATCTTAGGAATTCATTAATTCTACAAAGAGAAAACAGGCTGACTAAGGGATCTTGATTTCAGTTGCTTTTGCTAAAATTCTGGCAAAGCTACTATTGGGCAGTTTGTTTCCTCAGAATTGAAATAGTTCTTCCTGGGAGAAAGAAGGAAGTTCGTGTGCCTCAGGAAGCTAACAAAACTTACCATTCTCAGGAAACTTAGAAAATTATGAGATCCACAGGTCCCCTTCCCTGAGGTTATCTGAACAGTCAGCACTCCTGGAGACTCTCTAGTTGAGCTGCCAGCAAGTTGGGCAGGGTACTCCAAGGATGCAGTCTCGTGAGTCATTAGCCATGCTACAGTGGGCCTTTTGGTAACACAGTGCTGCCTTTGAGTCATCCATACTTTTGGAGGTAACCCCAATAAACTCATTGGTTCACCAAGCTGGGCTAGGGTGGAATTTCTACTTCTCTTTGCCTCGGTATCTTATCTGCAATGGATATTCTTTTCAGATCTTCCCAAGAAAAGTCAGACAATACAGTTCTCATTAGGAATCACCCCAGAGCTTTCTCAGGACAAAGGCTTCAGAGAACTTACAGAGGATGATGCTGGCTAAGAAGAAAATAGGATTGCAAAGAATATTAAAAGTGTAATGTACAGTGACACTATTCACTCAACAACCAAGAATTGAGAAAAGCATTCTAAACACCCACAAAAATCAAGGGCTTCTTGTCCAAACCAAAGGCAATTGAAAGTAAAGTACTGTCTCCTCCAGAACCACAACTCAAAGGAGAGGAAAGAGCATTTCAGCTCAGGACAGATTGACCTGAATAAGGAGGGGTCAGCCATGCAATACCAGAGCAATTAACTCTGCTCACACTAAGCAGGGCACACTGGGAGAAAAAGTCACATTGATTGTTAAAAGTTGACAATTCAAGCAGTTACAATCAATATAAGAATGATTAAAACAGCACTATACACTACAAAGATGAAAGGACACAGTCTGGAAAGAAATCAAACAAAGGAGAAGAAAAAGTCCCCAGCAGCCTCTCACATTCCAGACCAAGTTCCTAAGAATACAAATTCAACACAGGTGAACTTCCACAGTGAAATGATACAACTGCAGGTGAGGATGGCTGTTGCTGTTGTTATTATTATTAGTATTCATACTCTATTTGCATATGTGTAACATGTATGTGAGCATGTGTGCCATAAAGTGCCTGTGGAGTTCAGAGGACAACTTTAAGGAATTACTTCTCTCCTTCCAGCTTTATGTGGCTTCCAGAGATCCAACTCAAGTTGCAGGCTTATATGAAAAACACATTTGCCCACTGGGGTAGCTCACTGGCTCCAGAGTTAGAATTTTAAAGTGACAAATAATAAAGGAACACCCCCAGAGCCAGAACGGTATAGCAATTAGCTCAAGTAGGACTGATTCTTCCTCTGCTATAGCCTCTAGTTGCCTCCGCTCCTCATCTAGAATGTGACAACAAATGCCTTCTTTTGCATTGGTTTGTCATATTAGTTAATACGATTTTATTACATAGATCATAAAGAACATGGAACGAAAGGGTTTCAACTGAGACTCAACTCAGTAAAATTGTGTAAAATAGTAAGATAATTGCAGGTGATTTGAGAAAAACAGAAACTTAGTAAATGAATGTAAAAATGATAGACTTTGGGTTGTGAAGTTTAAACATACATGAATCCATTCACTCCATTCCACAATTCACTACAATGGTGACAAAGATTTTCTTAATATAAACACTCAAAAATAATGACAAGAGAAGAGTAAATATTAAGAACTATTGGATACTTATCTCTTATCTATGTGTGACAAGTCTTCACATCAAAATGTTAACTTATATGCTTGTCTCAAGATGCAGATCACAAACACCCAGACATAGAGAGTTACGTTGCTATGTTCTCATATGAGAAAACTGAGGCATGAGACATAAGAATATTTCTTAAAAGTTATTAAATCAAGGCTAGAAAAAGATAAAGGTTCTGACATTAAGTTCATTAAAGAATAGTACAAAACTACACCTGATAATAAATCTCAAATACAACAAGATTATCTTCCACAATACAGCTCTTGCTCCTTTCAAACACTCTTACATGTATGTCTGTATGTCTTAACGATGAGTTTCTGAACTGAGAATTCCAAGATATCTGAAGAAAGTTTCTCATATAGAAGACACAGAATCTTAAACAATAGAATAAAAATAATTTGTAGAAAGAAAATATGAAACAAAGTACTTTTGATAGATTTAAAGACTTTCCAACATGCTTACATCATCATCATCATCAGAGAGAGAGAGAGAGAGAGAGAGAGAGAGAGAGAGAGAGAGAGAGAGAGAGAGAGAGGAGGGAGAGAGAGAGAGAGAGAAACAAAAAGCAGAAAACAGTCTTCAAACTTGAGGTATCAATGAAAATAGAAATTCAAACAGCACTGAGATTGTTCTAGAAACTCCAGTTGTAGACATCGTGGAGAATAGGACTGAAGCTCTCTTAAATAATGGAGAAAGAAAAGTGCAGAAAAAGCAATAAAACTGGTTAATCAGCCCGGACTCTCCACTGTCTGGAGATTAGTATTTACCTAAGAGAGCACAGAGAGAAGCAAATAATCTTAAGAGCTGCATACTCCAATTCCATATCATTGTAAAAGTTTAGAATTTACAGATTTAATTAAAAGTTTTAAAAGGAATTCGTATATATATATTAATGATCTCAAATCAGACCCACTGAATTTCACTGACAAATCTATACAGAAAAATGATAAATTACCTTATAGAATTTCTCAGGAAATGATTGGAATGCATCCTTTACCAAAGTGTAGGAGTGCCTTATTTTCTTTCCCTGTAGCTTTGATAAAATACTCAGACTAAGCAGCTTGGAGAGGAAGGGGGTTATTTTATCTAGTAGTTCAAGGTATGGCCCATCAAGGTGGGGAAGTTAGGCAGCAGAAGCCTGCATCACAGCCACGGTCAGGAAAGCATGCTAGTGCACAGTTCTTTTTCTTCATTTTACATGGTCCAGGATCCTTTGTGCAACATTTGGAAAGGCAGAGGCAGGCAGAACTCTACAAATTCGAGGCCAGCCTGATGTACAGAGTGAGTTCTGGGACAGCCAGAGCTACACAGAGAAACCCTATTTCGAAAAACCAACAGAAAAAAAAAGAACGAGGATGGGTCTTCCCACTTCAATTGACATAACCATGAAACTCCCCCACAGGCATGCCAGATATCCCTCTCCTGGGAGACTGACAACAGTGAGTATCACAGGGCCTAAATTCCAAATCAGTAGAAAATGGAACAACAACAAAATTTGATTCTCCAAAGGCAAGAGGGACCTCTAGATACTGGTAAAAGTGAAACCTAGGTAACAACTGGGCTCTGAATGTAGGAGACCAGATGGAAGACACCTGAAGCCTTCTGTCTTATGCAATCCCTCTTAGACTACTGAAGAAGGGCCAAGATACTGGAAAAGCCATCAAGCACTATGACAAAATACTTGCTATGAACCAACACAGAAATACTGCAAAACACAACAGCCAAAGTCTTGGGACAGTGCTATAAATATCCCTGGAAAGCAGCTAACCCAAACAAAAGGCAGTTGCACTTCTGGGGTAGTTATGTTCAAAAACCATATAAGATTTAAGTCTGTCTAACAGAGTATAATCATATAGAGATGCTAAGGTTGGAGAAAATACACATTAATACTTTACTGGGCAAAATAATAAGACACACCGAGCAATCTTTCCAAGAATGATGATTGTTCTAACTGGATGCACAAAGGCAACAACCTTGTCAACCAGAACAGTCTCAGAGACTACAGTGTACATGGCCATTTTGCAAACATCTGTTGAGGGGGAAATGACAAGGTACTTCTAAGCAACACCTAAGTAAAAAATTAAAAGTACCAACAGGGGAAGATAGCAAGATAGCTCAGCTGGTTACAGTCAAGGCTCATAATCACAAACTTAAAAGTACAAAGGTACTGAGAAGCTAGAGGAGACCATCCATTGTTGTAACAACAGAATCAGTACTGAGCAAGTAAGAATAATTGCTTTAGAATATATTATAAATTGATGAACATTTAAAACACTGTGGGCAGGATAATTTAAGTGTCCATTATTTAACATGCTTTAATTTCTACTAACTGAAATTATATAATAGAGTTTATAAAGACAACATGATTTTAACTATCTAAGTTTTATGATACTTCACTACACTAGAAAGACTTTAAAAGAAAAAGGACTTTGATGATTTTTTAAATTGGTTTGGTTTTGGTTTTGATTTTAGGAGCATGGTTTTATTTTAATTTATCACTTTTATTTGTTTTGTTTATTTTTCCCTTTTTACTGAAAATAGATTCTTTTCTCATACCATGTCTTCTTGTAGATGAAATTCTAAACGGTCTTATTAAATAAGAAACACAGAGCCAAACGCAGAGTTAAAAGCCCAAAAGATCAGAGCACTAGCGAAGCCCAAGACTACCTCTAGTTTACCAGTCGCTGCCGTCCTTCCCCTGAGAGAGAGACCTTCTCCTGTGTGACCTGTCTTTTTATTTTCTTTCTGTTCTAGCTTTAAACCCAACCACATGATTTCCTCCTCACTGCCTGTCTATACTGACCTCAGGTCTCTATGGTTCATACTAAGACACTGCTTGGCAGTGTCCTTGAACACACAGAGACTCTGCTTGCCATGTGATCGGATTAAGGCCAGCCTAGGCTATCAAACGAGTTCAAAGCTGACCCTGGCAAATTAATTAGACCCTCTCTAAAATAAATATATGTATATATTTTTATATCTGTATATATATTAAATATGTATATTTAAATGTATGGATATAAGGGTTAGAGAGATGGCTCAGAAGTTAAGATTGAACACTGGCCTTGTAGAAGACCCAGGTTCCGTTCCTAGCACCCATGGGTCCAGGGGATCTGCTGGCCTCTTTGGGCACCTGCACTCGCATGCCCTCAGTACACACACATATCCACACATCCACACCATTAAAGAAATAAATGTAAGGGTTTGCATAGTATATGGGGTCATCAGTTGAACAGTTCCAGTGTATAATGTGCAAGGTGCTGATTTCAATCTCTAGTACTCCACCAAAAGATGAGAGACTGTAAATGTACACATTTTATTTTTCTAACGAATGTCACAACATTTTTTTGTATAATGTTACTGATATTAATGTGCCCTTCTACTTAGGTAGTAAAGCACCCTCACTCTTCCAAATCATTGTTAATTGTGGCAAGTTTCAGAAAATTGGTGGCAATTTATAGCTTCCTTCACTGTACTTTTATATGCTGTTTAATAGAGGGATCATGAATTATTGTCACAAAAAATTAAGTCACTGTTTTTAAATTCTATTTTTAAAGTCTGCAGAATGTGGGGTAGAAAATAAACTGTTAGAACTTACAGTGTGCAGTAAACTCCCGTGTTCCCATTATTTGGAACAGTGACAGTGTTAACATGGTAAGGGGAAGAACGATGGAGTTTGAATGAAACTGAACCATTTGGAAAGGATGACCCTTCAGTGAGGGAGGACCCAAGTTAGTGCTTGGCTGTGGTTGGGGTGTTTTGCTCAGAGCATGCCTCTGCAGCAGCCACTTTGCTCTGTGTTGAAATATGCAGGGCTTGGTGGAAACTAATTTAATAGGTCTCCACTGGCATCGGGAGCTGTCAGCACAGGGCCACTCACTAGTGAAAGTATTTCTGACCTTCTTTCTAGAGAACGGAATGTTTCTGGAACAGCAAAAGGGCGCCTATTCCGAAAGCAGCCCTGTCAATTAGAATCCTCCCATGACAGTAAGAGCATGAGTGAAACGGAAGGAGGATCCTTCCCTTTATCAGGAGCAACTGTGCCCATACGGTGAGGTCACCTCAGCCAGACAGATGAGAGACTTAGCTCCTCATTTCCATGTGCTCTCTCGGGGAGGGAGAGAAAATTGACCAACAAGACCTGAAATGTCTACCTGCCATCACTTTGAAGCAAATTGCCCTTGAGTTTAGCGGTAATGAGAGGACAGAATGGAACACTCCTGAACAGAAACGCACAGGTGAGTTTGGCATGCTGCTGCTTCCCGTTATCAATTAATTGATAGCTTCTTCCCGTTGCTCAGACTGACACAGAGGAAAGGCCTCTGTGTGCTATATGCTGAATGCCCAGACCTCTTATACAAGAGAAGCATCTACATTTTTCTGAACTCTATGCCCAGACACTCTCATACAGGAAAGCCTTTCTACGTCTCTGCCCACGTCTCATCAAAGTATTGTACTGATCAGAGAGTAGCACTATTTGTACAATGTCACATGCATGCCTCCTCTCTGCTTTCTTACAGTATCGCCTCTGCTACTGAGGTTGTGCTTAAATCCTGAGTACTAAGTCCTTTGTCCAGCTATAACCTAAAATTACACGATCTATTTTCTAATCTCACACCAGCTGTCAGTAAACAATATAGGTTCAATATTTGGGCTCCACTTTCTGAATACCAAGACCTTTATTCCTTACCTTTATAGTATCATCAGGTGAAGTGACGATTTCTTTCCTTATCCATAAAAGGATAGCTGCAGATGGTAGCATCCACCAAAAATTGTTTCTGTGATTAAATTAAGTGCTACCTATAAGACTTTCATCTCTAGCTCTATCACCTTCTCCTGATGATTTCACATATGCTACCTGAGTTCTCCAGATAAGATTGTAAACTAGCCCATGTCAAATCTATGTCAAAACAAATTTCTTTGTTTATTTTAAATACTGTGATGTTTGGAGGGGGGCAGAACTGGTAGAATAAAGGTGACATGAAGGAGGAGAGGTAGAAATGGTGAGGGAGGCTTTAATAGAGTGGGGAGAAGAAAGTCCATACAGAAGAGGGAAGAAAGAGTGAGATGGTTTGAATGAAAATGGCCTCCATAGGCTCATAGATTTGAATGTTTGGTCATTAGGGGGTGATGCTACTTGACAGGGATTAGGAGGTATGGCCTTGTTTGGAGGAGTTTATCTCTTCACAGCAATAGAACACTATCTAAGACAAAGGGATAAATAACACTAAGGATGTTGGAAAAAGCCTTAAGGATTCATAGTATCTTCTATTTACCTACGTAAGTATAGACATGCACACATATATCCTAAATGAAGTTATTCCACTTGGACTGACAATTCTTCACACAAGAGCTGTGACTATCTAACTAAAAGCCCAGTCCCAGACACAAGAAAAACCTCATGAGTTGTTAATTAGAGAACCCAAGAGACTCAAAACAACACATGATATTGTTATGGCCCTGGGTTGCCTCCCAGAGATTGAAGGTTAATCCTATTACTGAAGATACTATGCAGATACCTTTGAACACAAGACTCAGACAATTAAAAATTGGCCTGCCTCTACAGGATGGACCAGGCTCTCCTGACTCCCCATGGGAGGTCTTACCTTCTTGTAGGAGGGAATGGGGGATGTGGGAATGGGGGAAACCTGGAGGTGTTGGAGTAGAGAAGAAGGGGATCTGCGATTGGTATGTAAAATGAATAAAAGTTTCTTAAAAAAAAAAAAAAGAATTGGATCTGGCCTGCAAACCTTGTCTCTAAGGTGTAACTTTCTTAGTATCCGAAGGTACTAAGCTAGCTGCCAAGAGACGGAAGCAATCAATAGTGGCCCTTATGTCTTGGTGGCAACCAGTATCAGTCTAATTGGACTTATGCCGTGCTCAACAGGAAGGTAAACATGTCTGGTACTGGGAACCTTGACAACTACCCAGGACTGGTGAGGTCAAAGACCCTAGAAGAGAACCTATCACTGCCATTTTATTAAACCAGTGTAATTCCCAAGTGCATTCTAAATACTTTTTAATATACTCCCAGGTTAAGTGTAGCCTTCACCTCTCATCAAAGAAGCTTCTCTTTGAAACAGACAGACACTACTACTGAAAAATCACAACTAGTCACAGCGCAGAGAACAACTGAATGCTAGGTACCCACCCCCAAGAGATACATTTACAATCAACTTCTACATCTAAGACTCAGGAAACAATCACGGAAAGGGGAGTGGAAAGATGTAAGAGCCATAAGACCAGGACTCCTACTGTGAGACTGTAACCTAGAAATTATAGAGAAGACACACCCATGGTACCACAATATTGCTACCTAAAGAATATGTCAACAATGAGAGTACCAATAGACATGCTAAAGTGGAAGGGAGAATCTCATAGGCCCTACCTGTAGACAAAGAACTACAGGCAGCTACTGACTGCTGAGAGAGGGAGAATTAGTCTTCCCCAGGGATGAGACACCTAATTAATTATCCAGTAACAAGTAACAAGTTGTCAATCCTGAAATTATATATATATATATATATATATATATATATATATATATACTAGCAACACTAAATGGATTCAACATGTTATATTTACATATTTATATGTGTATACATAATAATCAAAGAAAAAGAGGTCATGAACTTGAGAGGAAATAGGAGTGGGTATGTGAAGAGTTGGAGAGAGGAAAGGGAATTATCCTTTAATTAAAATAGAGGAAAATATCTGTTTATTAAAATGAAAAATAATTCTAGATTAGAAATGAAACACATTCCTACACCCAGACTGTGACCAACAATCTGTGACTTTGAAAACATCCTTGACCTTTCTAGGCTTCAGAGTCTCAACTTGTAAAAAGCAGAACTAGTCTAAACTTGTAAGATTTGTAGTCCAGTCAAAGAGAGAGAAGAGAGATTCTATGAGCAAGTGCATCAGGATCATGATGGGGAAACATACAGGGACGACCAAACCAAACTAGAGGGAAAGTGGGATCAACGGCTATGGAACTTATGTGGGACTGGACTAGGCCTTCTGCATGGCAAGAGAGTTGTGTAGCTTGATCTGCTTGGGAGGCCCCCTAGCAGCAGGATCAGGATCCATCTCTGGTGCATCAGTGGGCTTTGTGGAGCCCACTATCTATGATGGAACACCTCCTGCAGCTTTGAGGCAGGGAGAAGGTCTTGGACTTGCCTCTACTGAATGTGCCTTCACATGGGAGGCCTTGCCTTCTTGTGGGAGGGAGTGGAGGGTGGATTGGGAGGGGGAGGCTGGGAGGTTGAGAGGAGGGAAGAGGGGGAACTTAGATTGGGTGTAAAATGAATGAAAAAATTTTCTTAATAAAAAAAAGATCTGTAGACATACCAAGTCATCTGTGAGAACTAAAGGAATAGCAGAGTGTCCAGACAGGGAATCTGATAGAATGCATACTGCTATCTATTCTGCCTACATTAAAAAGTGTATCTTTCTTTTTTTATACAATTAGAAAACAAAAGTGTATTCTTTACCTACTTAA
Organism: Peromyscus eremicus; assembly: GCF_949786415.1. Classification (NCBI taxonomy): domain Eukaryota; kingdom Metazoa; phylum Chordata; class Mammalia; order Rodentia; family Cricetidae; genus Peromyscus; species Peromyscus eremicus. Next base: position 36,910,651 of record NC_081420.1, read on the forward strand.
TAACAAAGGAAAACCTCAGACAGTCAAATCACCAGAACAGGTGAAGGCAAAGAAACTCAACATATGTCAAAATGCGTCTTGAAGACTGTCTAGGGGGAGCTGTGAGCGCTAAAGCTCCAGGCAGCACTAAAGCTCCAGGCAGCCTCCAACACAACATGTTCTGCTTATGTGTACCTCATGCATTTTTTAAGACTCTGCTTCAAATGTAGGTTTATCAATAAAAATGCCACCAGAAAACAGCTTTGAAATTTTAATCTCTTCCTGAAATAAAAGGTTTCCTCAAGGCAGGCCTGGCACAGGTTGTGTTTGAATGCCATCCACTTTCATTACACAAGGAATTTTCCTATGGCTGCTATGTCCTCATTTTGCAAGGCATTAAAAAACTGCAGCACAGTACCACCCTTCTTCAAAAGAAATTGATGTGAGCCTTTATTAGTTCAGCCATGAGTTGTCTCTGGTAAACACACAATGCCATAATGTATTTTTAGATTAATAAGGATCCCTACAGTTACAGAGTAGGTCATTGTAGTTCAAAGCAGAGCCTAATGGTGGAAATCCTCATAAATGTTGATGCATTAAGCAAAAATTATGGAGAAATACTTTGTGTCATAGAATTCAAAAGACTGAGAGCTTTACCATCCCTGGGTCACTTTAGGTAGACAGAAGATAGGTACTATTTTATGTATTTGCACAGTAATATGTACTTCTTTATACTGCTCAAAAATTTGCAACAATATGTAAGACTTTAATATCCTGTATAATACAAGTCTTTTCCTGACTCTAGTGAACATCCAGAACTCAAAGCTGAACTCAGTTCTCTTATGTGAATTTGGTAATTTCATTATCTCTGAAGTCGAGATGACTAATGGGTGGCACATTAAGGGACATAAAATCTGATGGATGTTGGGACAGAAAGCCTTGTCTGAGCTGACTCTGACCTCCACACCTTCAACTCATGCCCCATTCTGTAGAAAGAAAAGCTGCCTTTTAAAGATGAGTATGACCATGACACCCCCTTATCCTACCCTGACAGGCAAAATTATATTCTCCAGCATAGTAATCAAGTTATGTATATGCCTACTATGCTGTTTTACTTCTTCCAGTGACTCTATGCTTATACTGTGCTGTGGCATCTCCTTTTCTCCTGTGTGCCTTTATGAACAGTTTATTTGATAGTCCATTTCCAACCTGATAAATCTCTACTCCTACATCACTGCCTTTGTGACTCTCATTCACTCCAATTCCTCTCACTTTTCCAAGACATACATGGTATTGGAAAAAAGTGAAGAGTATCTAATAAGTTTTTTTCTTATAGGTAACCATCATTCTAAATAAAAACTCCAAGATATATGCAACTTAAAAAATAATTAATTAAAATTAAATGCATAGAAAATGTTTCCTCAGTTGTACTGGCCACACACCAAGTACTTAATATCCATGTGTAGATAATAGCTGACATATTGGATTGTGAAAATATGGAGTATTATAAAGTATTATACTGGATTATGCAGCTTTAGAATGTGAAGTTGGAAAATTATCTATGTTTCTTGAGGTCTATGTAGGAAAACAGGATATAGGGGAAGGCTAGTGTAGTGGGTTTGAATAGTGGCTCCCAAAAGACATACCCTGATTCTTTTTCAAAATGACTGTGGTATTGAATAATTTGTAGTACAGTCTTTACAGATGGGATTAAATATCTCAAGGAGAGATAAGTTTGGATTTTAAATGAGTTTACAGACCAATAACTAATATCCTTAGATGAGATAAGAGAGACAGAAATGAGACAGAAACAAAAGAGAAGGCCATGTGAAAATGGAGGTAGACAAGACATAGACTATAATGATAGGCTGAACTGTGTCTTAAACTATGGACAAAAAATAACCCCATCCTTAAGCTGCTTTTCTCAGTCATTTTGTCACAGTGATAAGAAAGTAACTGATACAGATGAAAGGAGTGCTTTTCTTCTTTCTCTCTACCTCCCCATTCTATCAAAATTGTCTAAGACTGGGTACCATCTCATCTGATGACTTTTAGTCTCAGAGGAAGTTGTGAAAGTACGAATTTCTTCACCCTGACAACAACAGAAGTTACCCATGAGCAGTCATGAGTATTATAAGATCTGGATTGCACTACAATAGGTATTTACCTGCTATGAAGTCAAGGAAACTCCTGGGTTTTTGTGCTAGTCACTCTTTATGCCCTAAGTCCTACTTTTCTTTTCTCTAAACTGTAAATTAAAACAACTACCATATTGTTTGTTTGAGGTAAACTACACAGTAATCAGAAAACATGAGAATACAGTAAGTTCTTGATGTTTTCTAAGGTACTACAGTTGTTCTTGTCATGATTGTTGAAAATCTAGGATCCTTGAGATAACTCAGTAATTAAAGGCACTTAGCACCAAGTCTAATGACCTGAATCCAATCCACAGGACCTACTTAGTGGAAGGGGAGAACTGACTCCTGGATGCTGTCCACTAGCCTTCACACATATACTGTGGCAAGTACACATATACACACACACTATAAAGTGTAATTTTAAAAAAAGAAAAAAATTTAGATGGAAGGAAGTGAATTTTGTAGAAATAGCAACAAAGCTGTATTTGGAAAAATTAGGAAAGTCTTGTTGAGTGCATGAGGCAATGCTCTGAACATAGTTCAGTTCCAGAACACACACTTGGAGGAATTCTAATCTTACCTTATGGATACCATATGGACAAGCATTTCCTAAACACACCATAGAGTGTAACTCATACTTCAAGCATGTAAGACATGTCTCAAAAACCCCTTCCACTCAGAAAGAGACTGACACCGAGAAATGAAATACTATGCCAGGAATGCATGAGGACTTTGGGTGTAATTGGGAACATTTGAATCTCAGTTCACCACCTTCCAGTTGTTCACTACATACTTACCATCTCTAATTGGGAGTGATATTATTGGAGCTACTGAGCTTTGTAAGGTTTTAACATGTGTATATAGAATCTCCTCACAGTGCCCCATCTGTTAGAGGCTCTCAATAAATGCCGGTTACTTAAATCACTTTATTGCTATACCTGATAGGGTCTGCACCCGTTTACGGTCTGAGCACCAAAACTTATGCTGCTATGGTGTTCAGAATGCCTTCAACAGATCACAGATGTGGTCATATTTCTTCCTGTCTAAATGAAAATCACCATGACAACAGAGACCATATGGATCTTGCCACCAACTCTGCATCTGATGCTTACATGGTAGATGCTGGTGTTGAAAAATGTGGGGTCATCTGACCACCAGTTTTTTAGAGCATGTTCTGGACAGAGAGAAGCATCCTCTGCAGTGTGGTCATTGAACAAGCTGAAATCAGCATCCTTGTGAATTTCTGTCCATTTTTCACCAGGGCAGAATGCAGAGATTTCACAGGAAGTAACTGCACATAAATGTCAAAAAAAATTAGACCTAGGAGATCCATCTGCCAATGTCAGTGTATACTCTCAGGTACTTTTTAGATTTGTTTATAGTCCTTTATTTCTCCCATCTTTCTTCTCTGTGCTTGGGTCTAACTTGGAAGTTTATCACTTGCAGAACAGCAACATCATGTTTCTGCTTTCAGGGAGGTCTTATGCTCCCTTAGGCATAATTAGCAATCCCACAAAGGAAATGTCTCCTACATAATGGACTATAGGTTTGTGTCTGTGGAGCTGACTGAAAAAGAATTGCAATTTAAAATCCACCATACTCAAGTAGTCTCAGCTTCCATTCCTAAATCCAGACTGCATCTTCTACCTGTGGTTCAATGATCTCCATATTTATAAAGAAAACACATGACTTATATGAGAGTGAGCAAGTCCAGTTTGCATGACAGTATCTGCTATGCCTCCAGCTCTGGATTAATTATTCTCCCTCTTGTTTTTAAGTGTAACCAAACTAGTTTGTATGACACCATTTTTAATCCATTACATGCAGGGAAATTCATAACCAGGGCTTTTGAAACCCATTCTAACTTATCTGTCCCTGCTCCACATCAATATCTCACCCTCTGCAAGTCCCCTTGCGGACCCACTTCACCATTTGTGCTCATCCTCAGCTCTGCCTGTGACCTGAAAACACACAGGAAGACTCAGTTGCCTCCTGGTGTGTCGGCATCATCTCTCTGTCCTTCATCCTGTGTCCTTTCCCTGTGTTCCTGCCAGCATGGGTCCTGTGTCCTCTACATGGACTCTTGCTCACAGCGTGCTACTCTGGAAGCTTCGGTTGGTATGCAATCCAATGCAAATCACATGCTGGTTTGCACTGTTCTCTCGCTGCATCTTCCTGATGTTTGCAGATTGTCAGTGATGTACTAATTCATACCTTTTAAACGCTTTTCTATCTTTCTACTCCTTTTTTCCCTCTGTGTCCTTTCTTCCTCCTCTTTCCTTCCAATCGCAATGTTGATTACTCAGCAGATACAAGTGAAGAATAAAAATAATTAGGACATTTGAGATTATCAATTTTAATTTCCTCGCATGAAGAATGGGGGAGGTAATTCCAAATCCTTTCAAGGTTATCTCTATATCTTACACGTTCCAGAAAAGAGCTACTTTATAACCCTGTTCATCCCCTCTTAATTCAATACCTTCTCATTTTTGTAATTCTGTGCACTTTAATACAGTTAACTGACTTAACTATAGTGTGCATACTTTTTATTACTACCTTTTAAGTAAATGCAATGATTTATTTGACCTTTCACTGCTGAGGAATATTTAGAACACTGGTTGCTGCTCTTATTTTTGGTTCTTTTTCTAAGATGTAAGAAACATGCAAGGCACATAATATCACATACAATCCTGAGATCATGAAGAAGATAAACCACTGAGAACATACTCATGAGCTGTTGAACATTAATATGTATACTCTCATATAAATACATTTTATATTTGCATTTATAGGTATGGCAGGAGTATGTAGCATTGGGCATGTGTGTTTGTGTTTGTGTGTGTGTGTGTGTGTGTGTGTGTGTGTGTGTGTGTGTGTGTGTTGGTTTTTCGAGACAGGGTTTCTCTGTAACCAGCCTGGCTGTCCTGGAACTCACTTTGTAGATCAGGCTCGTCTCAAACTCACAGAGATCCACCTGCCTCTGCTTCCCAAGTGCTGGGATTAAAAGTATGAGCCACCATACCCAGTATATATATAATTTTTATCAATGTATTTCATGTACATTGTACTGGGTTATGTAAGGAGTTTTTTCCTATAAACTTACATTGTACATTGAATACACTCCCCCAACATTCCTTTACCCTCTCCATCCTCACCCCTACAACATGTGTGTTTTTGTGTATCAATATGTGTTATATGTACGTATTCATGTGAGTATGTATATATTATCCAGATTCATGGAGAGGACAAGGATTGACATCATGTGTCTTATTCAGTAGCTCTCCACCTTATTTTTTTGAGATAGGGTCCCTCACTCAACCTGGAGCTCACCAGTTCAGCTATGCAGGCTGGCCAATGAGCTTCAGGGACCTGCCTCTATCTGCTTCCTAAGCATTCAGATTACAGACAGCACTACAGGAATCCAATTTTATCTGGATGCTAGGCTTACATGGCCAGCACCCTAAGTCATCACCGTCACACACATATGTTTAAAGACAGAGTGTTTATCTTTTAATTTCTGAGACTTCCTTAATACATCAAATCCAGGTAAAGAGGACCACCAGGCCAGGATCAAAGATAAAGTTAACAATGCACACTAGCAAGCTGGTGATTTCAGTTCCTGTTACATATCCAAGCACATGTTCAAATGCTCCCTAATGCTGAGAATTCTATGACTCAGAGAAGTGTCCTTTTGATGGAAGTCTCACTGCCTCACTGTTCTGTCTGCCTCACATGGCCATGGGAAAGACAACTAATTGGATATTTCTTTGCATTTACATGTGGTAATTCTACTTTATTAAATTATTTACTGAATCTTTGAGAGACTAAAGAAAGATGGAATTCAAATAGTGTCAGGCTGCTGTGAATGGAGGAAAGGCCTCCCTTAAGGAATAAAAGGAATGCCAAATTAGAGGGGGCCAGGAGTGGACACATGAGTGGCAACTCAAACAATTTTCACAGCATCCGTCTCTGTAGATAATAATACATAATTCTTAACAAGAAGTCCTATATTTCCAGGGCAGTGATTCTAGGAGTAGCCTGCTTTCTCCTGCTGTCAGATGAGCTTTCTTATGTTTCTAACTCTTTCCCTAAAAAGGAAGAATGCATGAGCTCAAAGCATCTCTTAGACCAATTTAGATCATCCCAGGAATAGTCAAATAGCAAAATAATAAAGTTAAGTAAATAAACAAACATTTCATTTCCATATTTGGAAAGCCCTGTAAAGCAAGTAACTTGAGATATCGCATGGGAAAGATTAATGAATGTTGGGAGTAGCAGGTTTCTGAGATATTTGATAAACCATGAAGGCAAAGCCACAGAATCTGGACCTTAAAGAGAAAAAAAAATGATGACAGAGAGGGATGAAGAAGCAGGCTAAATTTGTTTTGTAGTCTTTCCTTTCATGGAGCGGACTGCAGCTCTACAACTGTCCTCCCTTCTCTTTGTTCAGTAGCTGTTGGCCTGTGTTTACACTTGAGGAAACCTTGTCAGTTGCCTATTTAATGCCCTTATCTAATTAGGGACTCTAAATCCAGCTCAAATACCAAGGCTAAAGGAAAGGTGTTATGTGAAGTTGAGTGAGGTCATATCATCTTCAAAAAGTAACAATGATTAATCTAGATCTTGTTGCCCTGACTTATGACCTATTCAAAGTGGGCATGTGCCTGGGTATTTACCAATTAGACCCGAGGAGACCATTCACAAAGGAGCTCCTGTTAAAAATGTTCTTCCCATTCAAAACAGGTAAGTTCTGGAAGACTTTGTGCCTTCCAGCCTGCTTTTGTGCCTGCCTTCGAAGATGTGATGGTTGATGCTCTGCTATTAAATTTCTTCCCTGAGAAATCTGACTTAGAATCATGGGACTGGCTCAGTCTGGCTCATACTCACTTTAAAACAACAAAAAAGGTAAACCCTTGGGTGAAAGCTTTACTAGGCAGATACCACGCCTCTGTACATGACCTTCATTGGTTGTCTGATTCTTCTGGAAGAAAAGTCAGTGTCTCTTTAACCTGAAAGCTCAGACATAGTCCAGCCACCTGTTGTCACTCCACAGCTCTCGTTTGTATTTCTTTCATCCACTCTAGTGCATCTGTGCAGGGAACCAACTCGTAGGGCTTCCTTCTCTCTTTTCTACAGTCTGTTAGATGTTCTTCTAATTATAACAATTAACCAGTTTGTTTTCTGCTCTTTTAACCCAGTAAGGTTTTCTCTTTAAAAGACATCATTTCATGTCATTTATATAGATGTAGTACATATTGTTAGATAGCTAGGTATTTAGATAGATAGATAGATAGATAGATAGATAGATAGATAGATAGATAGATAGATTTTTAGGTTGATAGATGATAGACAGACATACAAACATCAGTGTGTATATATAACATGTGTATACATAGTATGTATCAATCATTATTACATATGTATCTATTGAATGTCCTTTTTTGTTTTTGTTTGTGTACTTTTTTATTTTTAGAGACAGTGTCTCATGCATCCTAGGTTGTTCTCAACTTGCTGTGTTGCAGAGTTATCTTTAATTCTGATTCTTCTCTCTCCAGATCCTGAGACCTTGTATTACAAATGAGCGCAACCACCCCTAGTTTTATGCAATGCTGGAGATTGAACCCAGGATTTCATGCACGGTAGGCAAAACTCTCAATGGAGCTCCACCCCCAGCCTTTTACACACTATCATCATACACACTCTCATGTAAAATCTGTAAGATCAAGGCCTTCACTCACTGGCGTTTTTTTTTTTTTTTCTATCACCCAGAATAATGTATGTCTATCTACTGATTAATCTGTTGACTGAATAAATTCCCAGGAATTATTCTGCCACTTGTCAACTAATTTGAGGCCAGATTCCTGAGCTATTATTTAGCTGCTGAGCACTACTGGCCAGCCCTAATAAGACTGATAACAACTATCTCCTCTGTCTTGCTTCACTCATTTCTAAGGAGTGGAAGGGAGGAGGGCTGAAAGGGAAAGCCACTTAGATGATGAGCCATAGTTGCCGCACAGTTTCACTTTTAATGACTGGCTTATGGGTCAGAGAAAACCTTACAAAATTTAACTGGTGCTTTGAAGCTTTGTCCACAAGTCACATATTTAACCCTTCTCCAGGATTTGTGCCTGCTCTTCTTAAACATCACCTATGTTGCTGTGACCTTCTGTGATTTAATAAGTAGACCCTCCAAATGCATAGATTATCCTTGGGAAAGCCATTGATTCAAGTCCTCATTGATTTAATGAATTCTTGGCTTTAGATTTTACTCATATTTTTCCATATGGCTTTTTCATGCAACAAAACTCAGCAGGAGTTATTGGATGGATTTTTAAAAAGGGGTTCAAATATGTCAAAATGACTATTGCCCTATAATTGGTGTCCAACCACGAAATCAAGTTTGGACAGATTGACCTTACCCTAAGGCTTCTTAGTGTCATATTCACTCTAGTTCCCACTGGTCAATCTTATTTGAAGACATAATCACATGATTCTAAATAATAATGTGAGAATAACAGAGATTCTCAGACAATGGTCTTTCCTGTGTGAATATACAGTCTCCTAAATTAGAATCACTTGCAGGGAAAATACCATAAGCACCTGGATGTCTTTTTCATTGGAGTCAACAAGTTTATACTAAGTGGGAAATCCCTCTTGGAAAACTTCATTAGCTAATCTGAGAGATGTTTGATTTGGGTTACATGAAGTATTTGATTAACAGGGGATTCAAGCTCTGAGAACTCTTAAAGACCAATAAATCTCATGTTTTAACATGTCACCCAAACACACTTAACCATAAAACACTTTTGAAATGTCACATATGGAAACTACTGTTAAACCACTTTCTTATTTTTTAAGGGTAATGTAAATAAGTTAATCACCCTTTGACAGCTAAGAAGAGCATGCATGATTGGGGAGCTTGATAATAGTGATGCCTTAGAGGTAAACTTGGTGAAAATGAAGAGGTAAAACAGAAGCTATATTCCTTTCCCATTATGCAATGAAAGTAACCTTTTAAACACCTAAAATCAATCTGCATTTTGAGATCTTTGTACTTTTAAAGTTCAACCATAATAGTGCCTAAGGGCAAGAAGGACTCTAATTAATCACAGTTGTGCTTTAAATATTGGGATGTGACTTACTATGTGTAAGGAGGTATGTTAATGTACAATGATGCCCACCCTTCAGTTGTTGGGATGCATGAAAAGAAATGAGGTCAAAAGAAGATCTGAGATAGGTATTCACACAGGAAATACCTTTATAGCCTGTAAACATTGCCTCAGTACAGAATTCTAAGACAATTAGACTAATTCATTTTCCCTCTATAGCTAACCTGTGTTTATATATGTTTAGCCTCTTTGATCTGCTAGGAAAGAAACATCCAAAAACTATATGCATTTCTCTGGAGATGTTTTCATTGAAACTGCATCCCTGAATGCAGTAGGCTGATGGAATCTTATAAAACAGAGCAAATATCTGAACTGCAGATGGTATAAGAGCTATTGATCAGAACATGTTAGTAGGTTTTGGCAAGAATTGCTGTTTTTCAACACTGAGACTTTCAGTGGTCCTTCACAGTTCTTCAAGAGGCAGTAGGAAGCTCACAGGTAGAAATACAAGTGAAGTTTTTGATGGTTTTCATGAAGAGGCTGGTGCCAACTCTTCAAGATACCCCAATAATTAAACAGAATTCTTGGTTTCTTCATCATTACTCCATCAGCATTCTCATGGACTTCTTACCTTGTTTGGGTCTGTAATAGTATATAAACACCTTATCAAGCTGCCCCCATAAGTTTTTATATGATTTAGGAAGAGCATAAGAACTTTCATACATATATATTGTCTTACTTAATCTGTGGTCATTATTTTCCCGACACACTTTGTCTAACTAACAGTATTTTTAAATAATGGTTTACTAAATGCTTCAGATGCAGTCAGTGCTAAAAAGCTCAGTGACTTGCATTGTCTTTGGGATGTAATACACATACATAAATACGTACAAATACATACACCAACCTGCACACATATATACATACATGTGCACACTTACACATGTGCATCTACACAAATTCACATACATACATATACACCTATATCCATATACACACACACCTAAACAATCTATACATATATATCCATGCATATACACAGATATACACACACACACTTACACACACACATACATTTATACACATTCACACACCTACATAATACACACACTTTTATACACACACACATACACACACACACACACACACACACACACACACACACACACTTACACACAGAGTTCCAAAAAGGAGAATTTCAAGGAACATTGGCAGAGTAAGTAAAATTTATTTTCCTTCATAAATAAGAAAAGTGTTCAAGAAGATTAATTGTCTGCACCATAGACCAACCTAGGATCATAAACCAAGTAGGCCTCTGGGACTTCAGTCTAACACTCACACTGTTGACTTTACACTGAGTGAAAATACTATTTTGGAAATAGTACTTCCTGACACATTTGTCTTTTATTTTTTGAACTATTTTTCCACTGCCAAATTTTATGGAGTAGTATAATGTTATGGCCACCCTTTTGCCAACATGTTGTTTTCTGAATAAATTAATACAGTTCATGTCCATTTGTATTTATTAAATAATTCACAGCAAAATCTGAGCATTTTCCCCCTGGAAATATTAATTATATGGATTTTACCACTGCAATATATTTTTCAGTTTGATGCTTAATATTTTTAATTAAAAATAGTTAGAGCTTCCTAGGGAACTTGCCTCAAGTATGAGAACTAGATTATATTTGGAGGGTGTTATTAATAATATTATCTGTATGGAGGCAGAAATCATGAAGGTCACAACCCAAGGGAAATACAAGACCAACTGCAAAAACTTCTCTTAGTCAATTTCCATCAAAAAACAGGGAAAAAAATATATATATATATAAACAGAAGGAAAAATGTATCTCACAAGAAGGGAGTAAAAGGAGCGTTAGTTAACACTTGATTTTTTGGATCTCATTTAGGAAAGGGGAAAGCAGAAAGAAAGAATAGAAACTGCTGGCTGATCTAATCGTGACAGGTTCTGTTTTAACCCTGAGAATCACCTTCACATGAACTATCATGGAGAAATTGCCAACTACACCCTGTTTAATGACTCAGAGTGCATTGGTTTCTCTTACTAAGCGGTGTATTGTCAAGAGGGACAGCTCACACCTTAAATCCCAGCCTTTGGGAGGCAGAGGCAGAGGCAAAGGCAGAGGCAGAGGCAGGCCAATACACATTTGAGACCAGGCTGAAGAAATAACTCAGCAGTTAGGAGTACATACTATTCTTGCAGAGAACTGGAATCTGGTTCCCAAAATCCATGTCAGGCAGCTTACAACCTCCTATTACCCCAGCTTCAAAGGATTTATTTATTGCCCCTGACTTCCTTGGCCTTCTGCATTCACATACTCACACACCAACATATCTGAGTACAAATAATAAAATTAATAAAAAATAAATATTTTAAAGGCATTGCACAACCCCCTTATTTTGAATGAACCAAATAGCAGACTAAGCAAGCAGCAGGATCTGAAAGGAGTTCAGTAGCATTCCTTGGGATGGATGAAGAGTTCATGTATATGTAAGAAGGATGAAGAAGATGCTAATTTTGTGGTTGGGATGTTTGCCCCTTCCAAAATTCATACGGCATTTTCCATTGTTGCAATATGGAGCCAAGGGACTTGTAGGCAGCAGTTATCACCCTCATGGCTGGGAGCAGTACCCATGTCTCTCTGGTCATTTATGCACCCTTTCATCCTTCTGCCATGTGATAATATAGTAAGAAAGCACCCTGCAGATGCAACTCAACACTGCCTGCCCCAGTATCCATTAGCCAACATAATTCCATTGTCATTAATGAACCATGTTTTAGTATTCTGTAACACACATCCATCAACGCAGCTCTGAGAATTAGTGTATAACCTCAGCTCATGTCAGGTATGACCACACTGGGAAACAGATACCCCGGCTTTTATTCGTGGCCAACTTTTATTGCCACCATTGTTCAAAGAGTTTTGTTTTGGAGTGTTGACCAAAGCCAAGGCTCAGTTGGCTGAGGGCTTATACTAAGGTCTGGGTTTGATCTCCAGAATCACACAAACTGGGTGTGGTGACATATACCTGGCTTCTTAGCACTCAGGAGATGAAATATGGTGAACCAAAAGTTGAAAGTCATCTTCAGCTTCATAGCAAGCTAGAGCCATCCTGGAATACATAACACCTATCTCAAACTTGAAGAAGAGAGAAAGCAGGAGAGGCAGAGGTGGATGGGCAGGGAAGGGAAGGAAGGAAAGAAGGCAAGAAGATAGAGAAGGAGGGAGAGGGGGAGGCAGGAAAAAAGGAAGGCAGGGAGGCAGCGAGGAAGGGAAGGAGGGAGGAGGGAATAAACGAATGAATGAAGGAACGAATGAAGGAAAGAAGGAACAAAGGAATGAGGAACGACAGAGCAGAGGGAAGGATGGAGGGAGGGGAAGGAAGGAGGGTTGTTTGGGGACACAGTTAAAAGTAGGTATCTTTCAAACTTCTATTTTAAGAACAAAAGTATGAGTCACTGCTCATGGTTTGAGATAAAGAAATGATAAATGGAGCTTCTTTACGTTTCGTGAGAGAAAGGACAATAATTAATTTATGAATGGAGCAAGATTGTAGAGGATTGAGATGGGAGAAGAGAAAGAGCCTGAGCAAAACAGAGTAGACAGACTTACATGTACATGAAAGAGCCCAGTAACTAATGTAAACAAACCTAGTAGCTGATAGTTCAAACATCTACAGAGTACATCATATACATTATTTTACAAATGGATTGTCTACTAAGAGAACTGGCTCCCCAAAAATGTCACCCACCTTGGACAAGTACTGAAACGATAGACAATGTGAATAAAGTTTGCTGATGAAAGCAAAAGGATGAACAGCAATGTTAACATAACAATACCCATTTCCATTTTAAATTTTGAATCCAGGGGGAGAGGTAGTAGCTATGAAAAAATGTTTAGAAAGAGCCATCCAGCTGAGAGCCAGATGGGGCAGCCTCATTTGCGGGCAGCCCTAGAGGTGCCATTTAATTACAGATCATTAGGCAAATAAAGGCTAACTAGAGGGAGTTATAACGGCAGACACAGATGGAAGGTAGAAGTCATCCAGAGGGATCCTTTTACTCTATCTTTCAATACTATCATGGAGGATTGCTCAACTAGCAATTACTAGCCACTCTTCTAGAAAATTCTTGGGCAGAGGACAATAGTACCTACTTCTCAGGCTGTAATCTGGTGGCCTAATTAAATACTTTAGAAAGTGAGTTAGTTAAATATTTAGGAAGGTGAGTTTCTGAAATACAAAAGTTAGAAGAGGGATCATTGGAAGGGAGGAAGGGATCTAATCGGGCAGAGGTTAGACAACGTATGGCATGGAAGAGGAAAGGGGGATTATTGGAAAGGAGGAAGGAAACAAGCAGGTGGGGTCATAGGGGCTGGAGAGAGCACTGGGGAGGGAGAGGGATAAGAATAAAGAAGGGTGACACCTAGTATGAAAATGCCACAGTGAAACCTGTATGCTGCCTTAAAGATAGTAATAAAACAAATAGAGATCTGTTCTCATTTTGTCTGCTGACTTTTGGAGATGTGATTGTTTCTAAAATAACATAAATTCTCAGATTTTTTTCACTGTCCAGGAAATAATTCTAAAGTGTTCTCAAATATGAACTCACAGTAGGTAAGCCTCCAAGGTCTGAAATGATAACTATTAGTATAAAAATTCATTTCAGTGATGACATCAATACATCAGACATTTCAGTAATTCCTTATTATACTTGGGAAATATTCAAAACCCTTCATGTATCTCTTCTTATATGATAGGCCACACACTGACCGCCCAGTGTCATATATTGGCAACATTTCATCTAGTAAGCCACAGTGTTTTTCTTTCCCTTGTTTGGTATAATAAATGCTTTCACACTTCTATGTCTTTGCACCCTCTGTTCTTCCCAAACCAGCTTCCTGCCATTATTTTCTGGGGTGCTCATCCTCACCCTTCAGTTCTCATCTAAATATCTTTCTCACATAGAATCTTCGATTTATTCTGCTGCAATCTGTCCTCACATGTCACAGCTCTTCACACATTTGCCAGTTTCTAAAAATGATTGTAAGGTTTTTATGGTGGGATTATCTTTTTAATGCATATGCCTTCTGCAAGCTGGCACTTGTCTGTCTCGTGCTGAGCAAGAGGTAAGCCAGTTAGCTGAGTGACCCTGTCCTTGCAGTATCACTGAGGGAAACAGTGAGTCCTAACATTTACAGCCTGAAAGAGTTAGCACGTTCTCCCACATCTCTGAAGATTATTCAGAACCAGAAGAAAAACAAGCAAGAAAGAATTTTGTTGTTTCAAGGTACACTCTGGTCATCTAAATTATTTAAACTTTGGGTTGTGTTACTATTTGGTTTAATAAATAATGCCAATTTTTATTATCTTACTGCCCTGATATGTTTGTTTTATTTTATAAACTTTACATAATAATTTTTTGCTCAAATATATATATTGCTCAATATATATGAATGTGTGTGTGTGTGTGTGTGTGTGTGTGTGTGTGTGTGTGTGTGTGTAAAAGATAGAGAGAGAAAGGAGCTGGATGGAGAGAGAAAGAAAAAGGAGAGATGAAGGGAGAATTTCAAACATGGAATTTTAAAAGGAGCAAATATTTTAAAAGTCAGTGCTTCTTATTTCCTGTCATGTGTTTCCTCACTGATGGGTATAAAATTTCTCCTCTGTCTGCTCAGAGCACATGGTGTCTCTCCATAAGCACTTATCTAATCAGCACTGGGATCATATGGCACGTACTAAGCTATAATGGACAGTCTATGGCTGCACTCTCTTTGCTTTATATAATTGGCCCATTTTGGAAGGGTGTCCTGACTTTCCATTACTCAACACGATGTATGATGTAATGAAGAACACAATTTTGAACACATTTCCAGGAGGGAAGTCTAGTTTCGTGTTTTTCTTCTAGTTTAGTTAATCTAAATCACAGACCGAGCTGAACAATGTCAGTGGTCTACACTATAATTCATTAGCAATGGGAATCCAGGGATACTGCAAGACATAGTTTCTTTAAAATAAAGCAGAGCTGTCACCAGGGGATAGAGCAGGGCATCAGGAGAGGCAGATATGATACTGTAATAATCTCCATCCCAAGATGTACTCAGAGTAAAGCAGAAGTCAGATTACAGAGGAGAAAATAGTTAATGAGGACAGAGAAGTGAGCAGTTCACAGGAAGGAGTTACCAAGCACAATATTGTCATACTGTCAGAGATGCTGCACAACAGCCCAAAGCCTTCACCCTTGGGTCAGCTTGTTTCTTGTCAAAACTGAGAAGGAAGAAGGGGTGTAACCCCTTCTTAGTTCAGTTCCGGATCCCTTCAGTGAGAATAACTCTCAGAGTGATTCATCTTCCCCAAGCAGCAAGTCACAGACAAGTTACTACTTGTCAGTGCACAGCCTCTGCATTGCCTTTTCCTCCCGAGTAATCACAGTGCCAGTACTTTCATTCCCACCACACTTCCATTCTAAGCTCTCCAGCCACTATATGGCCAGTACAGGATAGACTATGCTCAGTGCATAAGAGTGATGGACAGGCAGACATGTGGACAGATAGGACAAGTGGCATAGACACATGTATCTGGGTAGGCCTATATCTGTGTCTTAATTCAAGTTTCTAAGAAGCTATCTAATGGAGCAGTCGTATAGACACTCACACAGTGAGAAATCTAAGGGAGTCTGCTTAAGAGTTATAAGGCATTTATTAGGATGAAAATTGGAAAAGATAACTCACCAAACAGAATAGGCGAATCATCACAGAGTTCTGGAAGGCTGAGGTCCTGTCCCATGCTGCTCTTGCTGCCTGAGCCAGTCTGCTCCATCCATCCAAGCCCACAAAGGAGAGAAGAGGGCTGCATATGTGCCTCTCAGGTCTTAAGAGTAGCCCCAAAGCCATGCCCCAGGGGCTGGTACTTCAAGGTAATAGGTGGAAAGGTACCCACTATATCTCCCACTTTTGTCTAAATAAGAAAGTTCTAACCTAATATAAAACTATATACAATAGGAATGATTGTCAATTATTGTCCAGGAGATGGGGAGGGTAATAACCTAAACAAAATAGAAATACAACCAACAAGAACAACATCAAACAAGAGACACATACTATATATCTAGAAATGTCCAGACCATAGGTAAGTCGCATGTTACAGAGATTATTCCAATAGCTGTTCTATCATGAAGAATCTAACTTTAGTACCTAAAATGTTCTTAGCTAAGATATGAGAAGATTATAACTGTAACTAGTCTTTAACCCCATCAAAGACCTGAGAAGGAAAATAATATTACCTGAGAAAACAGGAAGTACAAGCAAGCAATTTCCATAAATTGTAAGAATTGACAGAGACAGCTGGCAGCCTGGAAAATCATCTAAAGTTTCTCAGCACCATTGGGGCATCCGTTTTTGGCTACAGGCCTAGAATATCTGACAGACCATTATTAGAAGCAGAAATTTTGAAAGACTATCTTATCCTGTCTTGGCAAGGTTCAGCAGTTGCTTTTTGTGTGTGTGTCCTGCTTGTCCAGAAAGGACAACATGCATACTGTCAGCAGCTGATGAATGGGCAGTTCTTTGCCCAGCAGGCCATTTTGTGCCAAGAAGAAGACAACCTTCCATACAGAGTGTCTTTGAAGCCCAAGATTCTCTCGTGAGTAGATTGGTACTGCCAGGAGCAATCATGTCTCACATCAACAGAATTCTAAGTTATCAAAACATTTAGATGTCATATTCTCTGGATCTGTGAAGTGTTTGAAGATCACCTATCCATCTGACTTACGTTTCTGTAAATCTGAAAAACTTAACTAATATAACTATCAATATGACAAGCATGGGTGACTATTAATTTGTAAGTCTTATCTACCTAAATAACCTAAGAACTAAGGCTTCACATTAACAAGGTTAAACAGTCTGTAAATACATACAGTATAAGGACAATGACCTCAAAATTGTGACAATATACAAAATATCTTAAACAGAGGTCGAAATGTATAGGACAATATGATAACAATATCCTTAATATGTATCAATATATAAAATATCCTAAACAGAGGTAAAACATACAGACAGTATGACAAGTATAATTTTACATTTGTATCAATATACAAAATATTTCAAATAGGAGTAGGAATATGTATATAATATGACAATTATAGTTTTGAATTTGTATCAATATAAAAATTACTTTAAATAAGAATAGAAAAATATTTTATATTGTATCAATATACAAGAATCCATATCAGTGCAAATTATCTAAGGCGTGGTTCTCTGACCAGGTTACAGAGTGAGACTATGTCCAAAAAACACACCCATTCTCCAAAAATGAGAGAAAAGAAATTGGCATCAAAATAAGTATTCCCAGAATGTTTCTTACCTCTTTTGCATGCAGTGCTGACTTTAATGTCCACTTCGAAATGTGTTAGGCCACAAAAGTCAAGGATTCTGACTTCAAGTACAGATCTCTCTTTATTGTTTGAGAACTTCATACATATATAAAGATTATTTTATTGAAAGAAACTTATTCACTCTGAAGTGGGGAGAAATCAATCATGCAATATACCTGCACTTGACCAAAGCTCTGCACAAGTATCAATTAACAGGCTGTCAAATATTGCATCAGTCTCTTATTCTACAACAGCAAAAATAAATGTCAGCTTTAGAATTGTGTTTCTGGACATGATTTTGGGCAGTAGCTGGATAACAATATTAATAGATAAAATATATAATATTATAGTTTATGTGTGGAGACAAAAAATACCAGCAAATGATACATAATATTAAGTTAAAAAAACTATTTATTGTGTGAGAATGTGGAGCTGTGGCAGCTGTGAATGAGAAGGCAGTGGGGAAATGCTGTGTGTTGCTCAGGTAACTGATCAGACAGGCAGGAAAATTAACTGTGTTTCCAACTTCCTGCCACACAGAAGTGCAATTCAGGAACATAGGCTGAGGTAAACCATTACTGTGAGAAGTAAAGTTTTCCACCTTTGATTAGGAAACAGAAGAAAGAGTTATGCATATAAAAACACAGAGAACATTAAGAAATGGGTTTCTTTACAGATAATGCAAGCAGTAACGGCAACAACAAAAGATGCTTTCATTTGCTACGCTCAATGTAAAGATAGTAAAAAAGACAAGTTACACTTAGAATGTACGTGAATTTACATGATCAACAGAGGACTACAATTCAACTCATATCGAAACTTCTCCAGATTTGCGATCAATGGATAAACATTCCAAAAAGAGAAACTGGCAAACGGGGCACAGCAGGTGGAGGAAGTCTAGTAGTCAAAAGAAGAAACCAGGTTTAACTTACTAGTCATCAGTCAGACACTGGCAACACTATTGAGGCACAATGTAATATCCACCACAGCATCAGAACCCAAAACTTGTGAATGAGGAGTTTTAGACAAAGATATGTCTCATGTTCTAAGAGAAGGCACTTTGTGTAAATTACTTGAGGACTGATGCTACAAGGTTTAGTAAAGTTAAGGATGTGTAGAATCATTGGTTGTATAAGCCTGTGTCTTATAAGTCAGAAGCACTCAGTGTTGGTAGTGGTGTGGTTTATGATTAGAAAGATAAAAACACTTAAAAGTCAATGATAGGGGCTGGAGGGAAGGCTCTACAGTTAAAATCACTGGCTGATCCTCCAGAGGACTGGAGTTTAGTTTCCAGCATCCATGTGTCAGCTCACAACCATCTGTGATTTCAGTTTCAGGGGATGTGATGCCCTCTTCTGGTCTCTGCAGGTACCAGACATGCACATAGTGCACAGATATACATGCAGGCAAAACACCTGTATGAATACCAATAAATAAATAAGTAAATAAGTAAATAGTCAGAGATGATTTAAAATGGGACAGTCCAAGGTAAGTCTACACATGTAACATTCTCTGATCCATCAACTTAAGTGAGAATTTTGATCTATTTGCACTTCCTTCTACAACAGTCTGGACAAAGAGCCTCCCCCACCCTTCATATGTGGGCATCCTCATTATCTTACCAGGTTCCTCATGTCTCACCCTTCCCCAGCAGGTGATGCCACTCTGATAGCAGTAAGGATGTTGTGCAGTCAGGCGCTAGCCACACTCCTTTGTTCTTCTGCCTCCCTTTCATCATTCCTGCCTCGATCTCCATTCTGTTCCTTGGCTTTGTGAAGTCCTGATCTGAGCCCAGTCACTGCCCCGCTACAAACCCCTATTGTTGTGGTCCCTCAACTCATTGAGATGTCTAAAGGAAAGACTTCCATACTACACACACACACACACACACACACACACACACACACACACACTCTCACACTCACGCACGCACGCACGCACACACATACATAGTGAGCAAGTTTTTCTTTAACAAATAATGTGTCTCTGGTATATATTCATATGTACATACATGTGTAAAATAAAACCTATAATGAACAAAACACAACTTGAGACATGAAAGCTAAAATTTTTGAAATATAACTATGTAAGAATAAAAGTAATAGCAAAATATAATGTTGAGCAAAAAAAACATGGTACACAAGCAGTATAAACATGTATTTGTACAAAAATTTCAAAGTCTGTATTTTGAGATTTTTCTGTAGAAAAGCAAATAGATAATTAGGTTGAGAAATTTATTTTACCAATATTGAAGGATGTGGATGTCTGCTTAGAAAGTAAAAGATAGGCAGGCCTGTAGAGATGGCTCAGCAGTGAAGAGCATTTACTGCTCCTCCAGAGAACCTGAGTTCAGTTCCCAGCATCCAGGCCAGGTGACTTACAACTGCCTGTAACTCCAGATCCTACATCCTCTATGAGACTTCTGCAGAAACTTGTACTCACATGGCACACACACACACACACACACACACACACACACACACGTCAGTAGAAATAAGACTAAAGCTTTAAAAACTTAATAGTTTGGAAAAATATATAAGACCACAAAGGTTGCAGATGCTCTACATCTAAAGTGGGTTTTCACTGGCACACAGGGATTGCAAATGCTTCCGGAATTAGTCTGGCTCCTGGAAATCTCTTTTGCAACTGTTGTAAAATATTGAAGCGTGGTAAATCTGAATAGTGTGAATGTGGATGCCAGTTTATTATTCTATCTGTATCTGTAAACATTAGATATTGCCTATTATATAATGCAACAAATGTTAAAATATCATAAAATAAATTAGATTAATGTCATAATAAAATGAAAACTTCTTTTATGCTATTAAATATTAAAGCATTCAAATTGCATTATGCCTGTATAGCCAGTAAATGTCATATGAAGAAATGTACCATATAAGTTTGAATTGTAGCACTGTAGGGTTATTTTCTTTCTAGGGGAAATTAATTAACCTTGTTGAAGTTTATCATATATAAATTAGTGAAGTCCTCATGACTTACATTATCCCAGGAAAATCTTAATTTGTAATGAAACATACTGAAAACCTATGTGATAAGCCAAAAACAACATATATAACAGGGCTGGGAAAATGACTCTGTGTCAAAGCACTTGCTATGCAAATGTGAAGATATCAGTTCAAATGCCAAGGACTCAAAGCTGGACAGGTAGCACAGCTGTCTATAATCCCAGCAATCTTACAGAGAAAGCAAAGCTAGAGACTGGAGCATCCCATGAAACACACAGGTCAGCTATCTTCCTGTACTCAGCAGAAAACAACACAGACATGTCACAAACAAGGTGAAAGGTGAAGACCGACACTCTAGATTGTCCTCTAACCTCCACAGGAGTGCCATGGCACATAAGTGCACACACTCCTAACAGTTCTCTGTGGACAGAACGACAACTAATGGATCACATTGTCCTGATATATTCAGCCTTTCTCACCCTCAGTAATAAACTGACTACTAAATACACACCAACCCAGACCTACCTCAACTCAACCTTTGGACTTTACCCAGGACCTCTAGATCATTCCTTTTCCATGTTATGAACCTCTTTCTCCCTTTCTCAGCTTTAAAATTGGTAGTGGTCAATCTTGCCTTGGCATTCCTCCTGAGGTATTCCAAAATATCAAACATATTTTAAAAGAGCTTGAAATGTTCACAGGTGGGATTTTAAGACACGTGATCACAGTTGCCCAGAAAATAGTCGTCTCCTGTGTCATGACAGTGCACCAGTTTTAGTTTTCAGTTGGATTTCTAAAAGTAATCTTACGTAAGCCACAGAGGAACATCGTATGTGTGTCTTTATTACTTACATGTTACAAATGGGAATGTGGTGGCTCAGCAATAGTACATGAGTTGCTGAAGAAAGGACAGAACCTTAGTCTAAATGAAGAATTTTCAATACTCGGGTACTAAAAGTGTTTCCTGCGTACCTTGTTCCTAAAAATTTAGAGGAGGCAAATGGTTATGGCAATCTAGGGGTCTGGAGAGTCAAATGCCCAAGTAATCATCAATAGATATGTAGATAATACTAAGATTTACTTTATAAGAGTCTAGTATTTATAACATGGCACTTTCAGATACTTTCTTTGTGTATCATAAACATCCCACAAATCTTAATTAAATACATACGTTACATGAACCTAACTTAGAAATAAAGTCTCTGCTAATTCTTCCCACACTAAGTAATTAAAACCTAAAAATTTCTTCCTGAGACTATGAACATGGGTGTCATTAAGAGCTATTACCATTACATATGAATTGAAACGTGATCTTGCTTTCAAGTTGATTGGTTTTCACATAGTAAATCTAGGGTTCATTTTCCTTGTCTATATATTGTCTATTTAGGGCTTTTCAAGATTTGTATATTTTTTCAATATTTAACCAATTACCAAACTTTTGCTGGGTAGATCTTTCTCATGGATTACCTTTACAAAGGGATCAACAACTCAATTTATCAGAGGTCCCCCCTCAAGTACTGTAGGAATGCTCATGTAGAATCAAATCTAAAAAGTAGAAACACTAAACATAAGGGCAGACACAGTTTATATTTTGTTCTGCTTTCACTCTGTTGCTGTGATAAAACACTGACCAAAAGCAACTTGGAGAGGAAAAAGTTTATTTAGCTTCCACTTCTGGGTCACAAGACACCACTGAGAGAAATCAGAGAAGGAACTCAAGGCAGGAAACGGGAAGAATTGTTAGCTGGCTCCTTGTTCATCTAGCTTGTGACGACCGTCCGCCATTACAAGATGGCGCCGGCCTCCTCTCAGGGCGTTGCCCTAAGTCGTTTGCCACATCAGCTCCGCTGTGCTGTTTGGCACTCTTCCGCCCGCCAGTCTGCCTAGCAACGCCAGCTGACCAATCCCAATAAGCCTCGGGTGTCAGGCCAGCTAGACACGCCTACAACCTGCATATAAGCACGCCGACATCCGTGGTCGGGGCCCCTCACCTTCAGCTCTCCCTCAACCGAGCAGCGCTTCAATAAACCGTGATTGAAGAAGGATCCTCGAGTCGTGGTGTTATTCCCTGCTGGTCAGGGCTCGCCGCAGCTGGTGCCGAAACCCGGGATCGAACCAGGGACCCGGGAACCTCCGTGGCAGCACCACGGTGAGGGGCCGAAGAGGATTCAGAACTTCACACGGGAAGCGGATGACGTCGGTAAGTCCCCGGGCATGTTGATTGCGGGAACTGACCCTCTTATTGTTGCTGGACTGCTCCCTCTGATTTTTATTGCTGTTCTTTTGTGCTGTTTTTGGCTCCGGTGCCACAAGCCCGGGCAAGAGTGCCTTTGTTGCTGTGTCTAAAGCGAAAGTAAGTCCGCTGTAGATAAAGCGGCAGCGCACGCCCGTGGATAAATCTTGTGTAGATAAATAAGTATCATGGGTAATAAGCACAGTTCGCATTGTGAGGCTTTCATACAGCCAGCCCAGGCGATTTTACGCCAGAGAGGTTTAAAAATCAGTAACGGTACCCTTAGACAGGTTTTGCAGGATATCGATCGGACGGCTCCGTGGTTTACGGTCTCTGGAGACTTAACTGTCCCCAGCTGGGACAAACTAGGGAAAGACCTAGCGAGAGCCAGAGAGGAAGGTACACTTAAAGCAGGGACTTTTCCATTCTGGAAGCTGATGCGATCTTGTTTAAAAGACGATCGAAATATGGAGGCGCTCAGGGCAGGCAGAAGGGCATTAACGGCATATCAGGACAGTCTCTCAGGGACAGACAGCAGGGATGATGAGGAAAAAGGGGAAAAAAGGAAAAAGAAAGGAGAAAAACAAAAACAAAAGGGAAAGACAAAAGG
Source organism: Peromyscus eremicus (assembly GCF_949786415.1). Classification (NCBI taxonomy): domain Eukaryota; kingdom Metazoa; phylum Chordata; class Mammalia; order Rodentia; family Cricetidae; genus Peromyscus; species Peromyscus eremicus. The sequence continues at coordinate 36,934,081 of NC_081420.1, forward strand.
GAAAAAGGATGAAGGCACACTAGGGGTAGAACCGAGTGCACCGCTCTACCCGGTATTAGATGAGTTTGCTGCAATGCATCTTTCAGATGAGGAAGAGTCAGAGGACGAATTGTCAGAAGGGGAAGAGATAGATTTGGAAGAGGAAGCTGCTAGATATGAACAGGATAGATATGGTAAATGGGAACCGCCACTAGGTAGTAAGGCGCCACTGCCTGGCGGGCGGAAACCGCCACCATATGATGAACCGAGTTCCGGATGTCACTTTATTCGGGGGAAAAACTTGGTCCAAATTAGCTTCCGCCTTCCCCGTATTTGAAGATCCTCAGACAAATAATAGATGGCATGAACCAATTTCTTATAAACAGCTTAAAGATCTAGTGCAATCGGCCCAAACATATGGCCACTCAGCAAGTTATACACAGACCTTGTTGCAGAGATTGACTACTCAAGCTATGACTCCATCAGACTGGATGGAGGTAGCAAAAGCATGTCTTTCCACGGGACAATATTTGGATTTCAAGTCCATTGTCACCGATATGGCCCATGCTCAGGCACGCATTAATGCCCAGCAACTTCAACAGCCTGCCTGGACAGCTGACATGCTACTCGGCCAAGGGCAATGGGCAGCTAATCAGACAGCATATCCAATACAAGTGTATAGCCAGATCAATGAGATTTATTTGAAAGCATGGAAGACCTTACCTAAGAGGGGGGAGGTGTCCGGTAACCTTACAAAGATCATACAAGGACCAAATGAGCCTTTTTCAGACTTTGTGGCAAGAATGATGGAAGCTGCAGGGAAGATCTTTGGCAGCTCAGAGGAGGCAATGCCCCTAGTTCAGCAGCTAGTATACGAGCAAGCTACAAAAGAATGTAGGAGAGCCATTACACCATGGAAAAGTAGAGGGCTTGAAGCCTGGCTGAAAGCCTGTAGAGAGATAGGTGGCCCTCTTACCAACGCGGGCCTTGCGGCAGCCGTTATGGCTGCTAGCAGACGAGCAAACAAAGGAACAGGAGCCTGCTTTAGATGTGGACGGACGGGGCACGTAAAGCGCGACTGCCCACAGTCCGGTCCTAGAACTGCCAACAACAATGCCAAAACTCCAGGAACTTGCCCTAGATGCAAAAAAGGGAAACATTGGGCTAATGAATGTAGATCTGTCAGGGACATCAATGGGCAGCCCATTCCTGATTCAAACCGCTCCCCGATGCCAAAAAACGGGCAGCGGGGCCCCCGCCCCCAGGGCCCGAATGCATATGGGGCAATTCAGGAACCCAATCTACGCCCACCGCCGAAGTCAGGCGAGCAACCGCAGGCTCCGCAGGGCTGGACCTCCGTGCCACCTCCGGACTGGTACTGACTCAAAGCATGGGAGTACAAATACTTGACACTGACATGTCAGGACCCCTTCAAGATAATACTGTAGGAATAGTTTTAGGGAGATCTTCTAATACTATGAGGGGTCTGACAGTCTTGCCTGGAGTAATAGACCCAGACTATCAGGGTATAATTAAGGTCATGTGTCACTCTCCTTTTGGGATCATATCGATTGCCCCTGGAGACCGCATTGCACAATTGTTGATAGTCCCTTCCATACATGAAAACTTTCCAACTAAGGCTAAACAACGAGGCTCTCAGGGCTTTGGCTCGACAGGTGTAGATCTAGCCTGTCTGTCCTTGGACCTTGGCAGCAGGCCAATGCTAACATTAAAGATTGAGGGCAAGGAGTTCTCGGGCCTTGTGGATACTGGCGCGGACAGGAGCGTCATGCGCCGGGAGGAATGGCCAAGGCATTGGCCTCTACAGGAGGCATCCCAATCTTTACAGGGCCTGGGTTACCAAGAAACACCTGAAATTAGTGCAAAAACACTATATTGGCAGACTCAAGAACAACGAGGTACCTTTCAACCGTTTGTAGTGCAGATTCCTATTAATCTATGGGGCAGAGATATCCAGCAGCAAATGCAATTGAAGTTGACTAATGAATATTCAGAAGTTAGTAAAGAAATAATGAGAAGGCAAGGTTATTTGCCCGGGAGAGGGCTAGGACAATCATTACAAGGAAGGACTGAGCCCATCCCCGAGAAATTTAAAACAGATAAGAAGGGTCTGGGTTTTTCCTAGGGGCCACTGAGGAAATGTTATGCATTCCATGGACAACTGATAAGCCGGTATGGGTGCCTCAGTGGCCCTTAACATATAAGAAACTTTCGGCTGCTAAAGATTTGATTCAGGAACAATTGGAGTTGGGACACATCGAGCCCTCACTTTCTCCATGGAATTCCCCCATATTTGTTATTAAAAAGAAATCAGGAAAATGGAGATTATTACATGATTTGAGAGCAATTAACAATCAAATGAAGATTATGGGCCCAGTGCAAAGAGGGCTACCTTTACTTTCAGCCCTTCCTCAGGGCTGGCCTGTATATGTAATTGACATTAAGGATTGTTTCTTTTCTATTCCTCTCGCTTCGAGGGATAGAGAAAGATTTGCTTTTACTCTCCCTTCCATAAATCATGAAGAACCAGATAGGAGATATCAGTGGAAGGCTTTACCTCAAGGCATGGCTAACAGTCCCACTATGTGCCAAATTTATGTAGCCAAGGCCATTGCTCCTATTCGGCATAGCTTTCCCTCTGTTCGTATAGTTCACTATATGGATGATATTTTGTTAGCTGCCTCCAATGTTGAGTTGTTGGACAAATCTTTTATAGCACTGCAAAAGGGTCTGGAGCAATGGGGACTGTTTTTCGCCCCAGAGAAGGTGCAGAAGACAGAGATAGTTCACTTTTTAGGTGCCCAGGTAGATGGCAAAGCCATAAGGCCTCAAAAAATATGTATAAATACCTCCCATCTTCATACCTTGAATGATTTCCAGAAGTTATTAGGTGACATAAATTGGCTTCGCGGGTATCTAGATATACCTCGGCATGTCTTACAGCCCTTGTTTAAAATTCTTGAAGGAGATTCTGATGTCAACTCTCCCCGAGGTATGACTCCCGAGGGAAGTCGAGCTCTGGCTATAGTGGAGGAGGCTATTGGTCGAGCACAAGTCGCTCTACTGCAACCTGAAAAGCCTTTGCTGTTATGCATCTTGCAAACAGCAGGAGTCCCCCTAGGAGTCCTGTGGCAGGATGCACCTTTACTGTGGATTCAGGGACAATCCCCCGGGCTGAGAACACTCTCATATTATCCAGACTTGGTTGCTCACCAAGCTTTTGTGGGAATAAAATTAGCAATTCAACATTTTGGTAAAGAGCCTGACAAACTTATTATTCCTTATACTCAAGAACAGGTTCAAATTCTAGTGGCCTCTACAGAAAATTGGCCAGTATTAATAACCTCTTATTCTGGAGTAATTGATAATCACCTCCCTTCTGACAAATTACTTTTTTTCGTAAATAAAAATGAAGTTTATTTTCCAAAACAGGCTGCTTCATCACCTATTGTAGGTGCAGTGACGGTGTACACTGATGGGTCTAGAACAGGTCATGGTGCATATGCCCAGACAGGTCAAGATCCAAAAGTATTCCAGTTTACACCTGATAAACCACAAGTGGTGGAATGCTTAGTGGTTTTACAAGTTTTTCAGGACTTTTCAAACTGTGCTATAAATGTTTTTTCTGATTCTCATTATGTGGTCAATGCAGTTGCCCATTTAGAAACAGCTGCTGTTATTCAAATGCATAGCTTGGCAGCTCCTGTATTGGTACAGATTAGGCATGCTCTTTTAAAACGCAACCACCCTTTTTATATTGGCCATATAAGAGCACATTCCTTGTTGCCTGGACCTATGGCTGCCATGAATGATTTGGTTGATAAGGCGACACGCCTTGCATTTCTGTGTTTGAATGATTCTGTTTCTCAGGCAACAGAGTTTCATCGTCTTTATCATGTTCCTGCTAACACCCTGCGCTTGAAATTTTCGATTTCTCGTGAGCAAGCGCGTGCAATTGTTAAGCAATGCACTGGGTGTGTCCAATTTCTGCATCCCCCCCATGTGGGGGTCAATCCCAGAGGTCTTAAACCTCTTACCCTTTGGCAGATGGATGTAACCCATATTCCTGAATTTGGAAAGCTTAAGTATGTACATGTTTCCATTGACACCTATTCTGGGGTCATTTTTGCCTCACCACTGGCTGGGGAAAAGGTGATTCATGTGAAAACCCACTGCCTGGATGCCTGGGCTGCTTGGGGAAAACCACACATATTAAAAACTGACAATGGCCCAGCATATGCATCCCGAGGGTTCCGAGACTTCTGTACTCAATTGCAAGTCACTCACAAAACAGGACTACCTTATAACCCTCAGGGTCAAGGCATCATTGAGCGTGCCAACCGCACACTCAAGGAATTGTTAATTAAACAAAAAGGGGGAATAGCAGAATACGCTACCCCTAAAGAAAGGATTGCCTATGCCTTATTTACTTTGAATTTTTTAATTCGAGATGCAGACAATAGGACGGCCGCTGACCGTCATTCATGTCTGGCCTCTGCCCATCAACAACTGGTATTGTGGCGTGATGTGCTTGATGATAAATGGTATGGCCCAGATCCAGTTATAATGAGATCCAGGGGAGCTATTTGTGTTTTTCCACAGGAACGTCCGGATCCCATCTGGGTGCCAGAAAGGCTCACCAGGAAAGTGAAAGAAGCGCCACAGGATGATTCCATGGAAGATTCCAAGCTACTGGAAGATGGGCCTGCTGCTGTTCCTGATGACATGGAGCGTAGGGAAGATGGAGCCGAGATGGGGGATCCTGTCAGCCTACCCGAAGCCCATGCCAGTCCGCCATAATGCGGCTGTGTTTCCTAGATTCTTTACTACTTCTAAAGAGTTGGGCCTCCCCTCTTTGCCATTAGACAAACAGATTGCCCCTTTAGGAGAAGATAGAAAATTTCAGGAAGAGGGTTCACTTTGTTTTGTGTTAACTGATGTAGATCCAGACAACGAACCCTGCCTGGCCTTTAAGAAACAAGGTTTAGCATGGTTTAAAAATGAGCAAAAACTTCGAAATCTTACTGGGGGGGATATTACATGTAATGCAAATCAAACCCAATGTTATTATCTCACCTATGCCGCTGTGTTTGAGAAGGCGGTTTGGTTCAATGGCACCTTTTTAAGCTCAAAGGATAATCTCTCGGATTCCGAGATGCCACCAGTCCAGCAAAGATTTGCCCCGCATTGTTGGCATACTTATGAGCAGGAGATTTGGCCTTGGTCTGATTGTCAGTCAACTGCAGTTGCTTGGGCTGATGCTAGCAAAAGTTTTACATTTTCACCTGATATGCGAGGTCCTAAGAGGGGTAGGCTTATGTATAATCAAGGTTTTTTTATCCAGAACCCACTAATGAAACCCTATGATAAATGGATACTCTGTGGTGTTGAAGGTAGTTGTACTGAGTTGAATGCCTTTTCCCTCCTACAAGGGGGAACAGCAGGTCTTTCTAGTTTTTTAGGTACATTCGTCCAAAATTCAACCATGAAAGTGCAAGTTAGCGAGGAGGAGGGCAATGCTACAGTTTTTCAGCCAAAGGGGCCACCAACTGGTGGATATAAAACAATAGTAGAACATCTTCATAATCATACATATCCTCCTGCTCCTGTGTGTGTTTATTCTCCATTTTTGTTTATATTAAGCAATTCTTCCTTTGGCAATTGCACTAATCAAACATGCTTTCTTTCTCAATGCTGGGATGCAGAACAATTTACTAGAGCCTTGGTGGCCAGAGTCCCACGGTGGATCCCTGTGCCAGTGGAAGCACCTAGCACCATGACACTGTTTAGACCTAAACGAGATTTTGGTATCACTGCAGCGGTTATAGTGGCCATCTCCGCCGCTGCCACAGCCGCCACAGTTGCTGGCATAGCCATGTCTACTACAGTCCAGACAGCTTCCACCCTCAACAGTATTTCTCAAACAGTGGCACGAGCTCTGGACTCACAAGCTGTTATTGATACACGCCTCAGAGGCGGAATACTAATTGTAAATCAAAGAATAGATCTTGTCCAAGAACAGCTGGACATGACCTGGCAGCTGGCTCAGTTGGGCTGTGAATGGAAATTTAATGCCCTTTGCATTACCAGTGTCCCTTATGATAATTACACTAGGGCCGCGAATCTGTCCCGCTCTTTATCTCTTTACCTTGCAGGAAATTGGTCCCAGGATTTTGATGCCCTCCTCGGGCAACTCCGGCAGGCGGTGTTGGTCATCAATTCCACGCGAGTGGACCTTAGCCTGGCGGAGGGGATGACTTCCTGGATCACCTCAGCAGTTTCCCTGTTTAAGGAATGGGTGGGGGTTGGTATGTTCGGTTGTGCACTTGCTGCGGGCGTTATCCTGGCGCTGTTCTTGCTGTGTCGGATATCTCGAAGGCGTAAGGTGGAAAAAATGGCGATTGCTAAGGCTTTGGCAGCCTTGGACGCGGGCAGTTCCCCTAAAGCCTGGATAGCTGTACTCAGGGATGCATAATGCAGTGCCCTTGCACCTGGAGGCGTTCATGCCATTGCACCCAGAGGGACTGTACTATTGCTCTACTAGTCCTTCACTGCCTTTGCACCTCCAAGGGTTTACACCCATTGCACTGGAGAAGGAGTGTTGGCTAGCTAAGGCCTCCTTCGATCGGTCTACGCATCATGAGGTGGAGACCTGAACAGGAGTAAGTCCTTTTCTGCCATTTTCTAAAACAATATAGGGGGAACTGTGACGACCGTCCGCCATTACAAGATGGCGCCGGCCTCCTCTCAGGGCGTTGCCCTAAGTCGTTTGCCACATCAGCTCCGCCGTGCTGTTTGGCACTCTTCCGCCCGCCAGTCTGCCTAGCAACGCCAGCTGACCAATCCCAATAAGCCTCGGGTGTCAGGCCAGCTAGACACGCCTACAACCTGCATATAAGCACGCCGACATCCCTGGTTGGGGCCCCTCACCTTCAGCTCTCCCTCAACCGAGCAGCGCTTCAATAAACCGTGATTGAAGAAGGATCCTCGAGTCGTGGTGTTATTCCCTGCTGGTCAGGGCTCGCCGCACTAGCTTAGCTTCCTTATACAGCCAGGACCACTTTATCCAGGGAATGATACCACTTATAGAGTACATCAATTAACACCCAAAAGAATCCCCAATTAGACATGCCTACAACCAACCTGATAAAGACAATTGTTCAACTGAGACTTTTTATCAGGTGGTTCTAGGCTGTGTCCAGATGACAGTTAATGGTCTGCATATCACTAAACTTCTCTCAAGAAAAGCCTGTGTATTATCATTGATACTACACTTTCAAGCAAGTTGAATCATATTTTAAGCCTTATAAATGTGAGTACTCAGTATTTTGTAGCTAAAGACATTTGTATAGAAAATGTGAATGAAAAACATTCATTTTCTTCCAATAAAGGCCACATAAATTGCTTTGCAGAAAAATAATCATAAATTTCATATCAAGTTTTGACTAAGACAGTGTGTCTGAATACATGTAGTAATAACGATTTAACACTGAGGTCAGCTGTCCAGTCCCTATTTGCAAGGCACACAAGAGAGGGTCCAAGCACCACAAAACTTGTATGTCCAATTTGTCTAGTGTCACTGACTAGCGCTCCTCTTTGAAAGTATGTTTGTTGAAAATCAGACCTTGCTCTGTAGTGTTAAATTATCATGCTTGTCTTCTTAAAAGTTGTGTCTGTGCTAGCAATGTAGCTCAGTGGTGAACATTTGTTTGACATGAACAAGGCCCTAGTTTACATTTCAGTACTATGAAAGAAAAAAAAATGTTTCCCCATATCTCTTTCTTTAGGTACCATTCATTATTCTTAGTGCAGTTTTAAGTTCTGGCTTTTCTATATTTTGTGAAAGTCATTGTGTTTTCATATTCAATGGGAGGTAAGGTGGATAAAGACACAGGTGAAATGAAAAGTAGATATGGCCGGGCGGTGGTGGTGCACGCCTTTAATCCCAGCACTCGGGAGGCAGAGCCAGGCGGATCTCTGTGAGTTCGAGGCCAGCCTGGGCTACCAAGTGAGTTCCAGGAAAAAGGCACAAAGCTACACAGAGAAACCCTGTCTCGAAAAAAACCAAAAAAAAAAAAAAAAAAAAAAAAAAAAAGAAAAAGAAAAGTAGATATAGGGAATGGTAAAGGTAGAGAAGGTCGAACACATAGTGGAGTGCATGGGGATGTGGAAATAAGGAAATACAAGGCTTAATCTAAATGAAGCATGCATGAAGAACTTGCTTGGGGACCCATGATGTGACAACCCAAGTAAAAAATATAGTTATATATAATATAATATATGTACAGATATAAATACTTATGTCAGAAGGCAATTCACTTAAAAGTGTTTATCATGTATGTCATATGACATGAATAAACAAACTCTCCAAGGGAATGAAGGCTCAAAGAATGAGTGTTACTTTCAGTCCCTCAGTTTTGATTTCTTGTAAGATATTATTCTGTAATTATTCCCCTTTATCAAAATTTTTTCCTGGGTGGGGTGTGCTGGCACAAAATTTATCTCTACACACAACAGATGAGACCCGATGATTACTGCAAGTTCTGTTAGTTTGAAACAAGCCTTTGCTACATAACCACACCCTGTCTCAAAAAAAAAATAATGCAAAGAAAGAAAATAGTAAAAGCACAAAGCAAGTTTTACATCTGAAAGTGGGAGAGACTGCTTCAAGATCCTTCTTAATGCTGATTGAACTTTTCCAGGGAAGAACTCAGGTCTCAGATGTGTCAATGTCTTTCCAGTTAGATGCCGTTGTTAAATGGGGATGGAAGCAAATCTAAAGAAAAAACACGGGAACAAAGGTTGACAGACTAGTTTGACTACTGCCTTGCTATGTACAAAGTTTGAAAAAAATATGCACTTATTTTGTTTCTTATTCAAGTCTCTAGATAGGAAATCTGACATGATTTTATGACATTTCATAAAAGCAAAGCAATTTTATTTAAAATTATAATTTCTAGAATTCTGTGTAGAAAACAGGAAAGATTTCTAGACATAAAAATCATCTTTATGAATGACTGATAAAATTGCTTACAAAACATAAGAGTCTGTAAATTCTGCCATTTAGTCAAGCAATGTCTCAAGTGCAGGTAATCTTTCAAAAATATTAATTAAAATTTTATGAGTATTTATTAACCATTGAGCATTAAATTAGAGCTATTATAGAAACCCTTGATAATAACACTCAGATAAAATAAATGTAGGGAAAAAAGAAAGCCCAAATTTGGTGCTGCCCCAGAATAATCAGTTACTAAAACGACATTTTAAACAGCACATGGAGTCTGCTCGGAAATGGGAGCAGCATTTGGAGCTAAAGGGCAACCTGCTTGCTGCAGATGCTCTGTGTGCCTCTCCTGAGAGAGTCTGGAAGTAGCGCTTCCCAAAGAGACATCCGGGTTAGCTTGCTTAGTTTCTGAAGACATGGTTTCTCACTGCCAAGGGGGAGAGAAAGCAACTTCCCAGCCCCCAGTGTCCAGCACTAGGCAAAGGTGAGGAGCAACTTATCAGAGCAATTGTAGCAGGCTCCGCTGTTTGTTCACAGATCTGTAGCATCTTCCATCAAGGTCACTGTGTGTGGAAACAGCCTCTGGAGCTGTCCTTCTTAGGAGGAGCCCTGTTCCTTTTTGAGACTGCACCTTGGATCCTCCTGGTCCATGCTTGTGGATGACTTTGCTGATGTGCATCCCAAATGGCTGTGGTGCAGTGACCTGTGAGTCCTCAGTGTGAGCAGGAATGGAGACTAGCACTGTAAGGACCTGGATATGTGTAAAGGTGATAAATCACGGTCATAACTGTTCAGGCCCTGTCTTCCTTTCTAGGCACACAGAAAAGTAGATAGAAACCATCTCTGACAGTCCTGTGACTGGCTCTACATGCAAATGACTGTCTCATCATCTCAGTTTTTCAATATTAATCCCAGAGACATTGTTGTTAAAATTGAAGAGTATGTCATTTATTTTCCTCTTTACAAGCCAAAATCCACTCTGTTCCTCCACCACTTGATGTTCTGCCCAAGTCAGCCCTGCATCATTATTTCTCTTTCAAAGCTGCAGCTGGATCCTTTATTCAAATTCAGCTGAAGACAGATCCTGGAGATTTATTAGCTTTGTAGTGTTGGAAAGAGACATGTGTTTGGTCTACATTTCTATGAAATGAGAATGAGCATATTAATTCCTCAAGTTAAAGAAAAAAGAACAGATTTAGAATAACAGAAAGATGGATATTCATTTCATAAAAGCTAATTTCCAATTACTGCTGTGCGTATGCATGGGCAAATAGGCAAGCGGATCAGATTGGCACTGGCAGTGTGAGAGAGCAGACAATTCTGCTAAATCAGAAGACATCTGGGGAACTCAAACAGCAGCAGTCAACATCGAGAAAGCATGTGTGGCATTTGGTGGTTTTGCTTTTGTTTGTAATTTCCAAATACTTAAACCATATACCTTAATTCTGGACTCAATACTTCATGAAATCCAGGAGGACACACAATGTTAAATTTCACATCATAGTCTTTGGAGTGACACTCACCAGGCGACACCTTAACCATAGTGCGGGGCAGTTGGCAAGGGGAAAGGTCCTCTGAGATGCTAATTGCAGCTCTGATGCTTAGACACTGGGTTGTTTCTGTCCTCACTACTGAGACTGTGTAGCTGCCAAGAAGATAGCTGAGGGAGTGTTGATTCTGGTCCACAGTTGGAGGAATCCATCCATCATGTCAAGAGGAGGTGTGGTGAAGAGAGGGTCCCTTGGCTGTGACAATAGGAGCAAAAGACTGTTTCTTCCTGTCTGGATGGATCAGGAAACAGAGGGAAGACAAGGAGTGGGCTAAATTATATAATCTCACAGGCACCCCTACACCCCAGAGCCCCACTCCCTCATGCAAAGCTCTGCTTTCTAAATATTCACCAACCTCCCCATGCAGTATCACCAGCTGGGGACTAAATGTTCAAATACATGAGCCTGTGGGAATATTTCACAAACTATAATACAAACTATTCCTAAACTGTTAATAAACTGTAGCAGAGTCTGTTTCTGGATAGAACATGGAAGTGTTGTTTTTTTTTTTTTTTCTCAATGTCAGACTGTTGCAAACCTTTGCAATTTCTTTCCCCTGTCTATTCTTTTTGTTTTTAGAACCAGGCTAGTCTTAACTCGGTAATTTGTTTATCTTAGTGATTAATTGCTGTGCTCGGGAGTAAATATCCTGAAACACATCAAACCTCTTTATATTGCTAAATGTGGTTAATGCACTTGTCCATTGAACGTGCATTGAATGATTGAGCAAAAACACCTGCTCCCAACCCCTTCTCCTTTCACTCACAACGATTCTCAGTGAGGGCATACTCCTAGAACATAGGCCTGCAAAGAGGTGAGATTCCCTGTGTTAGAGCATCACACAGAGCCCCACTAGTTGGCTCATCAGGTAAAAGTACTTGCCAACAAGACTGACAACCTGAGTTCAATCCCTGGAACTCAGATTCTTAAAAGAGATTAGGCTCCCACAAGCCATTCTTCATCCATCCACAGAGACATGCAAATAAATAAATGTAATATAGTAAAGGTTTGTTTTTTTTTTTTAAATCAAAATTACTGGAACTTGCAGAAAATGTTATTTGTTTCAAGATGGCGTGTACATACTTATGTCTCTGCATTTGTGTGGATACACATGGGTATATGTGCGCATGTAGAGGCCGGAGGTTGATGCTGGGTCTCCTCCCCACTAATGATTCTGCTAGCATAGGTCACTGGCTTGCATCAGAGAGAGATCCTCTGACTAGGTCACCCGAGCGAGGGCAGGGATTACAAACTGCGCACTACTCCCTTCCATCTTTTAAATAGGTGCTGGGAATCCTAACTCCAGGCCTAATCCCAAGCCTCACACTTTCGTGGGGGTGCTTTATCCACTGAGCCATCTCCCAAAAGTTATTTTTCTAATGCAAATGCATTTATGGATTTTTAAATATCTCAGTTGGAAACTGACTTTCAGAGACTGACCTTACAGCCTTCCTATTTTTTTTTAGTTTCCTATTTTTAGCATTCATTCATTCAATCTATTTAACATTCAATATACTACCCACAAAGTACTTTGAATTACTTGTCAGAATTGAAGTAGTGCTAACTACCACTAACCTTCAAATATCACTACTTCTGTGACTCTCTATTGAGTTGCTATTGGGCTAAATTGAGAAGGACTACATCGAAGCACCAGAAAAGGAAATCAGCGTGTGCACTTTGACCATAATGTCATTTGCCATTTAGTCAAATAAGTCAAAAAAGATACAAGGAGATAATTCACAGTGTATTTAGTTTTAATAACTAAATGTACTGAAAGTGCAATAGATGCATTTATAAAAGTATCTAAAATGTTACAAGGAAGCCCACTTTCATACAAATTAATAAAATTAATTGTAAGTCTTCAGGAATGGTGGTTGAGTTCATCAAATACATCCTCTTCACAAAGTATTCTTCATTCAATGAGAGATTTAATAGTAGTAAGGACTCCAACCAACTGACACCCATTGGAGAAAGAAACATTAATTCTTTTTTTAAAGATAACTGGAAATTCTTTGCCACATCTCCCAAATCCAAGCCATCTTAATCTTTAATCTCTAGTTAAAGCAAAAAAAATTGCCACAGGGAAGTGCTAGACTAGATTTGAAATGAAAGATTAATGACACATTTCACAGCCTGTATGACTCAATAAAAGTGGAACCCTGGAGAACTTACAGGGCCTGGGGCTTCTGGAGTTGTGGAACAATCATTATTACTTACTGACAAAGATTTCTCTCAGCACAGGGGCATTTGCGGCTCTGCTTCATGATCTGTAGAAAGGACTTTTCTTCTGTCATACAGATCACATAGAGCAGTGCCACTGTGGAAGTATGGTACACTCCAGATGGATATCTCCCATTGAAGGAGTTAGTTGTCAATAGCCTTGAGGAGAGGAAGTTATGTAAAGCTACACTTTTTATCAAATGAATTCCCCAAACCGAAGGAGATTTGTACCATCTACCTTAAACTAGTCACAATGAACAAAATTGAAGTACCAAACCCTAGGAAAAGTGTGGATAAACTGGGTAAAGGACAGGAGTTCCTTAAAGAAACCTAGGTTCTCACAGTTGCACCAGGTCCTTTGATCAGGATAGGTCTCTAGTAGGAGAGATTTGAAGTTCAATGGTCTGCAAAAACACACCTTGTAACTGTAGGGATTTGAAAACACACACACAGTACCTCACCATCCATTTAAAATTTATTTTTGTTTGGTTTTGTCTCTGTTTCACTCTTTGATGACACACTGCAATGTAACCCAATACCAACCCTGTCCAAGAATAGTCACATGCAATGAAATTAAAGCACAATTGTTCCATCCTACATGATACAAACTTCTCTTGACATCAGCTGAAAATAAGTAAAGTATAACAAAAGCACCCACAAGAGTCAGCATAGGTTGTTTTCCTTTTTAAATAGCTTCACATTTGTACAAGTATGCATTACAGACTGATAGAAGAGTGTATTTTATTTTAACCTCATAGTGACTGTAGAATAGATTTTACTTTTTCTATTCTCTAAATTTAAAAACAAAGTATGGGTAACAGCAACTCGTAGTCAAATAACCTGGCAACCCCTGTTTGTTTCCCACCTTGTCCTTCAGGGTGCTGGAGCTTCATGGCCAACAGACTACATGAAGATGAAGGTATTCTAAACTAAGGCAGTTCCCTGGTCGTAGGTCTTCCTCTCCACCTCCTCTTCATCCTCTTCTCTTTTTTTTTCTCCTTTTCTCTCCACTCTCTCTCCCTTTCCTTCTGCATCTCCACTGCAGAGACTTGAGGGGGTCACACTTGCAGCTGGTCATGGACACATGGCAGGAACTACCCATGGGTGTGAATATGTCTCATGAGAATCACTGGCTTTCAGAATTTTTACTTGTGACTTTTACTGTTTCATCAGTCTGATCACTGTGGAAACTGACAATGGAAATTGGGCAGAGTTGATTCAAAACCCCAAATCTATAGTAAGTAGGTCAAGATTCCAGTATGAATGATGAGAAGAAAAGATATGTCAGGATAGACAAATCACAGACATTAGGCACAGTGTCATTTAGGATCAGACAGGACATGGACTAGGTACTTGTTGCTTTGGCAGCTTATAGAAAGAACTCTGAAAAAGGAAGTGTATTTTGTGAGTTTGAAACTATTGATATTTGACAAGGCCAAATACCTGTGAACTGAGGCAAAGAGGAGCTATAAGTTCACAACAATTAAAAAGAAGAAAAATTCTGAAATTCAGAAACTGTGCACAGACAAAAGTCACTGAGTGGAAGATTTCACATAAAACTCCTCATTTGGAAGAAATGAGTGAGAGGGGAAATATCACCATAAGAGGCAGGTTTGCAAACAGGTTCCTCCAGGTTGAGACTACCTCTATCTGTGTATTTCCCAAAGCAACCTTATGCAAGGCCATCTTATTTGGAAAGTGATTTGAACAGAGATGGAGGCATGAGAAATTAGTTCTGGAATGAGAGGGGGTGGGGATTGGAATTTGGCTATTCTTAAAAGCAATTGTCCACCTTATATGGTCTTCTGGGATTTGGAGAGTTCATCTCAGAATGAAGGCAGATTTTCTTCCATAGGCAACCATTGCCCAGTGGCCACATTTCTATGCAGACCTACTTCAGTTGTATGCATTTTGACTGATAATTCTGAGAATGTCGTCAGAGACTTGCAAACATCAGATAGTTGATGCTGTAAAGGTGCTGGAAAATACCTGAAGCAAAATGCTCAAAGCCTACTTGGACCTGGATAGTTTTAGCCACAATGAAGTATGGGTCATGCTCTCAAAGTAGATCATAGGGTGTCAAGTAGGAACTCAGCAGAGCTGAGCGAAGTTGGCTTCTGAGCATGAAATTAAAAGGAAGAAAAGATGAGCTTTTAAGAATCATGTTTCAAAAAGAACAGCTTTATGTAGGCTGCTGATACAAAACTATCTAGGAATGGATCAGAAATCTATTGCATTTCTTAAAGAAAATACATTATTTTTCCAACAAAATATCAACAATACTTGTTTTTTTTTGGTTTTTTTTTTTTTAAAAAAAAAGTCGTTTTAAGAGTTTGAAAATTGAAATGATCACTAGACTGTCCAAAGTCCACAATGGAAAAACAGGCTGAAAAACTTGTGTAACTTGCAGAATGGGCCAATTCCCCAGTATCTGATTCACTTGTTGCCTGAGAAGATGATGAAAAAGGGAGAGCATCTTGGAGGACAGAGCAGTGCTCCTTGCTCCAGGATGAACAGGGAGAATGTGCAGACAGAAAAAAAAGGATGTGTACAGGTGCTTCCTGCACTACCAAGAAGGGCTGAATGAAATTTGGTGACTGCTCTTTCACCTCTCCCAGTGTGAGTGCTACTGCAATTCTTGCTGTGTTTTAACACTCGTCTCAGGATGGGCATGGGTGTTCTAGTTCCAGTTCCGTTACTGGGGTGATATGCCTTCACCCATACAACACTGAGGAATCTATCTGCCTTATGATTCCTGGCTAGTGTTCATTACCAGAAAGTCACAGAGGCCAGAGCTTGAGACAGATGTCCACACCACACAGTCAAGGACAGAAAGAAACAAGGACACCCATGCTGCCTGCTTGATTGTAGCTAGAGTTTTTCTCTCTGGGTGCCGTCAAGCCCTGGCAGTCCCTTAGCCCACTTATAAAATAAACATACAGATGCTTATTATTTAAACTACTTGGCCATTAGCTCAGGCCTACCATTGTCTAGCTCTTACTCTTATATTCATCCAATTTCTATTAATCTATACTTTGCCACGTGGCTCATGGCTTACCAGTCCCTTACATCTTCCTTGTCCTGGCGGCGGCTGGCAGTGTCTCTCTCCCTCAGCCTGCCGCTTCCCCCAATACTCTTCTCTGCTTGTCCCACCTATACTTCCTGCCTGGCTACTGGCCAATCAGTGTTTTACTTATTAACCAATCAGAGTAATGCATTTGACATACAGAACATCCCACAGCAATTGATGCTGGCCATGTGAATCTTAAAAAAAAAAAAAGACAACAACAACAAAAATGAATGAATGAATGAAATTCCAAATTTTTCAATCACACTTAGCTATCGAATCTCCTCATCGAAATGAGAGCTTTCAATTTCTACCTATCTCCTTATCTACCCAATTATTCCATGTATCCGTATTTCATTCAGACCTTATTCAAAGACCAAATTTTTCTCAAGCTTGAGCAATCTTGGTCATGTATGAGTTGACACTGTGCATTGATGGAGTAGAAACTTGAGACGAGAATAATATGCAATTCTAGTCCTCACATCCTTTTCCCTTTGTAATGTTTGACCACCTGCTTGAGTTCCTCACAGAATCATTTAGTCAAAAGTAAGAGAAGGAAACTCTAGCTAGGTCATTAAAAACCTATTTATGACAGGACATCGAATGGCATATGGGTGACCTCAGAGGAGACAGGGAACAAATGTGCAAGCAGTACAGCCAGGAACAATGACTACATTGCTGCTATGACCTTAAGCACAGACCCCCGGGTTTCTATTGCCAAGACTGACAGTCATAGGCACATAGACGTGCTACTGGAGTCTGTGGCTGTGGAATTCAGTTATAGCTGCCACTACTTGGAAAGTGTCTGGTTGCTGAATTCAACACCTTCCTCTTCAAAATCTAGCCTGCTTCATAACTAGAGAACAAAGCAGGGGCCAGCAAGATGGCTTAGTAGGGAAAGGCAGTAACGGCCAAGCCTGATTATCTGAGGTTGATCCCTAAACCGGCATGTTGGAAGGACAAAACTGACCCCTACAAGTTGTCCTCTGACCTCTACACAAGTCCACACATGGACACAGATTAAAATAATTAATTAATTAATTAGATAGATAGATAGATAGATAGATAGATAGATAAAATGTAATAAAAATAAAATGAAAACCAAGATATGAGGGCTGGGGAGATGGTTTGATAATTAAGAGGGCTTGCTGCTCTTTTAGAGGTCCTGAATTCTGTTGCCAACATCCACCTCAGACAGTTCATAACCATCTATAATTTCAATTCCAGGGGATCAGATGCCCTCTTCTAGACTCTGTGGGCATGACACTCACATGCACATGCACATAAGAACAGAACATAATATACACATAATTTAAAACATAATAAAATAAATCTTTAAAAGCAAAGCTATTTTTTTAAAAAAGCTGCACATGATAGCACATATCTTTAAGCCAAGTACTTGAGAGGTAGAGGCAGGTGGATATCTGTGACCTTGAGACCAGCCTGGTCCACATAGTGGGTGCTTGTCCAGTCAGAGCAACAGAGTGAGGCACAGTCTCAAAAAGAAAAGCAGAGTAATAAAAGCAGCAAAAGTCTACCTACGGAAGATTATCAAGCAAACAATTTGGGAAATTTTCTAAACATATGAAATCCATTTTGGAGCTTGGTAGCCAAAAGCAATGTCCAACGTCCACCACAATCCTAGGTGCTAAGGAAATGGTTCTATAAGATGACAGACTAGAGAAACATGAGAGGGATGGACGTATTCGGTTACTGCTCTTTGTTCACGTAGGGTGGTATAATGACACAGGGTACCTGCAGAATGCTGTGCCATTCCCTGGAGTCCAGTACAATCATTACCTCAGTCTCACCCAGTTTAACCAAAGTCACAGAGCTACTGAGAATGAGCTCTGATAGACACCCTCAACCCAGCCAAAGAGCCGGAAGAGGAGCTCAGAGCTACATAAGATGATGAGGAAAACTGACTAGGCCTCCACTATCAAAGGGAAGTGGGCAATTAGAGCAATTTCCCTGACACTCTAGGCAAAAATAGGCAGTTTGCCTGGCTCATCTAGGCCACTCCTTCAAACTGGGACTCATTTCGCCCATGGAGAACTCTCTTATTAGCTTCAGCTCCCAGTGAGTAACTAACTCAGGAATGTGCCCAGGGTAGAAACAGCCTTGTTTCTAACAAGCCCTTTTTAACTATGCCTAAATGTCCATGATTTTTTTTTATCTTATTGATCCAGGCTGCATTTAAAAGAATAACCTTTGGAGATGGATAACCAATGCCATATATCTTAAATTGCTATTAAGTTTAAAGCAGAAGATGTCAAATCAAATGATGAAAAATGAGCATTGGGTTCTCACTCTGGCTCACTCACCAAAGTCTCATTGACTACAGTAGGTATGAATCACCCGCAGTGACATTTACTTAGTGATGCCATTATGATTAATGTGTCATTTAGGCTGCTCCCCATTATGAAGGCTTGTCACATACTCACATGTGCCTCTGACTTCTTCTCAGTGTTGCTCCTGTGGTTTAGTAGGCACCACTATTTAGTATAATTAAGAGTAAAGACTGATTTGCAGGGCCCCAAAAAAGATGCTGAGACAGGAGGATTATAAACCCAGGCTAGGGCTTCCTTCCTAAAGCCCAGATTCTTCTTTGTATCCCAGAACAAAGCAAGGGTGGTTCTGACACAACATGCCCCCCACAAAAGGCATTTTCCCTCATTTTCTGTTCACCTGTTGGAATCGTACACCACCCTAAGCAATGATTTCCTTCTTCAGGGAGGGATGTAACCTGGGCATGTCTGACTCTCTTTTTCTCCCATCCATTTGATTTTGTTGTTGTTTTGTTTTCCTCTTTATTTTCTGATACTATCAGAAAATCCCAACGATGTATCATGAAAAGCCAAAGTATTTTGGCAAACGACTTTCTCTTACTCAGTAAGAGGAGAAATACAAGAGAACCCACCCATTTTCACTGCTGTTTAAGGAATATTTATGTCAGTTGCTATTAAGGGAAGTTTGCTTCTGAGACTCTGAAAGCACCCTGGTCTCCCAGCTCTCTGGAGAAATTGTTATTTACCAAACAACCACTTGATCCATCTAGCTTAACATCTCAAGCATAGAAAAGCAAGAATCTGGAATTAAGGGATGGTTGTTCACATGCTAAAGCAGAGAACAAAACGGGAGCCACACATCTGTGCTGACCTGAGTTCTCTAACTCTTGCATCTCTTCTTCAGATATCAGCACTGTGGAAGCACTAATGGGGATAATTACAGGGTGCCCTGAACACCATGCATAAGAACAGTGCGAACGTCCAAGGGTTTCAACAATTCAGACTGATTTTGAATAGTGTCTAATTGACGGTGATGGTTTAGAGAGCTGTCTTCTTTAACGAGCAGCCTTCAGACTTTAACTTCAGATCATTATACAGAGACAAGTATCCCCAGTCAAGTCTGATACAGCTAAGTCTGAACATCTGCAGAAAATAGAATAATGTTATCGACACGTATCTGGGCTTATCCTGGTAAAGGTTTTTGTTTGTCGTCAACAGAGCAGAGAAGTTAAGCTAAGAGACCCAAGTATAAAAGTATGCTTACAATGGGCAGACTGACATGAAGACTTGAAAGTATTTCAATTGGTTAGAATATAAAGGAGAAAGATCATCAAAGGTACATGTAAGAACAAAAATAATACCAAATACATAAATTGTTAAAATGGATAACACAGTGAGTTCTTCAAAAGACTTTTTTTTTTTATTTTTTGTGTATGAATGTTTGTGTGAGTATACAGGCATGCAATGCTCATACTCATGGAGGCCAGAAGAGAGTGTCAGCTCCCTAGGAGCTGGAGTTAAAGATGGTTATGAGCACCCAATACATGTCCTAGGAACTAAGCTCCAGTCCTCCGGAAGAGCAGAAAGCACTCTTTACTGCTAGGCCTTCTCTCCAGATCAGTTTAAATGAGTATGTGAGCCAAATGTTTGCAGGCCAGTCCAAAAGAGAACATGGTGAAGTTTTTAGTTCATTTTGGTCACACACACACACACACACACACACACACACACGCTTATATGTAAGTCAGAAGACAACTTGCAGGTGTCAGTTCTCTCCAGGGATCGAACTCAGGACATCAAGCTTGATGGCAGACACTTTTACCTACCAAGTCATCACACTGGCCCAAAGTTAATATTCTTGAAATTGCACTTTAATAAACTTCAGACTTTCTCATCTGATTTGGCTCTCAAAAAACAGCCTTTTGTTGTGAGGAAAGGACTAATTTAAAGGATCCAGAGACTCTATGGTTGAAAAAATTTCCTTTTCCCCACAAAACTCTATAAAAGGAAAAAGTCATAACAACAATTTTTTTCTAGAATGAAACATAATTTTATCTCCTTTTCAGAGAATTTATATCAATTCTAAGTTTAAATATGAATGCTCAAAAAGAAACTCCTCCCCCCCCCCGGAAAAAAAAAAGAAAAGAAAACAAGAAAGAAGGGTGCGCTACTAACAGCTGTTTCATACAGCAGAAAATAAAGTTTGGGGAACTCCAGACAAGGTTGCTTCCAGCTAGTAGAGGACAGGGATCAGCTGTCATTTATGTGATCTATAGTAAATTAGCATCCTATATCACCCTGCTACTTGTTGGCAAGAGATTAACATGGAGCTTCAACAAAAGAAAGTTTATATCACATTATTTCCAGCATAGTGAATAGTTTATTTTTCTCCTGCAAATTCTCTAAAATGTAGTGTCCTCTATATCCTTGGAGATTGGTGAGGACCTCTCCACAGAAACAAGAGGCTGCAGATGCAGGGATTTCTTATATAAAATGGTGCCGCTTTTGCATGTAACCTGAGCACACCTTCTCATATAGTGTGCATTGCCTCTAGAGTTCTTATAACATCTAGTTCAAGGTAAATGCTCCACCTGTACTTGTTAGCTGGTACAGTTCGGGGATCAGTGACAAGAAAACTGCACATTCTCAGCCCAGGTCCAAATTTTTAAAAATAGTTTTAATCCATGATTGGTTAAGTCTGGGGATACAAAACCAATACAAATACAAAAACAAGGACCAATGCAGAGTGAGGTGTATAGACAGTGCACATGCCTTTTCTAACACTCCTGTAGATGACTAACCTGGTGTGAAAAGAATCAGAATTCCTCCTCTGAGGACTGCATCCATTTTCATCATCTTATTTTATATGAACATGAATCCATTAAGTCAGTACCTCAAACCAAAGGAAGAAGTGCTTCCACCTAAACGGATCTGTGACAATGGAACAGACCAGACATGGCATCTACCAAGTGTGCCTAAATCCAGAGGCTGCAGTTTACATGGTGAATGATTTTGGCAAGTGATTTTGAAATCTGTGTGGAGGGAGAAAAAAGGCAATTAAAGGGGCATGTGCCACGTGTCCCTTTCCCTTCCTTCCCTTAGAAGGTCCCAAGGCAGGAGAGTCATTTTCTTCAGTGGTGTAGACACTGATGAGTTGCCAAGACTTCAGCAAACAACCCCTCACCAAGGCTCATGCAAGCAACCCTAATTAAATTCAGTGAGTCACACACACAAGGATAGGGAGAGAATGTTGAGAAGAAGAGGAGTTTCAGAAAGGGTCAGCAGAGGGTTTATTGACATGATAAAAGAGGAAGGCAATTTAGCAGAACTTAAAGTAAAAACAACCTTCACAATTATGTTGGTGAAATAAGCCATCCTATCTAGAGGGCAGGGTGACTATAAGGGCCTGACTTGCCTGAAACACAGGGGAAACAGGTTTGCAGAGAACCTGTCTTTATCCTAAGACCTAAGATATAAAAATACACTGTCATGTACATAGCTGTCTCGCCTTAGATGAGTCATGGCTGCTGAGACAAGAGTATGCACCTTAGACAGTAACAAAAACAGCCTGCTCATCCTGAAAGGTTCTGACATTTGTATTCACAGCAAATTGGGAAAGGGCTTATTTTGGAACTGTGAACTTTTAGGGAGAAGGGAAGCTGAGTAGCACTATGTCCTGTGTTAGAGATGAGAGTGTCTTGACTGAAGTCACACCAAGCATTAATGAGCCTTTTTTTCAGTGTGCTGGATGCTCACTGCCACTGTGTTAACCTTGTGTACAGGTGCAAAATGAAAAGCAAATTCACAGACCAGCACAGGCACAGGCTAAGAAGGAAGATCATAGTGTTTAGTTCAGTGAGGGTAGCAGAGCCCAGAGAATGAGCAGGGAAAGTAGGAGAACCTAGAGAATGAGCAGGGAAGGTGGCAGAGTCCCCAGAGTGAGCAGGGAAGTTGGAAAACAAGAACATTGTGTTTCCCTTGAATGTTAGGAAAACATTCAGATGGGTCCATGAAGTGGTATCTAGTAGAATTTGCTTAGACCATCTCAGCTAAGCCTCCACATTATTTTTGAAAACAACACAGAAAAAGGCAACCTAAAGACTTTTAGTGAATAGCATACCTCCAGATTCTCAAATACCTTTTGTTCAGAAAATACTTACTCTTTTGTATCTTATCATTTATTATCTATCTTCATTCTAGAAGCTTACATTACCAGCTTTTATAAAAACTGTTTAGGACACTGATTTTTGGCTGGGTGAATGGCAAGTAATTCCATGTTCTCTTGCAATAAGAATAACACATTTTTGCTACAAGGTAAATTAAAATCTGAATTTCAGTAAAATGAACAAATCAAAAAAGCAGTAGTGTAGATGAATTTCTGAACAGTCTTATTAAATAAGAAACACAGAGCCAAATACAGAGGTATGAGCTGTAGAGATCAGAGCAATAGCTGCCAACTAACCTAGCTTATCACCTCACTATAGCTTCCCAAGAGAGCTTCTTCCTGTCTAACCTGCGCCTTTATTGCCTTCCTGTTCTGCCTTCTCATTGGCTCTAAGCCCAGCCACATCACTTCCTCATCACCGCCTGTCTATACAGACCTCCAGGTCTCTATGGTTGGTACTGGGATTAAAGGCATATGTTACCGTGCTTGGCTGTGTCCTTGAACACACAGAGACTCTGCCTGCCATGTGATTGGATTAAGGGCATGGGCTACCACTGCCTGACTTCTATTTATGGCTCGCTGTGACCAGGCAAACTTTATTTAGTAACATACAAATAAAATATCACATTTCAGCACAAATAAAA
Organism: Peromyscus eremicus; assembly: GCF_949786415.1. Classification (NCBI taxonomy): domain Eukaryota; kingdom Metazoa; phylum Chordata; class Mammalia; order Rodentia; family Cricetidae; genus Peromyscus; species Peromyscus eremicus. Next base: position 36,957,019 of record NC_081420.1, read on the forward strand.
TATCACCACATAGTAGTGGTTTGTTTTTCAATACAGCTTGAACTCTAATTCCAGAGGATCTGATCCCCTCTTCTGACTTCCACAAGCATCAGGCATGCATGTGGTGCAGATATATACATGCAGGACAACATTCATACACAGAAAGTAAAATGATCTGAAAGTTTTTTTAGAAAATTAGTATCACTAATTAGTTTAAATCTTGTAGTTGGCAGAAATACTCAGTTCTATATTAGAAGCAATCAAGGACAATTATGTTGTTGTTCAACAAAAGAAATACATGTTTTCTCATTGGTAAAAATGGAAAATATAATACAAAAATTAACTAAGCTTCCATACGGATAGTTACTCTACATAAAAAGTTAATTAGCCTCTCCCAGGGATGAGCCTTCTTGTTGGTTGTTGGTAATCCTATACAAAGTGGTCAGCCATAAAAAATAGCTATATAGATAGATAGTAGATAGATAGATAATAGATAGATGGATATCAACAAAAAAAATGGACTCAGCATGCTGTATTTATGTATTTGTGCTTACAAATACATATATAGTGTGTATGGTACAGTGCTGTGTGTGTATATATGTGTGTAGAACAATAAAAATCAAAGAAAAAGAAAAAGAAGCTGTCAAATTGAGAAGGTGAAATGAGAAGAGTTGGAAGGAGAGCATCTGTAAGGGGCTGGAAGGATGAAACAGAAGGAAAAGGGGATATAATTCTACTTTAACTAACATGTATTTTGAAGGGGTTTTCTTTAATGGTTTTTTGTTTTTATTGAAAATAGATTCTTCTCTCACACAATACATCCTGGCCACAGTTTCCCCTCCCTCCATTTCCTCTTCAGAAAAGAGCAGGCCTCCAAGAGATCACAGCCAAACAAAACAAAACAAGACACAGTAAGAGAAAGCAAAGCCATCATATAGACTCAGGACAACGCAACCCAATCAGAGGAAAAGAGCCTCAAGGTCAGGCAAAAGAGTCAGAGATACTCTTGTTTGTTCTGTTAGGAGTCCCACAAACACACCAGGCTAACAGCCATAACACATATGCAGAAGACCTAATGTAAGTCCCTGCAGGCCCTGTGCTTACTACTTCAGTCTCTGTGAGCCCATATGAGCCCTGCTTAGTTGATTTAGTGGACCATGTTCTTCTGGTGTCCTGTGTTCCCTCTGACTCCTGCAATCTTTCTTCCACTGCTTCCAAGGGGTTTTGTGATCTCTGTGGTGAAATGTGAAGAAATGTGTTGGTTGAATTTGCCTCAAAAAATACATTTGAAAGGTAAAAAGGGTTCAAAAAACCAACAGATTCACCTGAAACATTCCTATATTTTTCAATAAAAGCAATTTTGAATGTTAAAACTGCTTTTTGGTATGAGGATGTTGGTTCACATTTTATGAATACTCATTTAAAAGGTTTTAAGATTTTTTTTGTTGTTTTCATAGTCTATGCTTATGTTCAAGTAAGATAACCAGATTTTTCTCAATGTTGAGACCATCATAAAATGGAGTTTTACAAAAGAGTAAGAAGGTCTCTCTGCATTCTCCACATGCTAAAATCAGAAGAGCCATTTCCTTCTTTCTTTAACTTGTCCCATATTTGATTATCTCTATCAGTAAAATATTATGTAAGAACAACAGAAGCTACAAGTATGATTCAGAGTTAACATTTTGTTCAGCAGTTAATATCATAGTGCAATTGTATATGTACACACTGTAAATTTAGGGACTCATTTTTGTGAAAATGGATATGAGTGAGTTCTAACCACTGTACCAGAGGATTGGCAGGAGCTATTATGTCCTGAGTACGAAATGGCCTTCTGGGAGCTACTGATAGATTTAAGTCAAGGTGATTTTTAATAGAAGAGGAGGAATTGTTACCAGATCTTAAAAGGGAAACTTTATAGAAGAGTGAACTGGAGAGAGGAGATAATAAAATGTTTGACAGCAATGCCTTCTTGCGGACAGGAGAGTGGCTGACCTTCCCTCTCAAGGACTAACCATAGGCCAACTTTGAGGCATGTCTGTCAGAAGTCACCTTTCCCATTGCTTTTCTTGAGGAGTCTGCATTCGCCAAGATGTAGAGAGTGAGGCAGAACAAAGGAAAGATTCAACTCAATCAAGTTTATGAATCAAAGTGCTTCCTGAGGTACCTTACATGAACACTGGTGGAGGGCTCCTTACAGGAGCAGACGTAAGGACTTGCTCACAGGAGCACAGCGGGTTTTGGCTGCTGTGTCATCTTAAAGCCTCTCCTTAACAGAGTAGACCAGTGAACTTACAGGCAACAGCCCACTGAAAATTCTCCTCTCTCCCAGCAGTTCTTTGCTCTTTATATAACTTTGGTAAGGGTAATATGAGTCTTCTGAGTTTTGTGAGCATTGTGACCCTCTTCTGATTCTCGATGAAGGAATATTCATTGACCCAAATTTATGGAGATCTCGTGTATGTGATCATAACTTCTCTGATAGCCATGGTCTTGTCCAACCCAGAGGAAACAGCTATAAACCCAGTGGCCTCCATTCAAAGCCAGAACAAGAAGAAAGGAGAGGACACACTGCAGCAAGGACTCCATTGGATTCTGGTTCAGTTCTCCTGAGTCACTTGGAGATCTTGGTCAAAAACCCTCTAAAAAGATTCTGTCTTTAGATGCTTGACCAGATTATATCTTTCACAGTTTTCTCTACTTGATCAAGATATTTCTGAGGGAATATAGGTCAACTTATAGACAATCTAGGAAGTGGTTGGGGCAGGGGGTATAATACCAGCACTAAGCCACACTGGAGCTGTCCTGCTGTGTTAGTGTGATGGGAATAAGCCAAGGATTCTAGAATGCTCTCAGAGCAAGTCCTATATGGGCTGATCTTATTTGGCAACTTGCATGAGTTTGAGAATGTTCACCATCTTTTCTATCCCATCAAGAAAAACAGAAACCACAAAACAGTGCACAAGCATAGCATCAGCTAATATCCATCCCCTGGCATCCTTGAAACTGACCAGATTGCTGAGACAAAGTTGAAGTTCCAATGGTAAGCCTTGATTAAATTCTCTACTCAGAAACAAAATATGTGAAAATGCTTTGGACAAGATGGGAGACAAAATCCATCCATTGGACTATCTTTCTTATTTTAGACTATTCCTTTATTCTATAAGCCTACAATGAAGGGCACATTGCAGAGGTGGATCTGGAGCTAACTCTGAAGTGTATGAAAAAGGCAGCTAAACACTTTAGTGAGAAATTTCATGCAGAGGTGCTCATGTGCAAAGGCACAATAAGTCTACAGCATACAGATCATCTGATAGACAATTTGGACCATGGTAGGGGCTAGAGGTGTAATGGCAACAGAAGTCACTCTGGAGCTGCCCTGATATCCTAGGGCTGGGCTTTCTCCAGAAACTTTAGAGGCTTTGTGAAAGACATAACCAGGAGGGATGTACAAACAACCTTCATCAAGATCATGGAAGCCCTAATAAATATTGACAATGAAGTCATTTTGAATGAATTAGTGAATAATGAAAGTTATCCTAAGCCAATGACAACAGACAAGCATGGAAAGTCTAAAAATAATAAAATTATGTATTTATGAAACTTAAAAATTGAGTGTAGGTTGGTGAACCAGAAAAGTCAAACACTCTTATGTGAGAAAACAAACAAAACAACCACCTTGAGCTTCTTGCTGCAACTATGAAACCATTTCACCCATGAAAATGAATTTGTGAGTACTCACTTGACAATGCTTTTCCCCCACCCACGGTATTTATTAGAGCACCAGGGAGACAGTGGGTATGGGGATTTGTTTAATATAACCTAGAGAGGCCTCCTGCCATTTCTTGGATGGAGTTCCCCATTTAAACCCTGCCCTTAAAATTTCTAACAAAATTGGCATACTGTCTCAGCAAAAACAGCTGCTTTGACTCAAGTTCATATAAAATCAGCAATGCAATGCAAGGTTCACAATCACACCCAAGTAAGAAAGAAGAAAAGCCACAAGCATCCCACAAATGATAAGACAAGATCCTTTGTGCTTTTAAATTGTGTTTTAATACCAATAGGAACACATTTTTAAGCAAATATTATTCATTTTTCCTAAGTTACTTTCAAATGCAAATTTGTAAAAACACTGAGGCAAGCCTTTGGAATCTTTCAACTTAATAAACTCCAGCTGCCAAAGGACGGGTTGAGTTTTCACTGCTTTCTGGAACCCTCTCTGATTTGAGATGAGACTGAATTGGTTGAGTTATGTGACAGAAGGACTTCTAAGAGGGTTTGAAGAAAGAGAGAGTAAAGTATTTAAAATTACTTTAGTTCATTTGGAGGACAGCCACACAAGACTCTGATGCTGTCACTGCAGTGAACTCTGAGCCATCATTTCACTGTGTATTTGAAAATGAGGGGGGAAAAAAGAAGACTCCTACCATAATCCACTTTTAGTCTTGGAGGAGATGGGACAACAATAGGTTTAATTAGCTTTTAAACTGTTTTAAAGTATGTAACTGTAAATATTGGAAGTTCACCAAATTTCTTGTGCCATGGTGCAGAATATTGAACATGTATGTAGGATAATTTCAAATTCCACCTCATCAAAAAAACACTGTATTGTTCACAGACAGATTTCTGGACTCATCAATCATCTCCCTTGTTTGTCTTGTTCATATTTTCTGTTTCTGGAAACTTTTGAGTTTGAAATAAGGCTATATTTATAGAACATTACAAAAATACCATGGGGAGTTACCTAAAATCCATCAGATTGCTTCACAGGATGCTGACTCTCTAATAACAACAGCAAAATTAGTAAGAAAACAAATCATATTGCAACAGTTACTAAATTGCAACCCTTTTTAAACCTTCACCAATTTTTCCAATAATGTCTTTTTCTGATTCTGGTATCTCATTTTGCCTTCATTTGTAAGAATCACCAGTACAATATGTCAACATTAGGTTTACTGATGCACGTCGACATGACGTGCTCAAACACAGTGTTTTCCTGTGATGTTCTTGACAAGATGCTTAATTCCTATCCAACCACAAGACAGCATCTATCTAACCAAAGCTGAAGTGCAGTTGAATTAGGAACTCCTCTGTTTTCTTCAAAGGCACTTTGGTCATGACACTGTGAGTAGCTGTTTTAAACTGGAGGAGCCTGAGAGGTAACAGCACACACTATTTTGTTGTTGTTGCGGTTGATTTGATTCTTCTGGCAGTGTAGTAAAAGGAGAAGAGGGAGTAATGAAGAAATTGAATGCAGTGCCATCATAACAAACCACTGAAAAGGGTCACTAAGTGAGCAGGCTTCTCTACATCACCCTTGAGGAGTACCATGATTTCAGATGACTTTTCCTGACTCTCAGGAATGTACTATAGGCAGCAAAAAGTCCCAGTCTCTGAAAATTCACTCTCTAGTCAACGCCACTAAGACAGGGCAGTATACTCACTTCCTCAGTAGTGAAACATTTCGTCCTGGAGAGTTGTGGGAGGCTCATGAGATCCAGGAAGTTCCTGAAACTCACCAGGCTCAAAAGCTCACAAAATTTAGAAGAATCAGGGAGCTCATCAAGTTTGTCCAGTCATCTTACTCTTCCCTGAATTACATAATCAGTAAGAAAATGGCTGAGAATAGGAGACTGTCTTAGCTAGAATTACTTACCAATTAGACAAGGAGCTCCAAGCACATGCGAGTTTTTACTCATGCAGAGTGAGCTTTTTGGTGCTCCGGCTGCCTTTGAGTTTCCCAGGTTCTCGTAAGTATCCGCAATAAATTCGCTGGATTACCAAGCTAGACAAGGTTGGAATTATTTCTTTGATCCAACAGTGCCATTTCTAGGGTTAAACAGATGTTTGTTCATTTTCCCAGAAAAAAAAATGCATACAACTGGTAAATCAGGTCAGACAGCAGTCGGACTGAAGATCCTACAGATGTTAACTGAATACGAAGAAAAATAGAATGATACAGTGATCGCTGTTGTTTTGTGCTAAAAATACTGAAAGGTGGAAGAAGTCTTGGCAATGAGATTCAAGAAATTATATTTTTTTTATCATTTATTTGTTTTCCTCAAATGGTGTTAGGTGCAGTAAGTATAGAAAAAACGAAAGTTAAATCAGAGTGTGTAAGGAAGAGAAATATGCAGGATCCTGGGGTGGAGTAAGTAAAGTCCAGGGTATAAAAAAATTAAATAAATAAACAGGTTCTGAAGAAAAGAGTTCCACAGGGTATATGTTCTCATAAGTCCTCTTGTGCTAGAACAACCACAGAACCTTTCCTTAGTCAGAGTGTTCTGTGGCAACATCCTCCAAACACACTTGAAAGCAGAATACACTCAAATGAAGGGGCTTGTGTGTAGATTTGGGGGCAAGTAATGAAATATTGGCTATATGCTGTGGAATGTCCTGTATGCTGTGAATGTGTGCTGGTAAATAAAATGCCGATTGGCCAGTAGCCAGGCAAGAGGTATAGGCAGGGATAAGCAGACAAGGAGAATTCTGGGAAGAGGAAGGGCTGAGTCAGGAGTCGCCAGGCAGACACAGAGGAGGCAAGACGACAAGGCAGAACTGAAAAAATGTACAAAGCCATGTGGCTAAACATAAATAAGAATTATGGGTTAATTTAAGTGTAAGAGCTCGTCAGTAATAAGCCTGAGCTAATAGCCTAGCAGTTATAATTAACATAAGCTTCTGAGTGATTATTTTATAAGCAGGCCACAGGACCACAGGGCTGGTGAGACTGGGGAAATATCTGACTACAGATATATTATGCAAAATTTTGAGTCTGAGTTTGTGATCAGCTTTCTGGATCAATAGTTACGGCATCCTCAGAGCTCAATGAACCATCCCAGGGAAAGAGAAAATGAAAGGCATGGAATTATATCAGACATTTGTCAATACAAATAATAATTAACAATTAATTTTGCTATAACCTTGTACCAATTTCCAGGTGAATTTCAAATATTTTACCTGATCCTGAGGAAAACTTACTTTGAACTGAGGATTAAAAAAATGGTCAATTTCCTTCTTGAACCACAAAGTTAGTAATACAAAAAGGCAGAAATAGGAACTATATCTACAAGATATAGTTCAAACCTAGAGCTTTTAAATCACATCAAGCTAGTATTTGAGACTGAATATTTTGTTGCACATGAACTTAAATAAAAAGAAAACACATCCTTTTTCAATATGATGAAGGGTTAGTTTTCATCGCCCTAATAAACCTAGGGAAGCTGTCCATTTGCCTGGTAGCTATGAAGTCTTTCAAAATACATTTTAGCAGTTAGTGTTATAGAAACTCAAAAAGTTTTCATGGTTATAAATTTCTAAGCTTTCTCCTCTGAAATGTTCACATACTCCTTTGTTTCCCAAATATTCTATCATACAATTTCCGTTGCTGTAACTGTATAAGATGGACCCCTAATCTCCCTGAAGCTAGCCAACTGACTGTACCACTGTGCATGGTTTGCTTGCAGAGTGCTCTGCTTCTATATTTACGTAAACTCATACATCTTCCTACTGCATCACTAAAAAGTTATAGTTATAGTGGACTGCCTTTAACATTTGCTATAAGAATATATTGACCTGCCTTTAAATTCACATGTTACATGAAATTTATGTAAAATTCATAAATATATATATATTTAAAGATTGATGAAATGGTAGATATAAAACAGAAAAAACAACAGAAATGAATGTGGTGTGTAAGGTTGAGACAGTTCAGCCACAAAGCCTTCCCTGTAAGCCTGAGAATGTACATTCCACCTTCAGAAAACACATTTAAAAAAATAGTGTGTTAGACCAAACTAGGCAGAACCCTGAAACTCACTAGCCAGCCAGCCTAGTGTACTTGGCAAGCTCCAAGCAAGTTATCATCTGACTTCCGTATTCAGTCACACACATGTTTATCTACATACACATGAGCGCGCGCGCGCACACACACACACACACACACGAGAGAGAGAGATAGAGACAGAGAGACAGGGAGACAGAGAGACAGAGAGATGAGGAAATCAGTATATACAACCATCTTACTTCTAAAACAAGCCAGTATTCATTTACCCCTATGTTCGAATTAATAACACCCTTGTTATAAAATTGCCTTCAGTTCACACCCAAATTGAGAGGAGTTCCTGTGATCCCTGTGCCCACAACTGTAACACTTCCCACACTACAGAATAGTGAAAATCAAAGTTTATGACAAGGTTCCCTCTTGGTGTTGTGCATTCTGTGGAGCTTTGATATACATGGAGAAACACATTCCCAGCAGCATATCCCATACAATAGGTTCCTTGCTGAGACATCATCCCTCCCTCCTTTCTGACCCCTAATATCTACTTTCTATTCTGTTTCGCCTTTTCCAGAAAGCCGTCTAGGCAGAATTTTGCAGAGTGCATCCTCCTTTCCCTTGGGAAGAGGCATTTAATTTATTCCATACAGTTTTATAACTTGATACCTCCTTTCACTTTTAGGGCTGGATAATATTCCATTTCAGAATCTTCTACAATTTAGCCACTTGCTTAATAAACGATATCTTGATTGGTTTTGAGTTTTAGCATTTTTAAGAAACTTTTATTTATTTTTATTCTTTGTGTTTTGGTGTTTTGCCAGCAAGTGTACCATGTGCATACAATACCCACAAAGGCCAGAAGAAGGTCTTAGATCTTCTGGAGGTAAAGTTACAGAGGGTAGTGAGTCACCATGTGATACTGGAAAAGGAACTTAGTACTCTTAAGAGGAAACAGTGCTCTTACCTGCTGAGTCATCTCTACAACCCAGGTTTCACCATTTAAAAATAAACTTCTGTAAACATCCCTGTGTAGTTCTTAACTATAGATCTACATTTTTACTCAGTTAAGTAAGTACCAATAAATATAATTGCAAGATTTTATGAAGAAGTCAAGCGCAGCTTTATAAGGACTTACTTAATTCTCTTCTAAAGTAGCTTTGACCATATCAAAGACACAAGAGCTCTAAGATAACTAGTAATTAAAAAGTATTCTAAACAATTATTTAAAAAATATAAATCACTCAGTACATGTTTACAGTTGGTTTTTGTTTTTGTTTTTAAGTCTGAGTTTAAATGTATGGAATCCCCAGTCCACTGAGGCCGGGTAATGTACATTAAGCTCTGGTTCTATTATATTGCTGGGATTGAGAGCACTGGATGCAGGTTACCTGGAATGTCACCTAAAAAAACTTGCTTTCCACATGACTGAGGTGTGAGCACTACACTAGTGTGCCTGTTTTGCACTTATCACAAATAATCTCAACAATATCACATTTAACTTTTCATGTATCACCAGATGTCATTGTCACTAACTACCCTATTCAGTTGTCAAAATAACTAAGCAGTCACCCACACAACTCCCGCTTCTTTTCTCCTACCAGTTACTTACAATTTAATGAATATTTGCCTAAACTATCTTCTTAGGAGAAATTTGTGATTCAACAAATGTCTTTTAAAATTATACTTGTAATCACAAAAACCACCCAAAGTAAATGTGTTTCTTCCTTCTTGCAGGTATTTGTCACAGAAAACTTCCTGCTTGACCATGTGGATTCTGCTTCCTGAGAACCCCAAGTGTCTTAGGAGTCAACAGGAGTGTATGGGTTCCTGGAAAGCTAGAATACTTTCACTGTGAACAAGCATCATTTCCCATATTAAGCTGATGACAATCTTAATACCAGGTTGCTACATTTCCTTGATTAAACGTAACATTTTAAGCTCTGTCACATTTCCCCTCTAGGACTAGAGAAAGCTTTTGTACCATTCCCAGTGTGTGTGCCACTCAAGTTTGAGCAACACTGTCCTAATGAAAGAAACATTAACTTCTTATAATTCTCTGCAACTGAGAGTAACAATGGCAGCCATTCCCAGGAGCTCCAATTTAACAAGCTGACAGTGGCTGAATTGTTTCCCAATCAGTCGCTTGGCACATGGAGAGTTTAAGCATCACAGCTGAGTTCTCTAAGTACTACTGTCATTTGTATAAGCCTTCCCCATGCAAAGCAGAACCACCATCAACAGCCAATGTGTGTTTTACTGAATGCATCAACTCCACCCAATCTTGCTCATTCACCACAACCCAGTTTTTAAGCACTGCTTAGATTTCTGCTTCAACCTCATGTTCTCATTTTGGCTGACTTCTCCAACAATGAAGGAATGTCTAAAGGCAATAGCAAGTAAACTTGGATACCCACAGACCAATATCCCAAGTCTAAATTACCCAGTCTTGTTTACTTACATCTCAAGCCAGGCAAAGCCATCAATATCCCTACTGGGAGCATCCAATCCCCAGCATGCTGGGATTGGGGTGTGCTATGTGCTAACACAAGTAAAACACAGCATTCCAAACATGAGGACCCTGACATGAGGTGGAGATAAAGCAGTCCATAGGAATATGAGCACTGTTATCATGTTTAAAAGTTCTTCAGCACCCTTGGGTTCTAACCTGCTTTTGCTTTTCTTGGACAAGTAGGAATAGATAGAAAAGATGAGGTGGAAACATGAGACCCATGGCTTTGCTCTCCTTTAAATGAGACTTGCAGCAAACACAAGGGCAATGGCATAAACACAGACCTAGGTTCAGTGTTTAGGACCTTAGAACAGAGGACCTTAGATCAGAGGACCAAGTATTCCACCATTCTGCACTGTTTCCAACTTTACAGAATCCTCTGGGAGCAAGTAGAGAACATCTTGCTTTGCTATGGTGTAGAATACTGTGATGGGCACAGTCCACTTCCCAAACTAATTCACACACATCAGTGGTCCCTGACTCCAACTCATAACCAAGTTTAGAAAGCTCAACTCCAGATTCACTCTTTCCTCTTGAAGCATCACCATGTCTCAGAATCTTCAAGATAGTTGCTAATAAACATAGGTGCCTCATACACCCTAGTTTGAAACAATAGGGTTAAGTAAAGAATTTGCATTTGTAACAAGCCAGTGGAGTACATCAAAGCTGCTGATCTATGGATTACACTTTAAGGACCAGCATGCTAAGGAATTCTAGGCTCCCCAAAAGGCCCACAGAGAAGACTTGAGCTTAGACCTCACTGGCAACAGCTAAGATGCTAGGATTTCTGTCTGAAGAGAAGCAGGATACTAAATCACTTCATCAAAACCATCATGCACAAACTGTCTGTCCCAGATAAAGTTAGATCCTCCAAGTGAAAAAGCAGGGAGAACAGAGAGCCAGGAAGTGAGCACTTTTCAGCACATTTCATTAGTGTCAGGTGAAGACAAAATGGTATTATACTATTCCTCCGTATTCATCACTTTCTGTCATTTTAGTTGTACACTGTCAACCATGGTAAATGAAAATTTCCAGAAACAAGCTGTTGGTAAGCTTAAAGTTGCAGGCTGTTCACAGTAGCATGAATTCTCTCGGTGCCCTACTATGGTTCATGGGTGTGTCAATGATCCATTTCTCCAGTATATCTAAGTTATATACACCAACCCTCTTTTTCACATTTGGGAGCTGTATTTTTTTTTTATCATATCAACTACCATGGCATCTCAGCGTTTTTGTTCAAGCAGCCCTTATTTTACTTAATATGGGTCCTAAAGTTCAAGAAAGTGGAAGGGCCAGAGAGAAGCTATGAGGCTTTTAAAGGACGGGCTTACTACTATTCATGATGTCAGGCATCCATTGGGAATTTGGAATAGATCCCTAGTTGTAACATGGATCTTAAAAGGTCTTATTAATAAAAAACAAACCCGGAAGCCAGGTATTGGGGTGAATTCTGAAAGATCAGAGAAGCAGAACAAGCCACAGCTAACCTCACCTCGACAATTCCTCATAGGGTCCTGTTTCCTCAGACTGAAAGCCTCTGAGTGCTCATCTGAATGGATCTCAGCTGAACTGCTGCTAAAAGCCTAAAAGTATAAAAGCTTCTAGTTCCTGGTCCTCATGCCTTAATATACCTTTCTGCTTCCTGCCATAGCTTCCTGGGATTAAGCATGTGTCTTTTTCAAGCAAGACATGTGATCTCAAATCCTGGGACTAAAGGTGTATAACACCATGCCTGGCTTCTATGTCTATCTAGTGGCTGTTCTGTTCTCTGACCCCAGATAAGTTTATTGGGGTGCACAATATATCAAGCACACCTAGTCATAAGAAGGGCTGTATTGTGATCTTTACACTGAAGGCCAGGTAGAAGACATTATCTGGCTGAATGCTCCAGTCACTGCAGGCACAGTCTGTGCACCCAGAGGGTAGAGACAAGACAAGATTTATTCAGGAAGATGGTGAAGCCTTGAGTGGGAAATTAGCAGGTTCTTCTGCAGACAAGAGCCAAGGAAGGCTACTATTATCTCATTATATTGAGATTGCATTCTCTAAAGAATAGAAAAGTTTCATGTCAGCAACTCCACCTGGAGTTGGTTTAAGTAGGCATTGGAATGTGGGCTCAGCTGACTTCCTTCAGAGCGTTCCCAGTGAGTTATCTATGCCAACAGGAGATGGGCATAGGTTAAGACTTTCATCTCATCTGTCTTGAGCCTTTCTTTCTCAAATACCAATTCCTTCTGACTTTTTCCCTGGGACAAGATCTCACACAATTCTTGGCTCACGCATGGAGCTCTAGGGTTTAGAATTACTGCCAGTAGATTGGCTGAGTGACTGACTGAGAGAGCACATACCAGCATAAAGTGCTCTAATACCCCTAATTCTCCTCTTGCCTTCTGCACACGGTGCCCATTTGGAATGATTGTAGTGCTTCCCATTTTTGTAATGGTTAGTTCTGAAAGGGAAGTGGGCCCTGAAACGCCTTGCTGCAGGGCAATTTGAAAAGATTTGAAAGCTTTTCCCTTGAAGTTACAAAGTATCCTGAAAGCTTCTGATGACTGGACTCTATTCTATCCCGTATGGGCATCACCGAGCCTATACTCTGTCAGCTACACAGAAACTGAAAAATATCTGTCTATAATCATGAAGTCGTTCTTACCACATCAAATGACTCTATTGCACCTGTAAAAGCTGAAATTATTTTCACTTGAGGAAGTTCAGGCCTGTGATTTCTTCTACTAAAAGACAGGAGGCCACCAGTAAAAAAATTTCCTAAAAGCATTAGTTTGCATCTAAAATGTGTCTTGTATATAAATAAAATACAAGGCTTTATATGTGTGTACACACACACACACACACACACACACACACACACACACACACACACACACTTTGGGTTTCTTTTGTTTGTAGACAAAAACAGGAGGTACAGCAGTCACCACAATCTTGATGATAGTTTTGCTTTTGTCTCTGAGTGAGAGTGGAATGTTTATTGTTGAGATGAGGGGTGATAGACAGCCGCGACACACAGTCAGTACCCTTTAGTGTGAGACAGCAGCTGCAGTTTCTCTGTTGCTCTGCCTTCTGAAACCTTTAGTCAAAATCATCCACCTTGGTTGTGACTTCATCCACAGAGGAGGTTCATATGTGTGCTATAGTCTCTAAGAATAGATCTTAGGATAATTATTAAAAAGAGTGCACACTGTATTGCCCATCTGATATTGTAAAGCTCAAGTTGTAATTTGTCTGTTGTTCTCCACGAATTAGTCCAATACTTTTGTACACAGTCAATATTAAATATTGTATCTAATAATTGTTATGGAGCACATTGTAGGATTTCAGTTAGAACCAGTTTCCATTAATTCGTTCAGCAGCTATTCAAGCACATTGTTGAGTGTCCACAGCATGTTGGGCTCTGTGATCATGGAAGGGGATGCAGCATCAAACAAAGCAGCCATAGCTTCAGGCTTCTATGAACTCACATCTCTCCAGTCGATTGACTTCCAGAGGGCATATCTGATCATCTACATTTCTTAATTAGACTCTCCTAATAGTGTGCTTAATTTTTTCAGGTATTATCTAGCTGTAGTGGGAAAAGTTAAGCAATTAGAAATTCTTTCTTTAGTGTCCAGGATGTGTCCCTCTTCTAAGTCTTCTTTGCTTTCTCCTTATTTATTATTTAACTTTACTATTGCTTCACTTTTTGACATTTGGTCCCCAATCAACAAATGCAGTTAACATTAGTTGTTTGTTTATTCCTATCTCCTCAGTAGGTTTCTATGGATTTTCATGTGAAATTCCTGATGTTCCTACCTATACACTTGTCAAATGCTGAGATCTCCATGAGAGAGTAAGACATGATGGACGGATGGATGGAGTGACAGATGAATGAATGGAATGGTCGACAGATAATCTGGGTTGGTGGGTGAGTGGAAGCAGAATTGATAAAGAAAATTCTACTATACTCACACCTTATTAATGTCACTGCCACAGCTTAGTTCACATGGTTTCCTAGTAAATCTAAACTGATTTATTCATTAATGAAGGGTTTCAGTCGAGACAGAACATGTGTGCCCTGTTTCAATCCACAGACAAGTGGAGGGATACTTTTCTATGAAGAAAAACTTATCCATCATAGAATCTAGAAGACATCTCAGAAAACATCCAGTTCACCTTCCTGCTTTATAAGAAGTCACCATGAGATATAAAATATTCTCCAAGTGTTCTTTGCACCTACTCCAGACCTCATTCACATGTGCAGTAAGGACCACATTTATAAACAAGAAAAAATGAGGGACTATTTGAATATCTTTGACAATTGGGTAAACATGTGAGTGGAAAGGTGGTTCTCCAGGTCTCCTGGAGGCATGCCAAGGGTCTGGGCAGAAGAATGAGGTACCTTGAATTTGTATTTATTTAAGAGGCTGCAGAATGCTTCTCCAGACATGTTGCATTCTCCACCTGTCTTGGACTGAGACTACACAGCCAGCCTTGACACAGAACTTCAGTGTGTTAGGAGAAAAGAAAATTTAAGAATCCACAAAACTCCAAGATCTGGGAGCATTCAACATGTTACTGGAACCATGAAAGACGCCTAACTTATAAAATAAGTGTAATACGTAAAATAGCAGAGCACCAGGGGACAAGTTAAATAGCGCCAAAGAGAATTGTGAAGAAGCAATGCATGCTAAAGGAATGATTGTCTTTTTCTTACTTAAATTAGTGGTGAGATTATATTTTTTCCTTTCTTTAGATGAGTACCACATATAGGTGCAGGAATTTATATGATTTCAGAAGCAAAAATGACTCTCCTTCATGATCTAAAATTCATAGATATTAGTTACATTGCAAGAAAATATTCTGGAGCCAGGCGGTGGTGGCGCACGCCTTTAATCCCAGCACTCGGGAGGCAGAGCCAGGCGGATCTCTGTGAGTTCGAGGCCAGCCTGGACTACCAAGTGAGTTCCAGGAGAAACCCTGTCTCGAAAAACCAAAAAAAAAAAAAAAAAAAGAAAATATTCTGGTAAGAGGGCATATTCTATAGGTTTGCCATTTCCTTCCTCAGAAAATTAATAGCTTTCAGTAGAGGACTCTCTAACTCAAGCCGCCTTCATGCATCTGAGTTCATCTTAGGTTTGATCTTCATAAGTGCAATGTAAAGAATGATATAAACTTCAAGTGTAGTTTTCTCTCGTTTCTGGGTAGTTCTAGCATCTTTGCCCTGTACATTGTACTAATCACATTCTCAGAATGTTTTCCTTATTGTAAGAGAAAAAAACAAGACATAGCTGGTCATGGCTACATGCCTCACCAATTAGAGCAAGAAGTATAATATTCTTTGTCTGAACAAACATTATAATGCTGCCCTTCCCTAAGCCAATCACTGTGACCAAGCAAGATGGAATATTTTGATTGGTAATCGAGAGTTTTGTGCTTGAGTGGTGAGAGTTATGCATGATTGCTTAGGTAACTACCAACCACTGCATTGTACTAGCTATAGTGAAGTGCTGAATCAAATCTTCAGAAGGCCATTATCCTGAGCTGGTCTCTGCATTGTGAGTTCTGTAGAACAACCTACAACCTAATCTAGTATGTAAGAAAACCAAAACCCAACAAGGGTACAAAAGTCAGATTTTAGTTAATCACAAGAAGCTAATTTGTACCATGCCCTTAATAAAGCAATTGCTTCAGTATACTATGCCAGACAAGGCAACCTCCTAGATATAGCCATCCTGGAAATTTCCTCACTTTTCTGCTGTTAACCTGAATGCTGTCACTGCTGGATGGAATGCTCTGAACCCCTTCCAGACTAAGCACAGCCCAGTTCACAAATCATTCTTTACTCATCTGAGCTCCGAAAAAAATCAGTTTGGCTAAATTGTTTCCATTAGCAAAAGAAATGGGAATTATTATTAGCTAAAGACTACAAAGGATAAGGACTTCAGAACATGGAGCCATGCCTGAAGAAGACATTATAAATGGATTGTGTTTAGAGCTCTGGTATATTGAATTAATATCTTTTGGAGTCAGAAGAATGGAGTTCTAGTTCAAATAGTTTCAGGAAGAGGTTCAAGGGCTAGAATTATTGTTTGTTGTCCAAATGCCATAATTTACTGCAAATATATTAGTGTCAGACAGCAGGAGTGGATGGTGACTTCCGGAATGATATGATGGTTGCCTCTTCACTCCTATTTATTGTTATTTCCCTTATTATCTCTTTTCAAATAAGCATATCTCAGATCAAATACCTGGAATTCTAATGGCCATTCATTGTATTTTGGTGAGGAAAAGATGAACAACAACAAAAGCATTCTCTCTCACACTTCCGGATGATACCTTAGTCTTCATATATGACCACTTAAGATCATGGCATTGGTCTCCTTTAAAATCACAAAGAATTTGTTTGTTCTGTGTAAAATCCTTACAGAGTCAGGACTGAGTCTACAACTCACTACTCATTTTCTTTGGTCCTGGCTGGTTTTCATGTATCTCTTCTGTTCTAGATTTCTCTCTGCTGCTGCTGGGATAAAACACTGACCTAAGGCAGTGTGGGAAGGAAAGGAGTTTTTGGCTTCCAGGTCACAGGCCATCATCTAAGGAAGCCAATGCAGAAACTCAAGCAGGTACCTGCACACAAGAACCGAAGCAAAGGCCATGAAGGAACTGTTTACTGGTTTGCTCTTCTGGCTACCCTTCTTATGCAGCCCGGGCCCACCTGCATAGTGATGGTACCACCCACACTGGATTATGTCATCCTGTATCAATTATCAATTAAGAAAATGCCCCACAGTCATGTACACAAGAGAACATGATGGTAACAATTCATTAGCTGAGGTTCTCTCATCCCAGGCAGCATTAGTTTATGTCAAGCTGACAAAAACTAATAGCATACTTTCTTTCTGAATCTTACCACTATGGAGTTCGGAATAGGCCATAATATAATACCATTTTATGATATAGGCAGCATAATAAACCTTGCACACACAAAACTCAGCAACACTGAATAGTAACAAGAGCACGTCATTTAGGGAACAGGAAATCTAAACTTCCATCATGAACTAAAACTGACTTAACTTTGAGTCATTCAGTTTCTCAGAGCATTGGAGGTAACTCTTCTTAAAAAGGAACGTTAATGCCTTAGCTGATTAAATGCTAAGAACTGGATAAGATGCTCTCCCCCACTTCCCTATAGACCGAAAACCTCTGTGATTCTTCAGGAAAAGTCAACAAATGACACTTGAGAGTGACATGGTAATAATCCTGTGATATTTCAAAATGTTAGTATTAACATAAACAGGCTACTGGTCTATTCATTGAGAGTAAACAAATTGTCACTGTAACATAGGCCAGCATAAGGGCATCTTTCATTCAAAATTCCCTATTTTGTATCTCAATCAATCATTATGCATTTGTGAGATCAGATTGAGTGAGAATGTTTATGAGATACATGAGTTTACAAGAAACAAGGTAGCTATTAGTAGCTCTGAAGAATTATGCATAGTGGGACCGAGACCTGTCCTCAGTGCATGTGCTGGCTGTTTGGTACCTGTGGCTTATACAGGGACACTTGGCTCAGCCTGGGAAGAGGGGACTGGACCTGCCTGGACTGAATCTACCAAGTTGAACTCAATCCTCAGGGGAGTCTTGGCCCTGGAGGAGATGGGAATGGGGAGTGGGCTGGGAGGAAGGCAGGGGGGGGACAGGTGGGAGAACAAGGGAATTCGTGGCTGATATGTAAAATTAAATTAAATTATAAAATTAAAAAAAAGAATTATGCATAACCAGTGAGTCCCCTCCATTCTACAAATGCATTACATATTTAATATGAAGATATTCAGGGACATTGCTACCAGCTTTATTATGCTGTAAAATCTGATTGTGTAATAAGTTGTTTATTTTGTTGTGTTAAACATATATTTCATGTTGGGAGCTGTTCTAATAGCCATGATTCTAAAACCACTTATTTTTTTAAACAGAAGCTTCTGGGTAGAGAAGACAGGCTAAAGACAAAAGAATGAATGAGTATGATCAGGAATTAGTTTATGCAACTTCTTAGACCCGTGGATGCTTGTAACAGCTGCTGAAAGTATTTGCACTGAAAGCTTACTCATAACAGGGAATTGTGTAGGTAAACATTCACTTAAACACAGAATCTATAGATGCTACTGGCTTCAAAGAGCAAGGAGACATTTGTACGGCAGCACAAAGCAAGGTATAATTATGTTGTGGAGATGCACATGGGAAGACTGCAGATTTGGAAATCCCCTGGGTATTCACAGTAGCAACAGCTACAACTTCCAGGGAAATGAAGAGATGAACAATAAGAAAAGAGTACAGACTATAGGGGAAATCCTGTGTGTTAAGAGATTGGTGGAAAAGGAGAATTAGGAAAAAAATATATGGTCCGAGACGTACAAGAAGAATCAGGAGGAAGTCCCTTTCAGCATGAAGAGAGTTTGGGTAATTTAATCAACTCATAATATAGAGATATCTGGTATGGCAAAAGCATAGAAGAGGTGTTAGGGGCTGACAAGTGGCTGTTGTCTTGCTAGAGTAGTTGTCATACTGATGGTCATTCTAAGAGTCTCACAGCAAAAGAGACCACAGCAGTGGTCTTCACTTGACTATTCATTTACTTGACTACTCATAATGGAAATAGTGAGGTGGTGAGTTTGCTAAGAAAGTCATAGTACATGACTGCTTCTCAGACTGAACCTTTGGGACACTTGAAAAGAAGCCATATCAATCTTGCTACTTACTGGACAGAGCTGAAGACGGTGGAAAGAACTCTGAGTTTGGGAATGTTCTCCCCATGTCAATATGAAACTGTCCTTACATAGTTTCTATGAGCCTTGTTTGTATAAAGATATTATAGAACACCAAGAGTCCCCATTACATCCACAGCTAGAGCAGCAGTTACGGCAAATTGTTGGTAAGCATGAAGTGGAGCATAAAAAGTGTCCTCCTTGTACCCCATGTTCCAGTGCTGACACACTTTCATGGCTGCCTGGCTACAGGAAAGATTGGGACTTGTAGTCCCTGGTTGAGATACACTGTGGCAGTTTAGAGGTCAGCAATACTACTAGGGAAGGGTGGGCAAGAGGTAATTTTTGACAAGAGATTGTCTGTATCACAAAGATGACCGTTTATTACAATTCCTATATATAAACTCATATAGTAAAATATATTCATCCTTATAACAAAAATTCCATATGGTTACTTTATCCTTATTGAAGTTTTATACTTTCAATGGTGTTTTTGACCCCCTCAGATTGACTATGGATCCCAATATACAAAACTGGTTCAATAAAATTGTCCAGTCAAAAAACTGAGTAAGGGGAAAATGCAATAGGTTAATGGGACATTTCAAATCCTAAGGAGCAGGATTCACAAACAATTCCTGCCCATGTGTGCCACCTTTGATCCCTGGTGGCCTGATATGCAGCCTTGGGAAAAGTTCTGAAGACAAATACCCATGCTTAATCGTTTGGCAAAAGACATCATAGGCTTTTTCTAGCATGTAGGACTTCTCAATTTTGCATGTTCTTGATTTCTGTTGGATGTTGAGCCACCAAATTGTGGCCTGACTTTGTCTTTCTTTTATTTCCTTTATATAATCCACAAGAAAGGATAGCGTGTGGACCAACACAGCATGAAGTGCTTTACCTAGTGCCAAGGTGTTGAAATACTATCTACCATCTAAGTCACTGAAGGAGGATTTTCTTAAACAATATATGATAGCACGGGATGTCACCAGCCTGTAGGCTGCCATGTGTCTCTCCCTTCTGTATCCTGATAGCTAAGTTTAGGACATAGCTATCAGGTTTGTTTTACCATTTTAAATCTCATATGCTCGGTTTTCTTATTAGTCCTAGGACCTATCAATTGCTCTGGAAAAGACATTCCAAATTAATCTAATACCCTAAGGAAGTTAGAGTCTATTTTTATCACAGTAACTAAAGACAGAAGTGCTGGGTGGGTGGTAGGTCTATTCCATGCAGAAAGTGATGGATGTGAGTACTATCCAATTTGTACCTCTGCACTCAAAATACCTGAGATAAACAACTTGCAATATTTATGCCAATAAACCAAACAAACTTATTGGTTTAGACTTGTTGCCTTTGGCCTTAGATGAGGCAGCTCATCACGGTAGGGAGCACATGATGGAGCAAAGATGCCCATCTCATGGGGTCCAGGAAGCTAAAGGACAAAGAAAGAAAAGGGCACTGATATTGGTGAAATTATGAAGGCAACTTCACGTAGTTAAAAGGGAGGTTTATTTTGTGGGGTAACTCACAAATGAATGGATAGGTATCAGGGTCTGGGAAAGGTGTAG
Source organism: Peromyscus eremicus (assembly GCF_949786415.1). Taxonomy (NCBI): domain Eukaryota; kingdom Metazoa; phylum Chordata; class Mammalia; order Rodentia; family Cricetidae; genus Peromyscus; species Peromyscus eremicus. The sequence continues at coordinate 36,977,617 of NC_081420.1, forward strand.
CGCAGTCCGGCGGTGTTCTCTGGAGAACTCTGCTCCGTCTACCTCCAGCGTCCAGGGTCCAGGAACCAAGAGAACCTGTGCATCTGGGTCTTGGGTCTTCAGTGTCCTCTCTCAGCCCCGCCTTGTAGGCGTGACCATTACTGAAGCCTCAGTGGAGGTTGGAACTTCCAGGTCAAAGCTGGAATGGCTACCCACTACACACTGACCTCACAGTACTGCTTTCAAAGGCACAGCCCCATGACCTCATTTCCTTCCCTTGGTCCCTGGCAGGTATACCACATTTCCCAGTCAACCTGAGTATGGTCAAGAAGTCTTTAGCATATGGGTCGGCCTGTAGAGGATGTTTAATCCTAAATACAATGAAGATCTACAAATCCATATGACCATGCAGCTGAAATTCCACCTGAAAACATTGAACACACATAGCTACCTTTTCAGGACTGTTCCAGGATCCCCCTTGACACTGAAACCCATGGATGTTCCAGTCTTACAGAAAAAGATAAAGTATTTATATATAAGCTACAACAATCCTCTTCAATACTCTACTCATCCCTAGAGTCCTTATAATACTTAACACAATGTAAATGCCATGATCATAGTTGTTAGGTAATATACTGTTTTGGTATTAGGGCAAGAAAATAATATCTTTGCAAATTCAATGCAATTGCAATGTTTTCAGGATTTTTATTCCTTTCTTGAAAAAGAGTTCCTATATCGCCCAGGGAATCATATCTTTGTTCTTTAGTTCCCTTGTTTCTTATAGACCCACAGTCTACCCTAATAAGCTGCTTTCTTCTCCTGCGAAGAGAAATGACAATTTCTCAGGTATGTTCTGCAGCCCTCCCTCCTGCCGAACACACAAAACTTGATTAGTAGAGGTAGTAGGAAATAGGGTCATGGCAAAGCTCCACAATGAATGGCAATGCTTAGCTGACAGCTCCATAAAATGTATTCTAGTAATTCTGTCAGTATAAAGGTGACACGAGTAAGTATCCTTTACGAGCATCCTTACTTCCTGTTGCATTGATAAAGGATTTTTTTAATGAATTTCCCAGGGGTATAGGCAATGAATGCAACCACCACCTGTGGAAGAGAGAATTAAAATAAACAGGTATATGACCAGCAGGGTGTTTCTGTGTGGTTTGGGCACAAGCTGCCTTTCTCTGGTCTATTTGAGAGGAGAGCTGCAGTAGCAGACTGACATACTTAGCCCTCTGTGCTTTCTACAAGCTCACACAGCTTTCACGTTCACTCTCCTGTATGTTGGATTTGGCCCTGAATTCTGTTTTGTCCTTTGAGAAGAAAGAGTTAACTTACTATGGACATTTCATGAGAAGGAATAAAGGTGACTTGATTCCTTACATGTGAGATGGGATCCCACCATGCCTCAGTTGTATGAGCACCTTGCATGTCCTCATATGGGTGATACTCTCACTTCCCTCTGCTTGCCATGAGGGCTTCCTTCAAGTCAGCTGACAACAGTTTGGGCCTCAGTTCATTCCTTTTGAGTTGACTAACCATGACTTTCTCTTACATGACATAGAAATCTGGTTTGAGACTAGGACAGTCTTTCACACTTGGGCCTCCCCAGGTCACCTCAGCTCAGTATCTGCTGAGCTCAATCCTTTCCTCCACTACCCCAACATACAACTAGAACACTCCCATTTCATTGCCATGCTTCAAGTTAGATAGTTTCTCAGCATAATGACTCAGATACTGGAATCTGTCAAGCACAAGTCTTAATACAGTTAGTTGACCTGCAAATATGTGAATTTTGTTCAAAAGGTCAAATATCTCCATCCTTTGTAGATGAATTTCTAAACGGTATTATTAAATAAAAAAAAAAACACAGAGCCAGATATAAGGGTTAAAGTCTGAGAGTGATCAGAAGAACAGGAAAAAGCCACACCTAACCTTACCTCACCAACTTAGTAGCTTCCAAATTCGAGCAACTTCCTGTCCACCCACGCCTATATGCCTTGCTGTTCTGCCATCTGATTTGCTCTCTCTGTCCACCTACATCACTTCCTCTTCCTGTCCAGCTCTGTCACTTCCTGTCTGTCTGTACAGACCTCCAGACCTCCATGGTTAATTAGTGTTGGAATTTAAGGTGTGTGCCACCACACCTGGCTGTTTCCAGTGTGGCCTTGAACTCACAGATTTCGAGACAGATCCCTCCCTGCCTGCCAAGTGATAAGATTAAAGGTGTAGCTACTGTTGCCTGACGTTTTTGTTTACTTGTAATGGCTTGGGTTTTTTCCTCTGTTATCTAGGCAAGCTTTATTTATTAAAGCACAAATGAAATGTCACCACATTTCAGCACAAATAAAATAACACCACAATCTTTTCGGCCATCAGTAATTAATATTGAACTTAAGAATCCACAGATGCTAGACAATCAAGCTCCACACTTGTCCCTCTTTAAATGACTTCTAATTTCAACAGAGGTTCGCCCAAAGTTGCTCCCATTGACCTTGCACTAACTCTGCAGCCCAATTAGGCCTTGAACTTTAGATCCTCTGGCCTCAGCTTTCAAGCAGCTGGGATTATGGACGTGCAGCACCTGGTCCGATCTGTTGAGAAGTCTTACCTGCCATAACAGAGCTTATGTAACATAGACACATCTGCTTCAATTGCCTCCAAATTAAACTTGAACATAATATACACCATTTTCCTTTTCACATATGTGAAAAGGTAGCGTCACATCCAATCATGTGTCAAAGCCATCAGTGCACACTTCTAATGCAAAACTGATGTTAAAATAAAATGTTAGCATCCCGGAAAAAAAAGTCAGAAGATAAAAATACTAAAACTATAAATACGATCCTCGGGCGAGGCTGCGGAAGTCACACAGCCTAAGTTTTCCTCATTTGTTTTCTGTTCCTCACTTGCGGCATACCACATTCGCACTTCCAATTTTAGTCTTCAGTTTGAATTTTCTTTTTCTCTCTCTTCTAACATTTGGTTTTTCTCAGATAATTTTGATCCAAATCAATCAACCAATCAGTCAATAAATGTCTTTCCCAAGTTTCAGCTTCTAAACAGGGCATCACAGGACAGAACCCACTACAACCAAGAAACACTACTCCTACGCTCAAGATGTGTTTAAGGTTGTTGGAGAGTTCAGTCATAAACACACCCCTACCTCATGTCTCAACCCACATACTGCAGATGCTCAATAAATGCATATTGCATAACAAAAATTTTACTGACAGATAATGACAGCAGAAACATTAATGCTAGTGGTGAAACGCCCATGGTGGTATCTCCTAGTCTGCTGCTCACAGAGTGATGGCCCTCTCTAAGAGGAAGAGGTGTCTATCTGTAGGTGACCTCACCTGAGCCCACCTGAACAGCAGATAATGCTTATTTAAAAACAACACTACTTCCTTCTATGCTGAGGATGGGTCAAAGAAACCATGAGAAGGTTTTCAGCGCCTTTTCCATAATCTACTCTTGCTTAGAAAACAACCTGAACAGCTGTACGTGGCTCTTTGAACCTGAAGAAATTCAAGCCTGCAAAGCTTCTTAGAAGTTTTCTAATTATAGTTGGTTTTTTTTTCAAATCCCACTTCTTTCCTACCACAGCCCTTCGCTCTGTCTTAAAAACTTTCATCCCTTCCTGGTTAGATCTATCCTATCTATCCTACCCAGTAATAAGCTTTACAATTTCTTTCTGTTTTGAAGTTAGCTTTTGCCTTCTTTTTTTTCTTTCTTTTATTGCATTCATGATTTAAACAGCCATTGTCTTGACAGTAAGAATATAACATCAGCTGGGTGTCCTAGTGCGTGCCTGAATCCAAGCTCTTGGGAGGTGAAGGAAGAAGGATCAAGAGTTCAAGACTGGTTTCTGCTTCAGAGAGAATGAAGGCCAGCCTGATCTACATGAAATACTGTCTTAAAATAATCACAACAAAAGAGCACAGAATCTTCTTGAACATATTGTGTGTGCTCAGAGGTCTTCTCTGACTGCGTCCATAGTTAGCATTCTCTTCTTCAGTCTTAAGCACCATGTGTGGGCTAGAAAAGACTAAGCATTCTGCTTTACATATGAGGAAGGTGTGGGTGCACAGATACTGTCACATACCTTGGCTTTTGCAGTAGGAAAACCAGGCCTGGATTTGAATATCAAGCCTTCCAATACAAATTCTTGAATAAAAATAAACTCTGCTGCCTGTCTTCACTTTCAACCTCCCATTTCTTAAAGTATTTCATCAAATAAATAATGAATGAAAATGCAATCCATTCTGAACTCACTCTGAGGAACTGCCATGTGAGAAATGTAACCACAGATGTGATAGAGATGTGAGAAAAACCAACTCTCGCCAACCATCCTATAGCTTGTATTCTAGAAGGGAGATAGGCAGCCAATAAATGAGTGGAAGTTGTAGCGTGAATCTTAGAGGGTCCTATTAATAAAAACAAACCTGGAGCCAGATATTGGAGTGAACACTGGAAGATCAGAGAAGCAGAACAAGCCAGAGCTTCCTCACCTCACCAGTTCCTCAGCTGATCCTGAGTCCTCAGACTGGAAGCCTCTGTGTCCTCATCCAAATGGGTCTCAGCTGAATTGTGCTGCTCAAAAGCCTAAAAACTTAACCAGCTAAAAGCTTCTAGTTTCTGGTCCTCACACCTTATATACCTTTCTGCTTCCTCCCATCACTCCCTGGGATTAAAGGCTCACTTTCTGGGATTAAAGACGTGAGTCACCATGCCTGGCTGTTTCCAATGTGGCCTTGAACTCACAGAGATCCAGAGGGATTTCTGCCTCTGGAATGCTAGGATTAAAGGTGTGAGTGCCACCATTTTCTAGCCTCTGTATCTAGTGGCTGTTCTGTTCTTTGACCCCAGATAAGTTTATTATGGTGCACAACATTTTGGGGAGCACAATACCACCACAGGGAGTGATGGTTAATTTTGATTGATACTTTAATTTGATTAATAAACATCTAGAGTATTAATCAGGCCAATCTCTGGGAGGATCTTGGAGAGAGTTTCCACAAAGGATTAACCCTAAGGAGGAAGACCTGCCCTGAATATGGACTATGCTGTCACATGATGGGGACACAATAAAAGGGTAGAGGGGGTTCTGTGCAACCACTGAACCACATGCATGTACTCACATACCACATATACAACTGTTTAGGTTTCTTGAGGTTTCTTATATCCCAAGCTGGCCTTGAACTTGCAATGTATCTAAGGATAACCTTGAAATTCCAATTTGTCTTTCTCTGAAATGTTCTGTGCAGTAGGTACACATATTTAATTTCCCTCCTATAGAAAGACTGAATGGTGGTTTTGAAGGAACGTGGTTGTGTATATTCTTATTTCTTTATTAAGGTGACATGTTGGAGTTTGACACTTCAGTTTCTAACTACTCTGTTTATTTATGTTAACTTTCCTAAGCACTGTCTGAGAAAGTGTATTGGTGTGCTCACAAGATCATCAATGGATGGCCTGTTGAAACTTGAAAATAATGAAATTACTGGCCTAGAAAGAATTTTAGTGAACATGTGATACAATGTTTCTCAATTAGTTTTAATCAATAGCAATGTCATGGCTAAGTCATGATTATGTGACCTTGGAGAAGAAGAACATTTTCCAAAACCACATAATTTAAAAAACCTAACACTTACTCATTTGATTTTAACTAAAAACTTCAGGTTTCACTAGGAAAAATGCACTAATAAAGTACATACAATATGTTTTTCCCCAATCTGACTTTTGTTGATTCATTCACTAAATCATATATTTAAAAATTTGAATAGAGTATAGTACCATAGAAAACTCAATATACATTCCTCTTGGAGTAAAAATGCACAAAACCAAAATCTAATTCTGAACCCCTCTATAGCAGGGCATTCAAAATGCAAGCAAGTCAGGACCTTCCTCCTAGGATGGTCACCCTCTAAAACAGACCCAAATGATGTCCACATCAACACAGAAAACAGAAATTTGAATCCTCACTGTTCTTCATATTAAAATGAGGGAAAATGTTCATGTATGTGTCTTTATAAAAGCATATGGTCCACCTACTCAAAGATTCAAAACCTCAATTTTTTATGGAATTAGTTTTTTTTTATATAATTTGATTTAATATTACATATCAGCCATGGATTCCCCTGTCCTTCCTCCTCCCTCCGCCCCCCTCCCTCCAGCCTATCCCCCCATTCCCATCTCCTCCAGGGCAAGGACTCCCCTGGGGATTCAGCTCAACCTGGTAGATTCAAGCCAGGCAGGTCCAGTCTCCTCCTCCCAGGCTGAGCAAAGTGTCCCTGCATAGGCCCCAGGTTCCAAACAGCCAGCTCATGCACAAAGGAAAGGTCCCGGTCCCACTGCCTGGGGGCCTCCCAAACAGTTCAAGCTGATCAACTGTCTCACTTATCCAGAGGGCCTGATCCAGTTGGGGGCTCCTCAGCTATTGGTTCATAGTTCATGTGGTTCCACTAGTTTGGCTATTCATCCCTGTGCTTTTTCCAATCTTGGTCTCAACAATTCTCGCTCATACAATCCCTCCTCTTTCTCGCCAATTTGACTCCCGGAGCTCCACCTGGGGCCTGGCCGTGGATCTCTGCACCTGCTTCCATTTGTTGAGATTTCTAGCATGACAGTTAGGGTGTTTGGCCATCCTATCACCAGAGTAGGTCAGTTCGGGCTTTCTCTCAACCATTGCCAGCAGTTTATTATGGAGGTATCTTTATACGCACTTCCCAAATACGGTTGTAGGAATAGGGAGACAGCTCTGTCAACAAAGTACTTGCCTTGTAAGAGAACCGAGTTTTATCCCCAGAACTCAGGTAAAAAGGGTGTAGTGATATGTACGTGTACTCCCATTGCTGGGGAAGTTAAAGTGGGTAGATCTCTGGGGCTTGCTGACTAACTGGAACAGCTTGTTTTGAAAGTTCCAAGCCAGAGAGAGTCTATGTCTTAGAAACAATGTAGATTGTACATGAGGAAGGAAATCTACGGTTGTCCTTGTCCTCTAGCCTACATACACAAACACAAAACTAACTAAACAAACAAATAGTTTAACCAGGTGTGGTGGCACACACCTTTAATCCCAGCATGAGGAAGGCAGAGGCAGGCGACTCTCTGGGTTCAAGTCCAGTCTGGTCCACAGAGCAAGTTCCAGAATGGCCAGGGCTCCAGAAAAAAAAAAAAAAAAAGAAGAAGAAAAAGAAGAAGAAGAAGAAGAAGAAGAAGAAGAAGAAGAAGAAGAAGAAGAAGAAGAAGAAGAAGAAGGGAAGGAAGGAAAGAAGGAAGGAAGGAAGGAAGGAAGGAAGGAAGGAAGGAAGGAAGGAAGGAAGGAAAGAAGAAATAAAGAAAGAGAGTAAAAAAGAAAAGAGGTGGAAGAAAGAAGAAAACTAATAGCTTCATACTTGGGAAGTCATATAAAATGTAATGATGACATGGAGGAAGTGGGATTAGAGGTGGAGGTTATAAGATTTGAGGGATACTAGTATTTTCGTGTTTTATTGTTTAAGATTTAGCTGTAAGGACATTGCCTACTTTCCTTTCTATTATGATAAACATCACGACAAAAAGCAGGTTGGAGAAGGAAGGGTTTATCGGTGTACACATTCTAGTCACAGTCCATCACTGAAGGAAGTCAGGGCAGGAAGTCACCTGTGCATGGGTGGTACTACCCACAATGAACTTCATCCTCCTACATCAATCAGTAATTAAAAAAAAAAAAATGTTCCATGGACTTGCCTACAGACCAATCTGATAGAGGTATTTTCTCATTTGAGGTTTCTTCTTCCTAAATTATCAAGGCTTTTTCCAAGTCAAAAATTTAAGCAGCACAGTCAAGTGTTAAGTGCACCAGTGTACATTATGAATCTGAAGTTTAGTGCTTTGAAGGAAATGAGTAAGGGAAGATTCTGTCATTGCTCTAACTGACAAGCTTATACATGACCCAAAGAAACTTCATCTACATGTTCCCCTGAGAATCCCTAAAAATAAACTGAAAACACTGTGCTAAATTTTGGTGGGTGTGTTGAACAGCAGATGGTAACAGTAGAGGCAGATTGAGCTCACATCTCAGCTCTGCAGCTGCCCCTTCTTCATAGGTAATTCAGGGAAGATTCTACCTCCTTCAGCAACTTAGGCTATTGGAAATTTTATTTTTATTCTGTATGTGTGTATTATAATTCTTTTTTCTATTTTTCTTTTATTGAAAATAAGCTTTTCATACAATACACTCTGATTATGGTTTCCCTTCACCCAACTCCTCTGAGATCCTCCCTGTAGGTCCAAAGTGGCAGCCCAAAATAGCAGTCCTGGTCACATTGTCCTAAACAGAAGGAATTAGCAGGTAAAAAAGATTGTTACTAGGTAAAGAGAAGCCTAAAGGTAGGTTTCATTTTACTAGAAAATTAAATCTCTTAAGGTGGGGTTTTGTTTACCAAGAGACTCTCTCTCTCTCTCTCTCTTTTTTTTTTTTTTTTTTTTTTGGTTTTTCGAGACAGGGTTTCTCTGTGTAGCTTTGCGACTTTCCTGGGACTCACTTGGTAGGCCAGGCTGGCCTTGAACTCACAGACATCCGCCTGGCTCTGCCTCCCGAGTGCTGGGATTAAAGGCATGCGCCACCACTGCCCGGCACCAAGAGACTCTCTTAAACTACCATCCTCAAAGGTAAATGGCACTGGCATCTAGTTCCTGGGTCTATCAAGACAGCCTGTATCAGCTCAAAGACCCAACCTTGTTGACTGTCATATAAAACCTGCTTGCTTTTCAGCCATTTTGCTTTTCTCTCTGCCCCCATCCCCCATCCCTGAGAGATAGCCTTAGCAGTATGAGCCCCAGTAAACTTTTCTTTCTACCCATGGAGAGGTCTAGTTTGGTGGTTTCACTCTGCCCTCTCTTAAACTTCCTACCTCCCCTCCCATCCAAATCCACACCCCTTTTATCTATCCTTAGAAAACAAACAGGCACCTAATGAATAGTAATAAAATAAAACAAACAAATCAGAATAGGACAGAAAATAAACAAATAGAAAAAAAAGAACCAAAATAATCTCAGAAGAAATATGCAGATGCAGAGATACACACATTCTATAACTTATAATCTATAATGTGTTTTTTTAATTAAAGTAAATAAATAAATGCCTGGACTAAACATTATGAGACAAAGAACTTCCAAAGATGTCATTGAGTTCATTTCATATTGGACATATACTATTGATTGTGAGTGGTTATCAATTAGATAAAACTTCTAGGTTAGGGGCACTGGCTTGTGTCCACTTCTCTCATTTCTGGGACCCCATCTGGCACAGACAGACCCTTGCAGGCCTTGTGCATGCTGCCACAGTCACAGAGTTCAGATGTGTGTTGGTCCTGCTATATTTAGAAGACACTGTTTCCTTTGTGTCCTCCATTCCCTCAGGCTCTTACGATCTTTCTGCCTCCTCTTCCTTGGTATTCCCTGAGTCCTGAGGTGAGGGATTTGGTAGACACATCCTATTGAGAACTGAGTTTTTCAAGGTCTTTCACTCTGCATATTGTCTGGCTGTGGGTCTCTGTGTTTGTCCCTATCTACTGCAAAAGGAAGCTTCTCCAATGATGGATGAGTGAGACAATTCTCCATGAATATAGCAGAATCTCATTATGAATCATTTTCTTGCTAAGTTCCTTTAGTATTTGGTTTTCCCCTAGGTTCCTGGCCTATGGAGTCTCAGGTTCGGGGCACCTCAGCAGTGTTGGGGATGGGTTCTCTTTCATGGAGCAACGTTAAATCCAGTCAGAGAGTGGTTGGTTGTGCCCACAGCTTCGTGCCACTGCTGCACTAATGCATTGTGCAGGCAGGTCATCACTGTAGAGTGGAGGATTTGTAGCTGAGTTAGTGTTTACCTTTCTCCTTTGGTAGCCTGCAGAGTAAATCTAGTACCATGAACACTAGTCTGTAGGGGTGAAGGCTCTAAGCAGGCATCAGCCTGACTTCTTTGTATTCGATGAGGTGTATGGGGTGCTGTCTTCAGCAACATGGCCTTACTGTCAGTTTGTGGAGAGCAACCAGTAGCCTTGGTAATAGTCTGGGTTGTTTGGAGGTTCCCATGGGGTCCCTTTGGCCAGCAACTTGATTAGATGTAACTCATTCTTGGTAGTAGAGGCTTCATTTGGTGATAAGAAATGTCCTCTCTTTCTCTCTCTCTCTCTCTCTCTCTCTCTCTCTCTCTCTCTCTCTCTCTCTCCTCTCTCTCTCTCTCATTATTTTGAGATTTCATTTAGATAGCCTTCATGCATGTATACATTTTAGAAAGTGTCTATTGCTTTAGATTTCCATATGACTCCTCAAATGGCCCTTAGTTTTGCCATTCCCTCCCTATATTCTTGTCCTTGCCTGCCTGTTCCCTCCCTCTCCACTTCTGATCCCCCATTCCAGTTCCCCTCACCCCATCTGTCCATAACTATCTATTCTTTCCCCTTCCTAGGAAGATACCTTCCTCCCTCCTCCCCTAGGTCCTCACTCTATACTTAACCACTTTCGTTATATGGATTGTAGCTCGCTCATCGAATACTTAACAGCTAACATCCACATATCGTAAGACCCAACATTAACCTATAATCTCCACCTGCCCAAGGACCTTCCTGGAATACTAGGAATTGTAGTTCTTGAAAAATAGCAAAGCTATATGGGAAAATATGGCATATGATTTTGATCTTTAGAGTCCCTACAAAACATGTCTTGCTGCCACTTTCTGGGATTCCAAATAGTGAATGTGGTCAAAATCCATCTGCCTGCCCAGTATTTATATTTAATTAAAGCTTGCTTCAAATTTGACTCAAAATTGTGGGACTGGTTTTCCTCCTGCAAACCTCAGGATTAAAAATATAAGTGAATGTATACCATATTTGTCTTTCTAGATCTGAGTTAGTTTACTCAGGTTTTTTTGGTTTTGTTTGTTTGTTTGTTTTTGTTTTCCTAGCTCCATTCATTTACCTGCAAATTTTATGATTTCATAATTTTAAATGGCTAATACTTTATTGTGTAAATGTATCACTTTTTTATCCATTTACCTTTAACAGACATCTAGGCTTTTTCCAATTTCTGGCTATTATGAGTAGCAACAGTGAACAAGGTTGAGCAAGCGTCTCTGTAGTAGGTTGAAATGACTTTGGTTATATGATCAAAAGTGGCATAGCTGAGTCTTAAAGAAGATCAATTCTACTACACTGATTTCCATGGTGGCTGTACAATTTGGGTTATTGAAAACTTTAAATAAAGCAATGCATATAAAGTCTATTTCCCAACAAAGGTTGTATAATATTCAATAAATGTTCACTGCTAGGATTTTGGTCTGAAAGAATAAAGGAGAGAAAATAGGTATTAGAAGGCGACAGAATCAAAATCTCCTTATTTACATGTTGTTGGCATTTCAACTATGTCCATTTCTATGGTGCAAGATGGTCCTGTTATTTTTACATAAAACAAATGTGTGGGAAGATCCGATGAAGTACACTGAAAAATCTAAAGAGAACCCCAATTAAAATTTTTGCTCATTAAAATGGGGTATTAATGGGCTGGCCAACTTTAAGACATAGTTACAGTAGCATTCCTATTTAGCTGCAGGTTCAAATAAGAAAAGGACAGTATGAATTTCACTACATAGGATGAGGGGACAGGGTTAGTACCATATCTCAACTTATGAGCAGAAGTGTGATAGACATCTATGATGTTAGTCTTAATGGGCATTTGACTAGATTTAGAATCATCTAGAAGATAAACTTCTGGCTTTGCTGTGAAGGTATTTCCAGAGATTCTTAACTGAGAAAGAGAGACCCACTTCCAAGTAGTCTTACCATTTCTTGGGCTCAGGTCCCAGATGAAATTCAAAGAACATGAGACTTTCATCTGTCTTTGCTTTCTGATGGGAACACAATGTCCAACTTTGTCACAGTCTCACTTGCGTACCATGATGGACTGTTTCCCCTTAAATCTTTAACCAAAATTAACTCTTTCTTTCTTAAGTTGATTTTCTCAGGAATTTTATCACAACAAAGAGAAAAGTAATTCACATACATCCAAACTACTGCATTCTAAACAATTAATTTCAAAATGAAGCTCAATGGTACATAGATGGATCCCTAGCACTGAGGACAGAGAAGAAGGACACTCAGAAGTTTAATCATTCTTGGCTATCTAGCAAGTTTGATTGGAGCATAGACTATAGGAGACTGTCTCAACAAAACAAACCACAATAAGTGAGTAACTTCAGCATTCAGCTCATCAAACAAAGATTTGAAATAGATAAATGAATGCACACCTCAAGAAAGCATTTTTATTCCAGAAGTGAATGTCTATATCACCCATCCCCCCAGTAAACAACCTTTCACAGAAATGCCTATTATTATCTTTCAAGCCACAGAATGCCAGACAAGTTGCCAGTTTTTTCTTTACAAGAAGCTGGGAAGAGCTTTCCTGGCACACTGTGTCCTGTCTGGAAGCTTGTGGAAAGAGAGGACAACTTGACAAAGCCAAGCCAGGGAAAAGCTGCTTCTTGGCAAACCAGAGGTCAGGCTGCAATTTAAACATCCATTTGCTTGTCAAGAGCTTGAAGCAGAGAGAAAACCAATCCTCCAGAAAACTTTGCATGGAAAATTTAAGTCAGAACAAAAAATAATGGACTTGATTTGATTTTCTCTTTGAGAGGTCAGCACACCACTTTGTAATTGTGCTTCTGCGTGCTTACGTTTTTCATCATTATCCTTCTTTTTCCTCTCTCTCTCTTTCTCTTTCTCTCCAGTCTCAAATTATAAGAGATACTGAATGTATAATCGATTTTAGAAATCTATCTCCTGGGGGCTGCTTTGATGGTTGCATTAATAGTTCAAAAATTAAAAACAACCTGAATAGTTTGCATACAAAATCAACACTCACAGATTCCATATAAAGATTTTATGTCAAATGCCTAAGTTAGAATCCAAGGACTTGGATCTGTGCATCTTTGGGAAAGAGGCATACTTTCAGTACAGTACTTTATGATGATTAGAGGGAAAGTAGCTAAGTGCTCTGAGCTCCCTCTCTGTTCCCTTGAATGAGTTTAATCTTTAGTTCTAACCCATGTAAAGGAAGAGAGTTGTATCTTTCAAACAAGGAAAATGTTGACTATGCATTTGTTATCAGGATTTTGTTCTGGCTAACATATTTTTTGCTGTAGTTTTCTTCATATTGATCTGATATAATTATTTCTAAATGTTTAGGAATACTATAATAACATTTTTTACCTAAGTTATAAATAGCAAACATCTCATTTGCAAAAAGAAAACCTGAGTGATACTGAACCATATAGAAAAGTCAAAACTCCAGCATGAACTCTAATTTACGTTAACTAACTTCTCTCTCAAGGAACAGCTCCCTACCTGGTCTCCTGGGCTTCTTGCCCTTTCTCATTAGTTCTTTTGCTTTATGGCAGAGTATGGCAAGGTAGATTCAGTTTGCTCAGAATCATAGGAATCCTCTTGCCCCAGCTTGTGAGGTATAAGCCACAGAACCCAGCTAGCTGCTCTAATATTTTTGCGTCCTACACAGCAACCAGAGTGATCCTGTTAAATAAAAATCGAACCACCCAACTTGTATTCTCCAGACCTACCCATGGCTTCCAGTTGCATTTAAATGGAACCCCAGCCCTTCCTAACCCTGACAGGTCCTTATCCCCTCCCTGCTCCAGATACTTTACACTTCTTTGCCTTCCCTAGTTCAGAATCTTTGCACTTTCTCAGCCCTCTCCTGGACATTCTCTGCATGGATAGCCCTTCCTTCCACCCTTCATGGAGGCCCCTCACCAAGAGGCTCACCTATAGAAAATAGCAGTTTCGGGCTGGAGAGATGGCTCAGCCGTTAAAGGCTAGGCTCACAACCAAAAATATAAGAAAATAGCAGTTTCCTTCTCTCCCTGTCCTCTTAATTTGATTAACATTTTCCTAATATCATTTGTTATTGATGCTGAATTTTGTATCTGTTTTTTACATTTTTTCATATACTCTTAATTATATAATGGACAGAATATGCTCACAAGTGTATTCTCAAAACATGATGAGACAGTGTCTAACCAGGAATGGGCATTCATTATGCACCCCACAAAAAGTACACAGTGATGTCTTTAATACATATTCTTCAATATTCCTCTATATCCTCTCTACATATATGCAAACTATATGGCAGAAATAAAATTATTTCAATAATACTGCTGTCAGAATTTCACTCTTTGCATGTGCACACATGCATGCACAGCTATTTCTATTCCCATATCCTTTCATTTTTTACCAGAAAATGTGTAATATATTCATATTTCATCACTATATCCAAGTGTTTATCCCATAGTTACCTGTTCTTTCTCAGATCCAAGGTCTCAAAAACCTCAGAGCACAATTTTCAGACTGAAAGAACGGGGAATTGTTATTGTGAGTTTGGTCACTTCATTGCTCACACCATACTTGATGATGGCTGGCCAAGAGATGAGCGTGCCCAGTATACCTGCAAGCAGCAGCAGCAACAGCAGCAAATGTACATGCACAGCACAAAGAAGAACAGGGTCTTCATGCTCAAAGCAGTACTAACCAACCTCTGGTGGGCACACAGTGCTGGTCTTCCAGACTTATCGGCTTTGTTTTCCCATCTTCAGTGGAACAGTGATGGCTGATGTCATTCTGTATGCTGTGAAAATGTGTTGCTCTGATTGGTTGATAAATAAAGCTGTTTGGCCAATAGTGAGGCAAAATAAGGTTATGAGAGACATTAGAGAGAGAGAGAGAGAGAGAGAGAGAGAGAGAGAGAGAGAGAGAGAGAGAGAGAGAGAAAGGAAGGAAGGAAGAAGACAAAGCAGGGGAGATGCTGCTAGCCAGAAGAAGCAAGATGTAAAGGAATGGGTAAGCCATGAGCCACGTGGCAAAGTATAGATTTATAGAAATGGGTTAATTTAAGATGTAAGAACTAGATAACAAGAAGCCTGCCTGCCACAGCCATAGTTTAAAAAAAATATTAGCCTGTGTGTGTGTTTATTTGGGTCCAAGCAGCTGTGGAACTGGCTGGTGAGAGAAATTTGTCCTCACTACGGGCCAGGCGGGACACAGAAAACCTTTCACCTACAGAACAGAATTGGCCATAACCCTCTTCCCCTATCAGTCCTTACTTTTACTTTTGCCAGAACATAATCCCTGTGACCAGCTCAGATACCAACACTGGACTGTTTCCCAAATGAAACTATATGGGTTACATTATTCTCATTCCAATCAAATAGCCCTGTGATGAAGATTTCTCCAGTTCAGACCTTGTGGGCTTGTGGAGTCATTTTGTCCCAACCCATAAACAAAGGAGTCCAGTTGTGAGCCTTGTCTTGTGTCCTAGCCACCCTACACCCTCATCCTGCTTTATCCCTGTTGCTCCTGCTCCCTATGGAAATGGTCTCTCTTCCCTTGCTGGATTTTGCACTTTAAGTGGATCCCACTCACATTGTCATATGAGACTCAACTTTATACTGTGATTATCAGTCTATGCACAGCCAACATTTCTACAGGAGGAATTCCTTTGAACCCTAGGTGCTTATGCACTTTAAAAGTTCCGACTACTCTGAGTGGTACTTGAGTATACAGAACATGGTTATGGCCTTTTTGCATAGATATACTTAACTATATCATTTAAAACATACTTAGTAGATGGTTATAAATGAATCAATTAGGGAGCTGGAAGGAGCCAGCCTTGCTTCTGCTTTATTTTATCTGTGCGTTTTAGCTCCTCCTTCCCCACAGAAAGCAACACCTCATTTTGGGTGCTGTCTTTATACTCACTTCTTTTTCCCTGGGTTTATTGCCATTTCTGATCCCCATGTGCACTAGTCAGCTTCATCTGCGGGACCTCTAATGACCTTGAACTGCTAGTTTTCTTTTATTCATAGTAGCAACAGTAAGAAAGGATCAGCCCATTGCAACTGGCCATGTAGGGAAAGAGTGCTTTCTTGTACTACTGGTGGAAGTATGTGGTGCTTTGGTTATGGAAGACAAGACAATAGAATCAATCCATATTAAAATCTATCAGTTCTTCAAGCCAAACATTTTACTATGTGGATCTTTGCCATAGAAAGAAAAGTTACCTAAGATACATACATATGAGGATATTAATTGCAGCATTGCTTGTAAGGATCATCAAAAGGCAAATGATTTAACAGAAACCCATACATCCACATCACAAACTCGTGAATGGATTCTTGAATGAAAGAAGAAATATGTAGAAAATCTTGCAGATATGCTTTTGAAGTTCTAACTACTCTCTGTCATGCCTGAATACAGAGCTTGTCTGTCATGTATATGCTCATACTACATTTGACAGATAATACATAACCTTTAAATAGAGGCTATGTAGATGGCTACCGTAGGATCAGTGAAGGAATGAACTGGAGTGAACATACCTTGCTTCGGTTTAAAATTTAAATATGATTATTTTATTTAGTTAAGATTATATGACTAACTCTTCCATTTGCATTCACTTTGGATACAGCATTCATGAATACAGAGAAGCCAACAGACAAATACTTACTAGATGTGCACATAGAAGCACAAGTTACCTGGGGTTTGAATGAAATTGGCATTGATGTAATCACAAGAGGAAAGAATGGAGATGAAGGGAGCAAAGAAAGAAGAACCCTCTTGTAAAGAAAGTATATGTTTCTTGTAAAGAAACCATCATGTCCCCAAATCTTGATAAAAAGAATGGCAAGCAGATCATTTTCACTGTTGAATAGTGACGAATGAATAGTGACTATTCACTCAGTGTTGCTCTACTGCTCCTATGTAATGGGCCTGTCTGGCAGGAATGGGCATATTCTAAAGAGACACTGTACTCTTTGACTATGAGACTACTGAAAGAATGAACTCCAGGAAATTAGATTTTTCCCAGGAACTTCCTGTGGGAGAAGAAAAATCTAAATCCAGTAGACAGGCAGAGGAGAAACTTGGTCAGCCAGAAGAAGAACTTGTCAGATGACCTTGTTGGAGAGAGCTGAGACAATGATGGACAAGCTGTATTCCTCAGCTCTACATATGTTTGTCTTCTATTTATATCTTACCCCCATGTCAGGACCCTGTAAGATGGAATGGTGGACTGGGGACTGAGGAAGGCTAGTTCTCGGCTAGCTCTCTTTGTTTCTTTCCAATGCAGTTTTCTGCTTTTCACTAATAATTTGAATCTTTTAATTGACTTATTAAGGATGGGCTACTGAATCGAGTTTGTTGGGGTACAGGCTGTTACCTGTTAGCTCAGTGGTGTGTGTGTGTGTTTGTGTGTGTGTGTGTGTGTGTGTGTTCATTTTCCAGTAACTCCATAAAGTATAGGATATAATAATGCCCATGTTTTACAGGTGATAAAATTCAGACATATAGAAGTTAAGCTACCAAGTAAAATCACATAGCAAGGAAGTGGCCATCAGTATTCTAATCCAGACAGTATGACTCCAGAGACATTTCTTTTACCCATGCACTCAATGTCTCTTGGGAAACATCATCTAATAAAAGAAATTAAAAGCAGTTCTTAGACCACCAAGATGGCTCAATGGGTAAAGGTGATGGCCAGTAAGCCTGACCTAAGTTACATCCATATAATGCACATGGTAAAAACAGAGAAATGGCTTCCACAAGCTGTCCTCTGTCCTCCACACCATCCATGTGAATGTGTAAATACACATTAGATGTATAAATTAAAACATACATTAAATTTAAAAACACACTAAGTAAATAAAGGTAAAAAAATCCATTTCTTGAAGACTGACACACACTGTGGTAATAGACGGTTTTTGAATTGGGTATCTTACTAAGCCAGACTAATTTCTTCCTACATTTGTAGACAATTGCATTTCTTTCAATTATTTTAGATTTAACTGTATTCAATATGTGCTAATAGCACTTTTCCACTTCATGACTCCTGTTCTGGAGGGATTAAATTCCGAGGCATTTTACCTGTCACACCTAAAGTGACCTGTCCCAGTAGTCACCAAAACACCAAAGATCAAGGGCCTCATTTCAAGAGCTCTTGATGAAAGTGATTGTTAACTGCCTTTGCACAAGCTCTTGAGGAGGAATTCTCTTCGTCAGTGAAATTAGAATCATCTAAAAGGTTTTTACACCTCTACAATGAAAGAAGTCTCCTGTGACTAGTGAGGGACACTGAGTGGGCTCCAGTATCCTATAGACACAACCTTTCATTTAGTGACAAGGGGCCAGGTGGAGGGAATGATTCTATCTGAAATTCGAGTTAACAAAGAGCAAAAGGAAGGAGTGACTTTTTATAGCAAGAAAAGAAGAAAAAAGTATGAGTTGGGAGTGTGAAGCCAGGCTTGATCAGACCCTGCAGTTGGGCTGGCCTGAGCCTGTGACCTTCTCTGAGAGAATCTGCTGCAGTCTGACACTTCTTGGGGTCTCATTCCTCTACCAGCCTTCAGAGTCCTGCTTTTCTACTGGATTCACCTTGGTAGCAGTTTCTTCCTTATCCACTGAAGTTACTGATTATGACAGAGGCCTGGCAGAAATGAAGGTACTCTAAAACAGTGCTTCTCAAACTTACTAATGCTGCAGCCCTTCAATACAGTTCCTCATGTTGTGGTGACCCCCCCAACCATAAAACTGTT
Source organism: Peromyscus eremicus (assembly GCF_949786415.1). Classification (NCBI taxonomy): domain Eukaryota; kingdom Metazoa; phylum Chordata; class Mammalia; order Rodentia; family Cricetidae; genus Peromyscus; species Peromyscus eremicus. Next base: position 36,996,230 of record NC_081420.1, read on the forward strand.
TTTGTTGCTACTTCATAACTGTAATTTTGCTACTGTTATTAATCATAGTGTGAACATCTGATATGCAGGATACCTCACATCAACCCCAAGGGGGTCATGACCTACAGGTTGAGAGCCATTCCCTAAACAGATAACTGTGTCTCTCAAGTTTATTATCGAGCTATTAAAACAACGGACCCCAAAGAAATGGGAATTTCCCCAGGAATCTCATACTGAGAAAATGAAAAAGCATCAGCCCACAGGGAAATTTTTCTCCTTCAAAGAAATTTCACACAGTTCTAACAACTTCCAAAATCACCTTATAGGGTAGGACTGAAGCATGCTGAAGCATGGACCATGGTGGGTCAGTGGTGGGTGGGGCCACACTTTGACCAGGACTGCTCAGATGTGCACACCCTTCACCTTCTACTTAGATGGTACTCCACTTCAGGATCCCAAAGATGGATTTGGAGGGAGAGCTGCTCGATCCTATTGTCCCTATTCACAGTGTGGGCACATTGAATAAATCTCCTTTTTGTGCTTGCCACTATTAATTTGATCATTTTAGTTTTTGAAGGGTGCAAGACCTGACTTGGAGCACAGGTTGTGACCCCTGACTTTGATAACAGTTCTGGCCATCTTCCACACTCAATCCAGCCTCTGACATCCTACCTTCCAAACACGGCTTCTGTGAACCTGACTAAAAATGCATCCTCCAAAGCACCAGTCTCACTGAATATGCTGATAAAATAGATACTGTGGGTTCACTGAGTGGAGAAAAATCTACCCTGTGTTTCCTCCCAGGGCTAGCTGGGGATCCAGCCCTCCCTACCCCCATTGTGACATCTGTGAGCAGTGCCTCTCAGCAAAAGGCCTCTGACCATGAAACCGCCTGTCTTGAAAGATTCATCTCTATCTTGACATGCATCAAAATGCATATTGGGGCTTCAGAAGAGTGATGCCTGAGGTGGTCCTGAGTGATGGGACAGGAGACTAGTGCAATGAAAGGATCTTTCATTCTTAAATGGATCCAGCCTGCATTTGAATGCCTGGAGGGGAACTCTGATTGACAGAAGAGAGATAGATTGGGACAGAGGTTAAGGGTGGCCAGGGAGGTTTCAGAATAGTCAATGTAGTCATTGTCACTGAAGCATTCAGCCAAAAGAGGCCACTAAGAGATGGAGAGAAAGGGAAGGAAGCATGTGGGTCAAGGACAGCCTTTTCTGAAAGAACTAGGAAGGGGTGGTAAAAGAGAGCAGAAAGGGATGAATAGAAAGCAGAAGCATGGCAATGAATGTATGCTAAGAAGGAGAAGGGCTTGCAGACTAACTACAAGAGCGAATGGACTGGCACTAGGTGAGAATCAATGGCTCATAATTAATAGCACCCCAAAGAGTAAGGATAATGGAGCCAGAAAAATGAATGAGTGTCAAAATAGGGTCATTCTGGCCTAAATCATTTATTCTCCCATAGATGCTCAGGGGGCACTGTGCTGCTTTAAAAATGAAAAATAAAAGAAAGGAAGGAAGGAAAAGGAAAATTAAAAAAGCAGAGAAATACTGAGCCTCTGAGTGGTGACACATACAAGCACAGGACAGCAGCTCTTCACTACAAGGCAAGTAGTCCAGTTTCATAAACAAAGTAATTGCTGTTACTACACTTCGGGGGGATGGGAGGTGGTAATATGTATGCATGACATATGATCCATAGCCTGCCTCCATCCTCATTCCACATGTGACATTGGTCCTACAATCATAAATAACAGTTCCAAAACAGTTAAAAATTCCATACGGCAGAAATATTTAAATACCCATTTTGAAAGAGAAAGGTTTATCCTATCATAAAAAAGAACTAATGAGGACGTCATTTTTTAAATCTTGTGCATACAAGAGATAAAAGCTAACTAGATCTTCAGGGATGGCAGAGTCCTAAAGGTATAAGAAATAGAAAGGAATACCAAGTTCAAACACAACCAATGACCAAGTCCTAGCAGCTTAAGGGCTCAGCAGGCAATACACGGTATAGATTAAAAAAATACTGACTCTGATGATGTCATCTAAGAATGACCATAGCAAAATGATACAAGGGAAGAGAAAAATGACACTGCCTCCAGTTACACAGTGTTTTCTTTTTCTGTAATCCAAGAAAAAGAGATGCTAGAATTCTAAATGCCCCAAGAAGGATACCATGAAGTAGGAAAGCCACAGTCTCACTGTTTATCAATGTTTTGGTATATTCTGACATAATATGATTTTCTTGGGGAGATGTAAACAAACATCTCTTCACCTCAGATAGGGCACTGATGAAAAACAAAGAAATGATTCCCATGCCTTGGTTGGTGGAGCAGTGAGTTTACTAGAGTTATTTGGAGAAGCATGAGGCAGCAGCATCTCCCAACCATACGTGGGTGATGACTAGAAAGCTGCATCCATGGAGGTCCCAGAATGCCTTGCAAGCAGCTCTATTCTACAGAAGGGCCTCTCCCCAGCAATTGTAAGACTGTATTTACAACCTTGGGGAGGGAGTTTATGAATCCTACAACTTCTCTGAGATTCCTGAGTCTTATGGCCCCTCTTCTCCCTCCAATAGGAAGTGGCCAAATTTAGAGGAAATAACTACACAGCATTTTAGTCTTGAAGCTCTTTTAAGGATGGTTAGAAAAGTCAATATTGGGGCTAGATAGATGGCTCATCAGTTAAGGGTACTTGCTGCTCATGTGGAGGACCTGGGTTTGTTTCCCAGAGTCCACATGGTAGCTCACAACCTCACAACCATCAGTAACTCTTGTTCCAGGTGATCTGATGCCATCTTCTGTCCTCCAAAGGACATGAACACAGTATGCATGTATACCTGCAGGTACTAATACATAAAGTAAATAAATCTTTTTAAAAAATAAATATTTACAGTCATATAAGGCTACTAACATAACTTGAAGATCTGTCATAGTCATTAAACCTTAAATACTATTACAATATTAAGATCAGAATTTGAGGTAGTGTTTGTTCTCATCTCAGCACCCAGGAAGCTGAGGCAAGAGGATTGCCCTGAGTTCTAGGCTGGTCTGTCAATACTATTAGTTCTCGGCCAGCCACACTGCAATGTGAGATACTATCTCAACAAAATAAAACAAACCAGAATTGGATTAACTTGACTACTAACTGATGACCAAGGGAAATTTTGTTCTATGCCTCATCAATATTCCATACTCATTTTTCATTAATAATAAGTTAGTATTATTTCCACATAATTGACAAGTGGAAGGGTTGTAATATTCTTGGTAGCCCTTTGATAATAGAGTATAGGCTTGAAAAAGTTGGTCATATGTAGAAAGTTTACCTTTCCATAGTTTTCTTGGCCCTTTTTCTGTTGGATTTTATCTTCATCATTTCAGTTATTGACTGCTGGATTAGGCTTCATCTTTACTCAGCGTCCCCTACTGACACATCCTGCCTACTACCAACACTAACATGATCATCTTCTAACTTTATACGTGTATAGTCATGAAGAAGCAATCCAATTGTAAACAGTGGCTCTCAGATTTCTTAGCTGAGGGCAATTATACTCTAATAGTATAACTGCAATAAAATTTAGTATTTGAAACCCTAAGTTTCTAATACTAACAAATCAAAGAAAAATAGTATTAGAAATCCTTACTAAGGAAATTTTAAGAAAACATCAACCATGCCTTTATTCCTGTACGATCAACCATTATTGCAAAGAAACATCTGTGTGTACTACAATACACCAGGAGCAACCAGAACACTCATTCTCTAGCCATGGTTCTCTATTTGTTTTTGGATGTTCTTGTTAGGAAGTAGACTTGGAGGTGAAGATTTTCCTGATACAGGTTCACCTGGGCATGCAATTTAAAAATGCCAGAGCAGGAGGGAGTAGAAGAGATGACTGCAGTGCAGGTTAGCCAGAGGCCTCATTGAATCCTCTGTGCAGGACTCAGCCTGTAGAGAAGCTCTTAATCAAGAGAATTTACAGCAGGAATGGCTTCATGGAGCAGCCAGTGGTCACACGTAAGACACAGGCAGCCATCTTTACACCTTCGGTAGCTTCTGCCCTGGGGTGACCCAGACTGTCTTTCTCAGATGTCTGAGTCTTATCCTGTGTCTTCTCCAGTAGCTTTTACACTGTCCATTTGCCTTCACATTCACCAGGGAGATGCTATAAGATGCTCTGTCAATTACTTTGATTTCAATCTAGTCCATCTTGCTCCTATTATACATGAACAGCCCTGTCTTTTCCTGATGAGTTGGATCACTTAATCCATGTCGACCTTTTGGAATAAATGTCAGGAAGACTAGATTAACATTTAGTATAACTCCTATTTGTTTGTTTTTGTAGTGTGTGCACATGTGCATGTACAAGTGTGTGTATGTGTGCGTGTGCGTGTGTGTGTGTGTGTGTGTGTGTGTGTGTGTGTGTGTGTGTGTGTTTTTGCAGGGGTCCAGAATCCAACAATTAGGCTAGGCTAGGCTGGCTGGCCAGTAATGCCCAGGGATCCATTTTTGTCTATCTCAACAGTGCTGAAATCACAAGCTTGTACCATTATCCCCGGTTTTCCCCCCACAGGGTCTAGTCCCTTGATTGTGTGGCAAACACTTTACCAATTGAACTAATTCCTCATCCCTTAATGTAACTCAGTGCATTGCCTTAGCAAAGTTATTTCTGAGAACCAAGACCTTCTCCTCAGAGAATAATTACAGGGACTTGAATGGGAAGTATTCCTCAAATGTATTTCTAAAGCAGATGAGAAACAAGATCATCTACTTCTGACTCCAGATTCACAGACTCATATAGTTTAGGGAGGACACAGCTCTCTCTCACACTCTTTCATGATCAGGCCATCATTCTATCTAAAGTACACATTCAAGCTGCCATTTCATCATTCTGCCAGACAAATAGCTTCCAGTTGCTGTGGTGTGTAATAGAAGCAGTGGACTATGTGGTCAGCTGTCCACTGTCCCACCTTCTTTTGTATACAGTGAATTCCTTGATCCAAGTTACTTTGTGTCTGATCCATTTTGTTTAAAGAAATACTCACTAAATCATGACAGTGCTGCTTAGTGAGGTTCTTTGAGCAGTAAATACAAACTCATATTCACAGTGTGGGTCAAGGTAATTCAAGATGATATACCTCTTTCTAAGGGTAAAGAGTCTAGTATCAACTGACAACTAAGTAGTTGGAGCGTCCCCTCAATAAATGATGCCAACTCAGAGGCTTTATTTGCCAGCTGAGATGTTGAGGGTACCCCCATCTTGTGGTGCTTCCTTCTCATTTAATGAGCTCTGGATTTTACAACCGGCTAAGCTTCAGAACCTGGGGATCATGACTTCTAATTTTATACATTAAGAAATCATATTAGAGACTCACCACACACACTTTTTCTTTAGAAAAGACATGTTCTACTAAGTAAGATAGCTCTCCGCAGGTTAGGGCCTCGTGAGTTCCAGTAGAACCTCACTGCTTCCTATAGAAAACTGCATCCCTGTAAATGCAGTTATTCCTGCCTGTGATGTTAAATACTGTTACCTGTCTACTTATTTCAGGATCATACCTTGTCCAAGAGCCTACTTCCTTTTATATATCATCTCCTTTTTATATCATCAGTTAGAGATAAAATTATCTCTGAGCTTCTTGATAATGCTGATGTCTCTGTCAATGGTTCACTCTGTCATTCTGGGAAGCAGATTCTGTGGACCCTCCTATGAAGCATATTCAGTTGGTGGATTTCCACAATGTGTGCTATTTGTAAGGACCACTTCTAGCTCCTCTTAGTCTTTTCTATCTTCCACTACAACAGTAGTGGATATTTTAATTTAACCATGCTTCAGAAATCAGTCTCATTATGTGTCGAGATTCTTTCCTGGAATTTCTGTCTGTGTGTGTCTTACTTAGGGTTTCTATAGCTGTGTACAGACACCATGACCACAGCAACCCTTATAAGGAAAACATGTAATTGAAGTGGTGGCATACATTTTAGAGGTTCAGTCCATTATCATCATGGTAGGGGGCATGTTAGCATGCAGGCAGACATGGTGCTGGTTACATCTTGATCAGAAGGCAACAGGAAGTGGACTGTGACATTGACCTAAGCTTATGCAAAAGACACCTTAAAGCCTGCCCCCACAGTGACACACTTCCTTCAACAGAGCCATACCTACTTCAACAAGGCCACATCTCCTAATAGTACCACTCCCTATGAGCTTATGGGGGCCATTTACATTCAAACTATCACAAGTTGTCCATCTATCTCAAAAGAAAGGACTTGCTTTGATCAAGTATTCTCACCATACAATTCTACATACACTCATGTTCTTGCTGAGTTATCCTGCACCTATTTTGCATTTTCGTCAGAGAATGAGCTTCTTAGAACAGTCCTTCATCAGCTAAAAATGTTTGACCTACCTTAGTTAATAATGTGATGGCCAAAAGTACAATGGCTATTGGGACCAATTCTGAAGGAAGTGTCATACCTTTTCCTGAAAGACAATATTCTGCACTGATTTCAAACACAGAGGAAGATGTATTAGTCTTCAACAAAGAGGATTGGCCTACTTCTATTGCTTAACGGGAGTCAGAAGTGGCAAAAGACACCAGAGTTTTGTGTGCATTGAAATGTGTATTCTTATTCTAAGCCTAAGGTGTCTCCTTGTAAGTTAAGATGCTCACCTTGTCATAACTGACTTACTTGGGTTTAGAGTCTAACCTCTAGAGCTCAGTTATCCTTTTAAGTTTGTCCTGAACTTGCTTTTCAGTTTTTCTGACCTCTGACTACAGAAGATGAGGAATTATACTTTCTATCTTTTTTACTCTGTTCTGCATTGATTAATCTCCCATATGAAGGAAATCTAGATGTAATTGCCAAGTAAGAGAGACAGAACCCCAACTGGACATCTCTCATAACAAAATGAAGTCTACAGTTCTGGGAGTGGGTTGCATCTAATTGAGTTGTTGGCAAAAGGGGCCCCATGGAACTCCCCCTGATACAGCCTATGCTATTTCCAAGACTATTAGTTGCTTCCACCAAACTGATGGTAAGTCCCTGTTCCTGAAGACAACACCTACACAAGACACTGAACACAGAGAAGTCAAGCTGATGCCTACCTAGAACTTTCGTCCCTACTGACGAGGCATCATGGTACTGAATGCTACTTTGTACACCACTAAAGGAGAAAGGTAAACGTCTACCCAGCTACAAACCCTTTGATCCACAATGGTGACCTCCCTGTAAGATACACTTGTGCAACAGTGGCACAAAGCTTGTGGGAGTAACCAACTACTACCTATAATTAGATTTAATGCTCATTCTGTGAGATGGAACACATCCTGAACATTGCTTAGGGGACCCCAAAACTGAGGCTAAATAGGCCAGGGACCTAAGGAAAAACCACTTACTACTGTTCTGATAAGGAAATGTGGCAATAAAATGACTCCTAGTGACCTTCTGTTATACTCATAGATAAGCGTCTCATTCAGCCATCATCAGAAAAGCTTCCTCTTAGATAGAAAAGGAGCTCGTACCTGGACAACATGCAGAGAACAAGGAGTGAGAGCTCTTGGAACACTCAGTCCTAAATGGGATGTTTCCACCAAATCTCTCCCCTCAGAGCTCAGGGCACCCTGAGGAAGAAGAGGCAGAAAGATTGTAATAACAAAAGGAGATGGAGGACACCAAGAAAACAAGGCCATCTAAACATAGCAGGACCAACCCACATATGAACTCACAGAGACTATGGCAACATGCACAGGACCCGCATGAGTTTGGGCCAGATGGGAATCTCAGCAATGAGAAGGGAAATGGACCCAAGCCCCCATTCCTAACTCAGAACTATACTTAGTTGACAATTGCTCGCAAGTGAAAAATTAGTTTCCTCCAACAAAATCTCAGTGGGGACACAAACCACCCTGAAGGGCATGCTTTATGCCCAGCAGTAGATAGCTAACACAAAACGAACTCAATGGCATTTTTAGAGGCTCTTTATCTCATAATGCTTTTTCAAGGATTTTTGTTTTGACCCTACAGGTCTTTTGTGTATATACTATGGCTTCCAGTTTGTGTTGTATGGGATTCCTGTGTGTAGGAACATGAGCGTCTCTATGTCTAAATGTGGTTTTTTCTGTGCTATTTCTTTGGCTCCTTTTCTTCTGTTTGTTTGTTTTGCACTCTTCTGGTTTGTTTTTTTGTTTGTTTGTTTTGTTTTATTATTACGTTTTAGAAGCCTGTTTGCTTTCTAAAAAGAGAAGAAAGAAAGAGCATGGATTTGGACGAGAGGAGAGGTGGAGAAGATCTGGGAAGAATAGGATGAGGGAAAACTATAATCAGATTATACTGTATGAAAAAACTATTTTCAATTAGAGAAAAAAATATATAAAAATTCTCTGCACCCATGCTGCCCCAGTGTACTAGCAGGACCCAGGAAAGATCATCTAATACTATAGGTCCTACTTCACTGGAACTACCCAGGACCTGGGACGTCTGTCTACATGGCTGTGCATTGCTCCCCAGCTTTTCATGAGTGAAAGCATTTCTAATACACCACCACCTTCCAGGGGTTGTCATTGCTATATCTGCTGAGTGAGAGTGACAGGGCCTGATGGTACCAGGCTGAGAACCTGCCTCAAACCCTTCTTCATATTCTGCAGCCTAGGACCACTTCTGACAATAAGTGTCTTAAGTTGGTTTCTTCAGAAACAAATACTGAGATGGATATTGGCATTGAAAATGTAATAGGGATTACTCTGAAAAACACAGGAACAGAGAAAGGAGAACAAATGCTGCAGAAGGAGTGGTTGCTCACAGGTGCAGCTGCAACAGAGGCCTCGGTGACTACACAGGTAGCCAGGCAGCTGAGAGAGTCCCATAGAGATGCCTGCAGCAGAGCCATCAGGCCCCAAATTAACCCCCATCATTGAGCTGTAATGACAGCTTGCTCCATGCTAATGTAATAGCAGGGAAAATGCTTCCTCTTCCTTTTAGCTGAAGCAATGCCTGGTGTGGGAGACCTGTATTGTCAACACAGACCATCGTTTAGTATCTAGGAAAAGAAACATCTTAGACCTAAAGAGTGGGTCTAAACAGAGCAGCCATGGCATCCACTATGTCCCAGCCTCTTAAAATGAGCAGTCATGTGACTGAATGAGTAGTCACCAAAGGGACGGCCACAGGAAAATGTTCTGAATGTACAACCACCAAGAGTTATGCAAAATTAAAGGCAGAATGACTCACTGATGTTTATGGGTGGTCCCCTGTGTCACATCACATGACTGGACTTCAGGCTTAGTCTGGACACAGGACTTGCGAAGTTTTGGACTGCATGCTGCCACACCACACAATGCCTTGTATGCTGCATAAAATTCCACATTCAGATCCAAGACTACTGTGTACTGTGAATTTCAGTGCTCTTATTGTACCACATTTTATGCTCCTCTAGAAGCATAATGGTTTAATTGTGAAAAACAGATGTTTAATATTTTCCTACCACGATCCTTCAGCATATGAGTTTCAAGTTAGTAAATTTTTGGATTGGATTGTGTTAGAATATTTTATTTTAAAAATAAATGTTTTGGTTGCTGACTAAAATTCATTTAAAAATCATTAAATTTTGGCTTGAGACTATGATAGAATTATGAACAATTTCTGAAGTAGCCTTAAACGTACTTCTGTATTTGTGTACACTTGTGTATTGATGCCAAGTGGCGGTCTCAACAGTGATGATTATAAAATCAAAATATCAACTAACTGTAAAACATTGAAGATGTTCTGTGTCTTACAGTATCAAACATTCATTCAATATTTAATTTCTTATGTTAAAATAAGTAAGTACATTCATCTCATTTGTCTGCACATTTACTTTAATCTTCAATAACTTGTAAAATGGTATGCTAAAGAATTGTTTCAAAATAAATTTCTTGTGATTTCTTATTAAGGTCAATTTTAATGCCAACTTGTACAAATTAGAATCACCTGAATAGAAAGTCTCATCTGAAAAACTGTCCTCACTGCTTTGATGTGGGAAGACCCACCCCAATTGTGAGTGGCACCTACAGGTAGCAGCCCAAATTTGAAAGGGTGTGTCAGCTAGAAGGAAGATCATCCTGCATTGGCTTTCTTGGCCTTCCCTCTTGCTATCAAGTTGATTTGCGATGTTGCTGCTGCTACTGCTGCTGCTGGTGATCCCTACCTAGACAGCAAAGCCGGTGTTTCCCATGCTTCCATCAGGCACCAGGGACCAGCAGCTCTCTAGGAATATTTCAGCCTTCAAGAGCTAGGTTGGAACTACAGAGGTGTCCCACCATGTGGACTTAGTAAATGCACCAACTGTTAAGGCACCAAGCCTCGAGGACCAAGTATTTACTGGCTTCTCAGTAGCTCATGTGTGATTTGGCTGCCCTTCCTATTTTAAATTATATATATATAATTTATGATTATATATATTCATCCCCTTGTTCTATTCCTCTAGAGAATCCTGACTAAAACACTTTTTATTAGTATATGTATGATATGTATGCCTTTTTAGATACCTATATACAGAGATCAGTGTACAGATTTCTAGGGGAAACTGGTTGTGAGTGGAAAATGTTTACGAACTCTTACACTCCAGCATCAACGCAGAGATGAGAGAATCTGGCCATCCATTCCAACTGTGCCTCACAGTGATGGCTACAATGCAACAGACACTGCACTTCCTAGTCATTCAGGGCAAGCTGCCTTGACCTCCACCTTTCCACGGAAGATACTATTAAGACTTTGTCAGAGAAGAGTCTATAATCTTCCGAAGTAAAGATCCTTCACAACAATTAGAATCAAAACCGCATGTCACCTCCAACGTGGTTCTGAGCACACTTCTTAAACTTCTTCTACTCTGAATTATGACAAGGTAAGTTACAGTCTTCCTCAGGATCTGTATATTTTTCTTTTATTTTGAATGTGAGAAGTGTCCCAAATTCTTGAAGGTTTCAGTGCATTTGTAAAGCTTCAGCAAGGTAAATGTTCCACATGATGGGATGCAGTTAGGGAGATTCCACCTGAGGATCAGAGTGAAACAGTATAACATAACATGTGTCCAGGGTGTCCAATTTGAAAGGAGAACAGTAGAAAGAATGAAGTCTGTAAAATTCTGGAAAAATTTTCAGGCTAAAACTCTGTATTGTAAAGATGAGCTAAAGTTTTAATGTTGATTTTAAATCCCCCTCTTCTATTCTTTTACCCTTCCTTGGCAGTTCATACAAACTTCATATGTCAATGCTTTACCTTCAAAATTTGAGATTTAGAGGAATAGGAAGGCATACTTAACTTGCCCGGTACCTGTTGCATGCTTTTTCTCATCCCAGACAGGGCATCGGTGATAAACCACAGAGACATTTCAACTCAAGACAAGCTCTGTGAACTGATGAGTTTATTGGAGCTACTTACAGGGGCACAAGTGAGGGGTTAGTTATAGGAACTTAGGTGGTTCAAAATTAGCTCCTGGTTCTGGCACATTTTCTGCCTTTTTCCAGCCCTCCTCCTCTGTGGTGATATTTTATGTGTGCTGAAATGTGGTGATATTGTATTTGTGCTTTAATAAAGTTTGCCTGGAGATCTGGGGAAAAGGCCAGCCACTTAAAGTAAACAAGAAATCAGGCAGCACACACCCTTAATCAGATCACTTATCAGGCAGGGTCTCTGTGTGTTCAAGGTCATACTAGGGAACAGAGCCAGGCATGGTGACACATGCCTTTAATCCCAGTACCAACCATAGAGACCTGGAGGTATGTACAGACAGACAGTGACAAGGAAGTGAGGTAGCTGGGCTAAGATAGCCAATGAGAGGGCAGAACAGCAAAGCAATAAAGGCATGGGTAAGAGCAGGAAGTAGTTCGCATTTGGAAGCTGTGGAGTTGGTGAGGTAAGGTTGGCTGGTGGCGTTCCCTATTTCCCTGATCTCTCTAAGGCTTTCACCTCTATATTTGGCTCCATGTTTTTTTTTTTTTTAACTTAACAAGACCATTTAGAAATTCACCTACACTCTTCCCTCCAGGAGATTGTTAAAATATGGAGGAAATAGCTGCACAACATGACCATTCTCTGAATAATAGGCAAGCTGATAAATACAAAACAAAATCTTTCAAACTTCAAGAGGTGGCTTTCAGACAGATTTTCGTCACCCTCAACAAGCAGGGTTAACTGTGTTTGTCATCATTCTGTTACTGAAACACATTCCTAAGACAAATAAACTTACAAAGAAGAAAATTTATTTTGATTCACAGCTCTAGCGGGTTTTGTAAAATTATGACTAGTACCATTCCTTGGACTTGTACTGGCACAGGATGGTGGGAGCTTGTACAAGATAGGACAAGCCATCTGCCTCAAGGCTGTAAATGAAGGAGAAAGGTCCCACAATCCTTTTCAAAGGAAAACCCCCAATAACCAAAACACTTTCCATCAGGCTCTACCTCCTAAAGGTTCCATCATTCACTAATAGTGCTAATCTAGGGACTAGACTTCAAACATGGGGAAAGTATAGATCCTAAGGACAGCACCTTTTTAGGTCAGGTAAAATGGGAAGCCATTATCTTCTTACTGACGAAGTCTCTGCATTTCCTAGTCCCTTATGTGATATGAATATATCAACCATCATATATGAGTTTTGTCTTTGTTCCTACTTCCTAGTGTAACCAGGCTGGAAGAAATGAAATATGCTAAAAAGACACTTGTGCTCCTCAATCTGACTATTAGACAACTGAAATAGTGAACCTTAAAGAAATGGGAATTTCCTCAGGAGTCTCATGCTGGGAAAAGGGAAAGAGCCCAGCCAGGGGGAAAACTTGTCTCCTGGAAAGACATTTTACACAGTTCTAATAACTTGCCAGACCACCTTACAGGGTGAGACTGCAGCCCAGTCAGTGATGGACCAATAGTGGACTTGGACCACACCTTGACCAGACATATTTAGATGTGCATAGCCTTGGTCCTCTATTTAAACTATACTCTCACTTTGGTACCCCAAAGATGTACTCCAGGTGCTCACTGGATCTCCTTGTTGCTCTTCCAAATGTGGACACATTGAATGAATCACCCTTCCACTGTTAATTTGACTGTTTTATTTGGCTTCTCCAGGACTGATGGCCAAACTGGGTTTCTTGGGATACAGACTGTGACTCCAAGTTCTGTTGAACTAACACAAAGTTCTGCCAAGTGCTGAGAGTGTCTTTTGTATGCTAATGATTTCACTGGCAGGTAGTTCTTTGCCAGATGTGGGAATGGTTGCATGGGTAACCAAAGAATTATGAGAAGGTGGGAATTTTTAGCTTCAGTCTAATTTAGTTCTCTTCAATCCAATCTGTAAATGTTTCCAATTTCAAGGTTTGCCCCCTACAACTCCCCCCTCTTTTGCTATTGCTTGAGTTCCATGCCTTAGATGGTTATTGCTTCATAAAACACAGTGACAAACATCTGAAACCTCCACCCTGGGTGTGCTTTTTTATGTCAGTCAGTGGTAAGCTAATTGAGACCTGACTTGGTCCTCATCAGTCCATGCTACTCACTTCAGGGTGCTAGCTGCTGACCAAGGGTAGAAAGTCTTAGGTAGACTATACAAACCACTCCTGTAGAAGGCTCTTTTAAGGGGTAGATGAGAAACAGGGACAAGGATGGGTGGGTAGTGACTGGGAGGAGAAGAGGGAGGGAAAATTGCGGTTGGTATGTAAAATAAATGAAAAAAAATTAAATAATAATTTAAAGAAAGGCTCTAGGTCACATTTTCTAACATACCATTAGCCAAAGCAAGCATGTCAATCCCAAACTGTAAGAACAAATTCCTTCTTGGAAGTGGAGAGAGTAGGAAGTAGGCATTTTAAGAAGGGTCTAATACACTTCGTTAGTCATATATTCAGGCTGAGTGAGTTAATATGCATACCTGCAGTTGTGATGATGAACAAGTGCATCCCTTCCATAACTTCATTGGACCTTCTCTCTGCTTCTTTCTTTCTCTGAACTCATACTTCAACTATGCTAAATGATCTTCTGTTTCTCTAAAGTTTTTTTTTTTTTTTCTGCCTTTGGGTCTTCACTTACACTTTTGTTCCTTTAGAATCATTATTTTCCCCTCAACTATTAGATTCTTTATTATTTTTATCACTAGTCATTTGGTCAGTATATAAAGAGATGAACTTTCTTGTGATATTTTCACACATTGTACTTTCTTCTTTCTTTATACTTTGCCCTTTACCGGTCATCTGAAAAGTTACCTCCCCTACCTCTTCAATGTCCCTTAGCATTGTGCATTTCTTAGGGACACAAAGAGAAATGGTGACTAAAGAACCAATTATGTTGTCTTTTCTTCCCCTTCTATCTCTGCCCATCTGTATCCCTCTGCTATGTGTAAAGTCTGTGCAGATGAGGATGGATTCTTGTTTGTTTCTCTATTGCTAATGCCTAGCAGACAGTTCCTGGAGGGTCACTAAGTAGTAATTATTTCATGTGTGAAAAGAATCATTGACCTAGAGCAGAGTTTTGAAAGTCTTCAATATGCCTTCCAGTGTCTCCCTTGACCCTCAGTCTTATCTTGAGATCTGTTGGAATCCTTATTCCCTGCGAATCTAAGGAATTTACAGAAAGTTATTAGTGTCATTAAATCATTCAGCTGTATAATTGGAGGGCAGAACAGCTGCATTATCTTCGTTTTCTTGTACTACAAAAATTGGAAGTCTAGGCTTTCATAGAACTAGCAGTTAAAAATCTACTTCAGAAACATCAGTCAATAAACCCATGATATTTTTAAGGATAAGCAATATTCCTCTATGAGATAAATGAAAAGTAATATCATTTAATAAGATAATGAGGACATGACTAATAAAGAGTAAAAATGCTAAATAAGAGAATGTAAAACCAAGCCAGAAATAGAGAACATTTTAAAACACAAATCTAAAGAAAAATAGGTTGTATATTACACAAAGATCTCTTAAAACTTATATAAAAAAATCTCAATTTAAAAATGGGCAAAATATTTAGAATTTCTCCAAACTTAATGTGAGAGACCAAACCACAGCTTTGAGAAGCTGAGACAACACCAATAAGGACAGATGCAAACTGAACAAAAAAACCTAATTGCACACACTTGTTGTCAAACTATAGAAAACAAAGATAAAGAAAAAAATCTGAAAGACAACTATTAAAACTGTGCACCCTTTAGGAAGAGCAATAATTGTTTTTGATTCACTGAAATATAATTTGGCCTTCCTAAACAAAAATCTCCAGGAAAGATGAGTTCACCAATAAATTAGATTACACAATTGGGAGTTTTGTTCATTTGTTTAGTGGAGGGTGAGGCACAAATGTCACAGCCATGTGTGGAGGTAAGAAGGTAGCCTGTCTCATAACCATTGATCCAACTTTCCTGAGTTCCAGGCTGTGGAGCCTGCATGGGACTGGACTAGGCCCTCTGAATGGCGAGACAATTGTGTAGCTTGATCTACTTGGGAGATCCCCTGGTGGTAGAATCAGAATCCATCCCTGGTGCATGAGGGGGATTTTTGGAGCCCACTACCTATGATAGGACACCTCGTGCAGCCTTGAGGCAGGAGGAAGGGCTTGGACTTGCCTCTACTAAATGTACCTCCCCATGGGAAGCCTTGCCTTCTTGTGGAGGGGGGAGAGGGTGGGTTAGGGGGAAGGCTGTGGGGGCTGGAGGAGTGAAGAGGGGGATCTCTGATTGGTGTGTAAAATGAAAAAAAAATCTTAATAAAAAATGGAAAATAAAATAAAATAAGGTAGCCTGATGGAGTTGCTTGTATCATCATGTGGGTGGATGGAAGTCAGATCACCAGACTTGGAGGCAAGTGCCTTAATTCTCTGAGTCAGCTTGCTGGTTGATATCAGATAATTAATCAGTTCTCTGGGTTCTCTTCCAAATCGCACACAGAAGATTTACTTCCCAGTGCATTCTCCGAGGATAGACTTCTTCTAACACCTTAAACAACAAAGTCACTTGTGACCTGCTCAGCCTAGGCACGGACTTAACTGGTGCCTTGGGTGATGAAGAACAAAGAAACAATGACAGCACACATACAGGAACACTGGAATCAGGTGGGATGTGTGCTTTGATGGAAGTATTCCAGCAGCAGCCTAGAAATTCAGTGTTTAGTTTATACATTTGAATAAAGGAGGCCTATTGTGAAGCTGGATGAGGAGATTAGCTAATGTCGCTAGGGATTCTCTGCAGGGGAGCAGTCTCAGGCTGTAAACATCAGGCGCTGGAGTCCCTGGCATGGCTGTGCTCTTATCAACAACACACAGTCACTCAGGCCTTCATCTGCTCCCCATTGTGACAGTAAGAAAAGAAAACTGCAGACCAATATCTTCCATGAAGTGCAAATGAGTTTCATAAGCTAGATTTATTTCGAGTCACGGTCTTTAACTGTGGATGTGAAAATGGCCTGGAAATAATAAATGTAATTAAAAAAACATTGTTTACAAACAGAGATATTATTGCCCTTATGTTCCATTGTTGTCAAATAAACAGAAAACAAGAGCGTGAGCTGTCCATCATGCTTTACTTTCTAGATGGTGACTGGGTTTTCCAGTAGCACTCTCCAGCTAACTGTTCCTCTCCTACTGAATTCCTTTGCAATATGGCCACCGGAAACTGCAGCTGTTCTTGCAGGTCAGAGAGCAACTTGGTAAGTCTGTCTCCTGTGAAATGAATATAAACAGGGTTTTAGAAGCTCCGGTTCTCACACCCGGGGGCACGGACTGGGAATGCTGTAATGGCTACCACCTGATATGTGCAGACGAAAAGCAAAAAAGAAAAATGTTCCATATACCTCATGCCTTTTTTAAAGGAAAAAAAAAAAAAGGTGTGGGGGGGATCATTTTCCCACAAGACATATGGAAACAACTGCTTTCCTGAATATGTAATGTCTCAGGGTACAGACCAAACCAGTCAGTTTGACAGATAGCAGCAAGAAGAGAAATGTATGCACATTTCTCTTTGGGCCAAGAAGCAATAATGTGTCTTACTAGAATTACTGCCTCTATTAAAACTAGATACAGGATATTAATTGTGTTCCATAGGAGTTGGGAACAAGGGCTAGAGCACACTCCAAAACAGCATGGAAACTGTCACTTCCCAGCTCAGCTTTCCCTAATTAAGTCCCAATAGGGTCTCCTGTTCATTTTGGTAATGTGTACTTCTCAGGATAAATGATATTTAAATGCATAGAAGAATTCCTACATTTAAATTGGTCACCAATTAAATTCTTACTGAATAGCAGTAACTGCACATTGCTAGCCATGCCTCCAACAACCATTTGTTTACTAGTGTGCAATGGTGAGTGGATGGATCCTCTTTGCACCTTCAGAGCAGACCATCACTGTAGCAAACATAAGTATCCTTAAAGGGTTCCTCAGAATCAAGTGCCTATATTTATTATGGGTCAGGCATGGTGACACCTACCAGCTATCCCAGAATTCCGGGAGCAGGAGCAAGAAGATTGCCTCCAAGTTCAACAATGGACTGGTTGACATAGTAAGTTCCAGGCAAGTAAGGGCTCCATAGAGAAAAGTTGTTTCAAAAACAAAATATAGAAATTCCATCTCAGGAGAACAAGATCCAGAATGGTAACTATTTTAAATTCACATCTGTAATTTTCAGTTTACATAGTTTGAGAAAGTTTTCTTTGTCCTGAATGTATTCATCTGAGTTTGGTAGGGCATTGTCTGCATTCCAGTACAAAGATTTCCCATGTACAGACCCAACAAGTTATGGGGAGGCCCATAAGAAAAATCACTGTGTCTGTACTGGCAATGCACAGTGTGGTAGTTTGAATGTAATTGGCACCCATAAGCTCATAAGAAGTGGCGCTATTAGGAGACGTGGACTTCTTGGAGTGGGTATGGCCTTGTTGGAGGAAGTGTATCACTATGGGAGCAGGCTTTGAAGTTTCCTATGCTCAGGAAACCAGCCAGTATCTCAGTTGACTTCCTGTGGACTGCATATCAAGATGCAGCCAGTACCATATCTGCCTGCATGCCACCATGCTCCCCACCATGATAATAATGGAACGGAGTGAACGTCTGAAACTATAAGCAAGCCACTCCAATTTAATGTTTTCTTTATAAGAGTTGCCATGGTCACAGTGTCTCGTCACAGCAATAGAAAACCCTAAGACATACAGATTTTTATTTCTTGTCAGTATTTCCTGAATAATGCAAGGTAACAACTGTTTACATATCACTTACATTTCTTATTATGTGTGATCCAGAAATAAGTTTAAAAACACTCTGCAAATCTC
Source organism: Peromyscus eremicus (assembly GCF_949786415.1). Taxonomy (NCBI): domain Eukaryota; kingdom Metazoa; phylum Chordata; class Mammalia; order Rodentia; family Cricetidae; genus Peromyscus; species Peromyscus eremicus. Next base: position 37,014,495 of record NC_081420.1, read on the forward strand.
AGACAGATCCTGTAGCCAATCCCCTGCAGATTCTGAGGTCCTATAGACAATCCTCTACAGACCTCGAGGTCCTGTAGTCAATCCCTTACAGACCCTAAGGTCCTGTAGCCAATGCACTATAGACCCTGAGGTCCTGGAGTCAATCCCTGGCATACTCTGAGGTCCTGGATCCAATCCTCTGCAGACCCTGAGATCCTGGAGCCAATCCCCTACAGACACTGAAGTCCTGCGGCCAACATCCTGCATTTCCTGAGATACGGCGCTTCTTTCCTTGGAACACTCCCAACTATGATAGACTGCTCACTACACATAGTGTTGTATTGCACAGGGCTCCCTTGCCTCAGCTGAATCTGTCTTCCAGTGATTTGTCACACTTCTCTGTTTAACTCCCAGTGGGAATTTTGTTTTCATCCCAAAGGTAGTAATTCCATTTTTTTTTCTCATGAAAAAAAGAACTATGAATTTACAGGATTAAAATTAACTAAATTATAAATAAAGGCTATCCATTGAAGTCCATCACAGGTACACAGATGCACACACACACACACACACACACACACACACACACACACACACAGAGAGAGCTACAGAATCAGTAGAACCTTGTCATCATTTGCTGGACAAAGCAGATCTGACTTTGTAATTGTGGTGTATATTTGGGATGTTTGGGATCCTATCTGACTTGAAACAGAGGTGATAAACTGCTCTAGAAGGAAAAGCCACACCCACCATTAATTTGGCCATTTTAATCCTCGAGGGCCTTGCATGCCTTCCTGCCATGTTATTAATAAAACAAGCAAGTCCTAGGCATCCATCTATTTTATACGGATATTCCACAGGGTGCTGTCCTGGGTTAATAAAGCCTCATTAGCAATTGCTAGCAGATCCCCTCAAGCTCCCAAGAATTCATTTTACAACAATGGAAAGAGACTCATCATCCCTCCCCATTCCAATTTCAAATGCCCTAAAGTGAAGAACATGAGGTTGGAAATACAGAAAGGTAAGCAGTATCTTTTGCAGGGTCAGAAACAGTCATCCAACAGGTTACTATTTACTGAGCAACATATGTGGATTCAAAGAGCTACCATTGTAAAATTCATTCTATTATTGTTGACCTTTGAAGTGCAACATTTTGTCAAGGGTCTTTTGATTTTACCTCCTTTTGTTTTTTGTTTTCTTGCTTGCTTGCTTGTTTTATTTTTTTAATCTTAATTTCCTATAAAGTTAGCGAGACTTGTTTTTCTGACAAAAAAATAAAATTTTTTTTGCTTTTGTTTTTCAAATTTATCTCCGTGTACTGTGTGCGTGTGTGTGTGTGTGTGTGTGTGTGTGTGTGTGTTTACCTGCATGGTAGGCCTATGGAGTTCAGAAGACAACTTTGAGGGTTGCCTTCTATCTGGTTGCAAACAGGGTGTCTTGTTTTTCCATTGTGTATATCAGATTAGCTCCCTGGCAAGTTCTTAGAATTTTCCCATCTTCCTATGGGAGCTATGAGGTTAAATTTTTAAAAATTAAGATTTTATTTTGGATTAAGTACATATGTATGTATATGTAGTAATGTTCATGTGAGTTCAGTGCCCAGGGAAGCTAGAAGGGGAGACATATCCTGGAGCTGGAGTTTCAGGCAGGTGTGAGCCTCCTAACTAGATACTGAACACTGGTTGTCTGAAACAGCAGAATGAGCTCTTAAGCTCTGGACCATTTCTCTAGCCCTGGAGTGCTGGGATTATAGATGTGTGTGTGCTACAACATCCACTTTTGTGCAGGTTCTGGGGATTCGAAATCAGGTCACCATGTTTGTGAGGCAGGCCAACAGGTAATTACTTTCTTGAAGTCATCTAATCATTGCACTCTATTTTGCTTATTTTGTTGTTACTGTTACTTTAATGCTGGGTTCTATTTATTCAGGTGAATACTGTGTGATTCTGCCTGGCACTTATTTAAAGCATTTTCTTTGACAGAGGTTTATGATTATGAGTGTGTGCTCTCTCAATAATTAAGAGACAACTAGGTCATTAAGAACTCATTAATCTTCAGAATTTGTTATCCCTTGGGGTGATGTGAGATGTGCAGGGGTGGAGGCTTCGCTTTTCCATTGGAAATGAAATAAAAGCCAGTATGATAGTGAGCCAGGAATATGGACCAGATTCAGTTTATGTTTCAACTGCAAAGCTCCCTATGAATTCAAGCTCTTTCTTTCTGTTTAAAAAGATGACCTATCTTGTAATAGTGATCCAGGCATCAAGGTTTTTGTTGAAATTGTATTGAAGTTAGCCAGAACATTATAACTTTTCCACTGTAGATTTATTGACAGTTAAGTACTAAAAATATCCTGATTTTATTTTCAATTCATTCCCCATCATTCTTTTCACATGTTCATGTCTTATTCCTGCTCTTTTCTCCTGATGGAATTATTTTCTTTCTACTATTTCTAAAAATTTCCCTGGCTATTTATCTCTAATTCTACAAGGCTATTCTGTTTTGTTAAAGTATAAAATTCATTTCCTTAAGCACTGCAAGTCAAAAATGTCTTATCATCAAGAGTGAAGACTTTTCATTGTATAAAATACTCACCATGGAATGATCTCTTGCTCACTGAGTAGGGAATTTCTGCATCTTGTAGAAGGACCAAAGTTACTCAAAGAAACTCCCAGCATTTTCCTACACAATGTTTTTAATGAAATAATGATCTTAGAAGATGTGTGCCTGACCATACAAGAGAGATTTTCTGATTAGCCATGGGGTGAATGCAGCTTGGGTCAGCAGCAGGACAGCAGTTTCTACTCATGACGACAAATCAGTCAGAGTTCAAAAACGAGCTGCCTCTTCCATCTGCTGAGCAGACAGCACAGCTCCTATTAGCACCAGCTGTGAGGATGCACCGGCTGATGGAGAGTCTAACTTGAAGCTGGAAACTCACCAGCCTGCTCCCAGCAAGCACCATTAGGCTTCAAAATCTCCATGTCTCCACCACCCTAATCAAGGCCAAATCAAAAACATACCCAGGGGCACATTATATACTCCCAGCCATTTCTTTGGCTCAGCATCAGTAATGAAACCACAAACCAAGCCTGCCCTCTGTAATACTTTCACACACACACACACACAGAAAGAGAGAGAATCTTATCCTCTTATATTTCCTGACACATAGCTGTGTGCTCATTTCCTCCAGGAAACATTTCTCGTGCAAGCAGAAATGACCTTATAAAGATTATTTAAGAATAAGTGTGATGTTTGCTTAGGTCATAAACAGTGTGCAGAAAATAATTACTACAGAATGTTTTACTACAAATAATGAAAGCCCCTGTACCTCAAGCCTCCAAACTGAACTTGTGTGGAAATCCAATGGGAAGGTGTATGGTAACAGTCAGATACAAGATCAACACTTTTTACATGGTCAGTCACACCACCAGCAGCACTGTAAACATTAGTAGTTGACAAATTTCCTGCATAAGACCAATTTTAACAGCCCCATTGTCCCATTATTATGAAAGTAATTGGTATTAGCTACTTTTCTGTTGCTGTGAATAAAAAAAGCACGACCAAAAGCAACTCATGTAAGAAGGAGTATAAATTGGTGTATAGTCCCAGAGGGATAAATAGTGGAATGGAAGCATAGCACCAGGCAGCCAGAGCAAGAAGCTAAGGGGTCATACCTTCAACATAAGCATGAAGCACAGAGAGAAAACCGGATGTGGAGTGGGGCTCTTAACTCTTAAATCCCATTCCCAGTCCTACACTTCCTCCAGCTAGGCTACACTACCTGCCCATACAGTGCCACTAACTGGGAACCAAGGGTCCAAATACTGGAGCTAAATGTGTGGGGGGGGGCATTCAAAGCACCACAAGCATTAAGTAGCCAATGAGAATATCTCCCTTGAATGAAAGCCCAAGTCTCTATCAGGATGCCTGACAAAACTGGTGTTTGTGAAAGTCATTGCAAGCCACATGAATGTACCCCAAAAAAACCACCATAACTGTATGCAAGTTTACTCCCCTCCAAAAGATAAAAATAAAAACCCACAGCCACCCCTGTCACCAACCACGTGAGAAAAAAATGGGTTGTCCTAGTTTGTTTTTCTATTGCTGTGGTAAAATACTGACCAAAAGTAACCTGGGGAAGGAGAGGGTTTATTTCATAACACAAATTAGAGTCCATGATTGAGAGAAGTCAGAGCAGGAGCTCAAGCAGCAATCTGGAGTCAAGAACTGAAGCAGAGACCATCAAGAATGCTGCTTACTGGCTTGCTCTTTATGTTCACTCTGCCTGCTTTCTTACACAAGTCAGAACCGCCTGCCCAGGGGTGGTGCTGCCCATGGTGGCTTGGGATCTCCCATATCAATTAACACATCAAGAAAATGCACCCACAGACATGCTCATAAGCCAATCTATAGAGGCAATATCTCAACTAAGATTTTTATCTGCCCAGATGACTCTAGTGTGTGTGTCAAACTGACAAAAATTAATCCACACAGGGATGGAAGGAGACTCAGAAGAGGAGTATCCTATTTTCAAAAATTTTATATTGCTATGTAACTGTCCTAGCGTCTCTCTTGCTGTGATAAAACATCATGAACAAAAGAACCTTGGGGAGGAGGGAGTCTATTTCAGCATATACTTGGGTCATACTTCATCACTGAGGGATTTCAGGGCAAGAATTGAATTGGGGTCAAGAACGTATGCAGAGACCATGAGGAATGCTGTTTACTGGATTGCTCCTCATAACTTCAGCCAGCTTTTTTATGACACCTAAGACCACTAGCCTGTGGTTGGCAGCCCTCCCCCAAACAGTGAGCTGAGTCTTTCCATATCAAGGAAATGCACAACATGCTTGCCCACAGGCTGGTCTAGTTGGGATATTTTCTCAACTGAGATTCCTTCTTCCAAAATGACTCTAGCTTGTGTCAAGTTGGCAAAAAACTGGTCAACATAATGACTATGTTGATAAGTTTATGTGGTCTTTCCAAAGAAGGTGTTGAAGTTTAGAGATTTTTAATTATCCTGTGGATTTGCATCTTGCTTTGTGATCTACTTGGAAGGAAATTATTCCAGAAACCCTACTCTAAGGATGACATATCAGCTTCCTTCTCAAGAGTGAGTGCCATGTCTTGATGAGAAATTGTTTCTTATCTTCAAACTTTAAATCTTATGGAAGCAATTATGAAATGCATTCAAAAGTAAGCTCTCATGGACCAATTCTCATCCTATCAAAGGGAACTTGAGAATATCACTAGCATGTGAGCAAAACCAAGCTGACCTGTCACTGGAGATCTAGAGATCTTCTGGCCATCCTGTGAGAAAAATGTAAGAGAGGAGTACATATTTTTTTTCAGAGGATCATCAGCTTACAGAATCTCTAAAGCAGAGGACTTTGGAGATTAACCAGAATCTAGGTAGAGAATCTGTGAACAGCTAATGTCTTCTCAGCACAAAGGACATGGAATCCAGTGAGCCTGTTAGAATAGCTAAGAACTGGGTATAAAATGGAAAATGTGAGCTCTGATCCCCACAGGTTCTTTGGCCAAGACTGTAAGTCTAACACAGGGAACTGGAGCACATAACAAAAATGGAACTTGGGGGATTCATTTTCCCTCTGTGTTATCTCACTAGACAACCATTTCCATGTTTGTATCTGAATCTCTGACATGTAAACCCACGTAGCATCTTATTTCCACAGCTACACTGGACATGAGGTCCTAACTTGATTTTTCTAATTCATTTAGTAATTAATGTATATATGTATATGTATGGAAACATTGCCATAGCAGGCATTGATATCATTAGACAGTTACTACTAATCATTGGAGTTTATATTTCAGTGAAAAGCATAAAAGATAGGTAAACAGAATAGATCATGTCAGACCATCAGTGAGCACCAAGAAAACAAAGGTCGGTAGTAAACTTTTTTATCAGACTATCTTTGGATTGCCAGCCCCCAGATAACAACATGGAGACTTATTATTAATTACCAAAGCTCAGCCTTAGCTTAGGCTTTTTCCCAACTAGTTTTTTATGACTTAAATTAACCTGTTTATATTAATCTGTGCTCTGCCATATGGCTCAGTTACCTCTTCTCTGTACCCTATGTCTGACTTCTTTAGTGTCTTGCTGGCATTTCCATCTCTCTTCCCAGAGTCCTCTCTCTCCCGAGAAGTCCCACCTAGTCTCTCCTGCCTAGCTTTTGGCTGTTCAGATCTTTATTAGAGCAGTTAGAATGTGCCTTAAGCAGAGACACATCTTTACAATGTACAAATATTCAGCAACATTTCCTCCTTTTCATCTAAATAAAAAGGAAAAGGTCTAACTCTAACATAGTAAAACTATATATAATAAGAACAGTTATTAAGTAAGAATTATATTCACAATGTCCAGTCCATTTGTATTTGACATATTCATAGAAAATACTCTATTATCTATCTTATCTTGATGAATCTAAAGTTTTATACCTAAACCACTTTCTATCATAACTTGTATTACCAACGTAAAATTATCTCTTTAGATCTTATAACATTTTCTTAGACAAACAATTTAAGCTTATATGTATCAAAACTTTTATAAACTTCATATCTCTTTTTATAAGTTTGCTTATTGGTAACAAAGAAAATGGTATAAGTATCTAACCTTCAACCCCATCAGAGACCTGAGGAACATAAAATTTTACCTGAGTAAACAGGAGTGCAGAGCAAACAACTTCCAAAACTACAGAAATAACAGAGACATCTGGCTACCTGGATAGTCACCCACAGTTCCTCTGCAGTGTTCAGGCATTCATCTTCAGCCTACAGGCATAGAATATCTGATAGATTTTTCTGTGAAGCAGGAATTTTGAAGGATTGGCCTGCCTTGTCTTGGCAAAATTTGGCAGTCATCTTTTGTGTCCTGCTTGTCCAATTTGGACAGCATACTGTCAGCAGTTGAGGCAAGGGCAATTTCTTGCCCAGTGGCTATCTTTTGCCACAAAGAAAGCAACTTCATATGGAGGTTCTTTGATGCCCATCATCCGTTTTTGAAGTAAATTGGTGCTGCCAGAAGCAAATGTGTATCACTGTCATGAAAAACCTTTGTTATTAAAACATCTTAAATGCCATATTCTGTAGGTCTCTGAAATGTTTGAATACCACCTGTCTATCTAAAATATATCTCTGTTTGACCTTGAAACATACCTAACATGATCACAAATTTGACTGTTAGAACACTAGCTACAAACCTGTATTTTTTTATTTTTATTTTTCATTTTTTTGAGAAGGAGTTTCTCTGTGTAGTTTTGGTGTCTGTCCTGGATCTCTGTAGATCAGGCTGGCCTCAAACTCATAGAGATCCACCTGGCTCTGCCTCCTGAGTGCTGAGGTTAAAGGAATTTACCACCATCACCTGGCTAAACCTGTATTTCTTAATTATCCTAAATAGTTTGAAATAGTAACTTTCAAGGACTAGAAGTTTACATTACATTGTTAAATGAGCTATGTAGATACAATGCCTTAAAATGAGCAAAAACATACATACTATAACAAAATAAATCTTAAATTTGTGTCTATATACAGAAATCCATACAAATATAAAATATTTGAGACTAGTAGTTGTTTTTTTAATTTAAAAGTAGATTCAATAACCTTCCTTTTCATCTTATCATTCATATATTCCCCTTTTTCTTTCTTTTCAGAAAGAGATCCCTGAACCTAACCTACTTTGTTTAGTTTTTTTTTCCTGACCATGACCACTAACAACTTGCTATCAAACCCCCTAAATGATGACTTGCATCCATAACCCACTGAATGACCAAAAACTGTAGCTGGAGAATTTCTCTCCAGCTCCCACCACCAAGTCCCGCCAGTCTCAGAGCCCACTTATAAAATAAACACACAGACTCTTACATTATTTAAACTGCTTGGCCATTAGCTCAGGCCTGTTATTGTCTAGCTCTTACTCTTATATTTAGCCCATTTCTATTAATCTTTACTTTGCCACATGGCTCATGGCTTACTGGTACCTTACATCTTCCTTGTCCTGATGGCGGCTGGCAGTGTCTCTCTCAGCCTTCCACTTCCCAGAATTCTTTTCCTTGTCCCGCCTATACTTCCTGCCTAGCCAATGGCCAATCAGTGATTTATTTACTGACCAATCAGCAACACACTTGACATACAGACCATCCCACAGCAAAAAACCATCCACGCCATCTCTTGGGAATGTGGGCACATGTTCTCTGAACTGCTTCATGTTGTCTTGGGGTGATGGTATCTTTAGGGGACCCTGAGAAAATTGAGATAATATTCAAGTCCTGGGAGAGCTAGCTGTATTATATTTTGTTTAGTCTTTGTGTGATGGGAGAGTGTAGAGCTTTTCTGAAGTTATGGCTGGAGTCATCTGTGAGTCTGGACCACTTCAGCTAGCAGCTTTGAAGTTGTTTTAGATCTATAATTTTGAGGAAACTGCAATAGAGGCATTCTGAGAGGCTGAATCACCTGGACTATTTGTCTTCATTGGTGTCTGTTCAACTTTTAGAGGTAACATATATATATATTATATATATATATATGTATATATATATAATATTTAACAGACATATAATATATAAAAACAGACATACAGAATAATATATATCTGTATTAACACAAATATGGAATATGAAGTGTGCACAAGTCAATTAAAGATTTTTTGTTTTATGTTTGAGCTGATGAAAGGCATCTGTTAACTTTATAAGTCCATTTGGACTGCATAACCAAACTGTAATATCAATCTCTATCCATGCCACATGAAAGGATGGCATATAATAAGTCTGTAGTCAACAAGATTTATCATGTCTCATTCAGTTTTAGAGCTGTTCCCATGTTGAGGAATCAACATATATATCACCTATCTTGTAGTTTCTCTTGATTTCTTTATTTATGTTTGTAGCCAAGATTTTCAGGAAGTCTCCCCAATCAAATCTGATCTTTATTAATTTTGAAGAAATCTATAGCTTCTTATTTCCTTTTCAAACAAAGGCATAACCTCTCCCCCAATGTGACATATTTCCTAACCTCCATTCTGAAGTTAGGACATTCTTAAAATACATAAGTTGATTTAATTTAACAGTTTTTTTTCTACAGTTTTGAGCAGCATTTGCTCTTTGCTCATTGGCATTCAAAAAATCTTAAAGTCAACAAAGCAACATACAGAATCCAGACACCCTGTGTATTTCCCATCCTTACATGGCTTATCTTTTTATATTACTTTATTCTTTCTTAGCTTATGCTTTTTCCCAACTAGCTCTGATAACTTAATTTAACCTGTTTATATTAATCTGTAGTCTGTCAAGTGGCTCAGTTACCGTTCCTCTGTACCATATGTCCAACTTCTTTAGTGTCTTACTGGTGTCTCTGTCTCTCTTCTTCTCAGAGACCTCTCTCTTCCCAGAAGTCCTACCTATACTCACTTGCCTAGCTATTGGCCATTTAGTTCTTTACTAAACCAATCAGAAGTTACCTTACACAGAGACATATCTTTGTTTTATACACATTATACATTATTTATACATTATTCTGTGATAATGGTCATAATAGCACAAGCCTGTTCAGGTTTGGGGCATCATTTTTCCCCCAGAGGTATGAGGAAAGGAGTCTATTAATATGCAAATTTTAAGCCAAGACTGGAGCGATGAAAAACAACACAAGACAACCTGAGGGCTGAGTGTTTCAGAAACAGTGACCAGCAAATGTAAAAAGTTTTGGTCACTTAGCATGATTTGGGACAGACATAGGCTACATATTTAGTTAATGAGGCATGAACTGAAAGGGGGAAATATAGTGAAGGACACAAGGCATCAGATTCTAGACATTTTAGAGAGCAACCCAAGAGTAGGTACTTTCTTTCTATCTTCAATGAAGTTACAGCAAGTATGAAAGAAAATAAATTATGAAATCCTTTTTATTCTTCACACACATACACACACACACACACACACACACACACACACACAAAAGCACACTCACGTGAACACAAATCAACATCTCACTTTTTCTATTCTCCATGTGTGGTTGCTTCTCTTGATCTCTGTTATAATTTTTCTAAATAATATCTTTCAACCTGGTCAAGCACTTATCCTGTGGACTCCAGTTCTCTCTGTATTGGATTGTAACCTAATGTAAATGAAGCCAGCTCTAATATGACTGAGGGATTCCTGAGAGACCAAGGAGTCACTGAATGAAGAGGAACTCTGCCACCCTGTACAGTGACTACCTGAGTGCACACAAACGTGCATATCACACACACACACACACACACACACACACACACACACACACTTATCAAAGCACAACAAAATAAAAAGAGCATTGAAAGTATGATGGATGTTATTTAGTATTTTTACCACAAAAGTATCTCCAAATTGTAAAATCAAAGGTAGATGTGAATATGGACATCAGTGTCAAAGCAGTGTTTGGTTTCAAAAAAATGACAAACAGCTCAGGGCCTTAGGGATAACAAGAGCAAACCAAGCTCATCCTCAGCATTAGTGTGAGTAACTGAGCTCCCCCAGAATCCTTTAGAATGTGTGGCATTAGAGGTCTGCTAATGACTATAATGGGGGAAAATGAAATTCTCTAATCTACAAAGTGCTTATTGAAACAAATGTATTTGAAAAATACTTAAGCATAGTTTAATCTTAATAAAATTTAAGTTTAAAAGACCCCATTTAATGCATAGCAACTAAATATAAAACTCTTTCCAGAGTAGAACATTCAGGAGTAACTCACAGAAACCCAAAACCAGATTAGAGCTAAAGGCCCATCAGATGAGGTGCTCCTCCCTAAAGCCAGAATGGTGTATTGGGTTGAACAATGTACATTTAAAAAAAAAAAAAAACACACAAAAAACCTTGATGTCTTATACCTTCTCTATAGCAAGTCAATCCTATGAGGAGTAAGTATTGACTTGCTCTTCACACCTACCTTTCTTGGCTTCTGTCAAATTTAATGAATGATGATGTGGTTATTGATTTTTCTAGCAAAGAGAAATTAACAGCACGTTGTCCAGTTTGACCTTTACCTAATGAGCCATGTATACATCAAAAGCCTTTTAGGACAATTTGTTGATTACAGAGCTTGAAAATCAGCCTGCCTAATGTACAAGCGCGCGCACGCGCACACACACACACACACACACACACAATAACACTTTTAATCCTTCCCCAAAACTCATAACAGGGATCCATAGAAATAAAAATAGGGGCCTAGGGGCCATTTCCTTGCTAGTAGAGAGAGTGAGATTCTACAGCAGCTTGCAAAATGTGGGAAATGGGATATGTCTACTTATAATTCCAATACAATCTTTTACAAGGCCCTGAGGGGAGTTTAGTTAATAGTAGTTTTGAATAAAACCTCTGGTCATGCACCGTTATGTGGAAAGCTAAGTCTCAGAACCTGTTTGTTTAAATCATGGCTACTGGAAAAAGCCTAGTCTGGGTATTCAGGTGCTGTTGGATAAAAACTCAGTTCTCAGAGCCAGTGAGATAACTCAGTAGGTAAAGGCTCTTTCTGCCAAGCGCGAGGACCTCAGTTTGATCCTCAGACACAATGTTGTTGGAGGTGAGCATTGACTTCCAAATGCTGTCCTCTGACCACCACACATACCCCATGGCATACGCATGCAGGGCCACACAGATATAAAGTACATAAACAAAAATGTAATAAATTAACAAATTTAAGTTCCCTGTCACCAATCAAAACTGAACAAAACAAAACAAAATGCCCTGAAAAATCTACATATATTTTCACTGATCTGTTACAGGATGTGAAATGCCTTATGTAGAACTGAGTACAGGTCCTGTGCACTGCACTCTCTTAACTGCTTGGTCCCTGGTACAAAAAGGATTTTTCAAAGTTAACAGTTCCATGACGAAATAAAGTCTAGAGGCATCATGAAATGAACTGAAGAATAGAGACATAGGAAGGGGCATAAAGCAGATCACATGTGTGGAAATGGACCACAAGGGAATGGAAGGAAAGCCAATGCCTGCTTGGAAGACACCTGTGAATGATTCCTTTGATGACTGGCTGATTTGGGTTTTTTTAAAATTCATAAGAAAACAAAAACTAAAACTAAATCCCTGACTGTTTTCAGATATCTTTCCCAAATAATACATACCTATCAATACTAAAATGAATAAACCTTTTCTTTCTTAGATACATCTATTTGGTCTGAGTTAATATTTTTTCTGAATGACATGCTGCAGAAGAAATGGCTTGGTCCATTTTTAATGTCATCATGATTATACTCAAGAAAATATGGAAAGAGTGTGAGCTTTCTGAAATTGCCTTTAAAAAATTTCCTTATCTTATAGCTCATGTACAGCCATGACTTCATTTTAAAATCTGACTTGGGGCTGGAAAGATGGCTTTAACAGTTCAAAGCACTTGCTGCTCTTGAGAGGGCTGAGGTTCATTTCCTTCAACCCATATCAGGTAAATCACAACCTTCTATATCTCTGCTCCAGGGCATCTGAAACCATCTTCTGTCCTTTGTACTCATTGCCTGCACATCGTGCACAGACATACATCCAGATACACACACATACTCATGCAGTTAAAAATTAATTTAAAACCCAAATCTGATTTTGGGTCTATAATCCAAATACCAACACAACTGAAAACAGAATGGGAGAGATGAACATCTTTTCTACTTCCTGTGGCAAAGAGATCTGTAAGAATTTATAAGGAAATTATCTCAAATGAAAGCTTTGTCACACAAAAATGGACCTGAGTGCAGGTTCCAATCAAACCTTTCTACCACCCATCTACACAGTACTGACCTTACCTGCACAAAGCTGTGGAGGTCAGCAATTTGTAACTGACTTCAGACTATATCTGCCAACATATCTCTTCAGACTGAAAGGACATAACTGTGTGGCCAAGAGATATGAAGTGAGAGAAGCAAATTATGGAGCCAATTTTGGAATTGTTTCTACATGGGTCTTAGAAATAGATTGGTAACATATATGGAATGGAAGAACCTTGTCTCCCCTGAGTCAGAGAATAGATCCTCTTATGTCTTGAGATGGCTTCCAGTTTAGTAAGGAGTCTATAATTGTATTTCTTAAATGTGCTAGCAGCCTGTTAAGACCCGTTAAGAGCAATGGGGTTAGGAATGGTTTTATTTTTACACTAATGATACCTTGCAGTCACATGGTGCTCTTCCCTCTGAGGATCCTGGAGAGCTTTCTTGACATTTTCTAATTAACTTTCCTTGCAAGACTCAGAAGCACTTGTGAGGCAGAGGAGATTGTCAACACTGTAGGCTCAGCAAGGCAGAGTGACTCTGCTCTTCCACTCTTCAATGCGCAAATTAACAAAAGAGTGCCTGTGCCTATCAAGGCAGAATTCAAAGAGAAGACAGCCATATACCATTCAGGAGTTTTAGAAATCAAATGCAAAAATATTTAACATGTTTTAGAGCAGTATGTCATCCCCGGTGGGTGCTAGCTCATTATCTATATCATCTTAAACTCCAAGGAGGATTCTGAAGGAAATTTTTAGGGGAAAAATATAAATGAAAATCAGTGGATGCAGTGGATGGCTGTGCATTACAATGCAATCCAGAAGGATGGCAAGTTCACAGCCAGCCTGGAGTGCACTGTAAGACACTATCCAGAAACAACAACAAAAAAGCATAACCCAATTTACATATTGTGGATCTATTTCACCTATTACCACATTTTCATTTTGTTTCTGTGATAAAATCCCCTAAACAAAAAGTGACTTATGGATGAAACAGGTTATAGTCCATCATTTCAGTGAAGTCAAGGCAGCAGCCAGTCACATTCCATCTACAGTCAAGAGCAGAGAGAAATGGATACATGGGTGCTTAGTACTCATCTGCTACCCAGATGCCAGGTGTCAACATCACAGCATCCTTTGTGTAGTGATAAAAAAAACTGAGGTGCAAATAGTCAAATGATCCCATGAAGAACACACACATTTATTACTGGACATTAAAGGTTCAGTTTTCTTTGGGACTCCAAAGTCTAACATGAAAATTTCAGATTATTTAACAGTGGATTTACAATCATGGAGAAAGATATGATTTTAATCATATTTCATTCTCTGTTGAAATAAAAATTTCATAAAACATAAGACAATTAAGAATGTCTCCTAATCTTTCTTTTGTGTAATTCATTTTATTCATGATTTTAATAGATAGTACGTGATTGAGGAAATGTCACATCCCAGGCAGGTAAGGATTTTCTGGACTTCAATTGTGAGAGATAATGGGGATTTTGTTTTCATCTAATGACACAAGGGCTTGTTTTTGTATTTTCATAGTTGTGGGAGAAGACACACACATACATTTGTACGTGATACATACACATATATTTGTAGGTGACAGAGACAAAGCAAGAAAAAAGATGAAAGGGAGAGAGAAGGGTGAGTAGAGAGAGGCAGGCGAAGAGTACAAGAGAAAGAGGGAGAGAGGAGCAGACACAGCTTTCAGAAAGGGAAGCACAGGGAGCGGTACTCCTAGTATAGACTCAATCCTGCTACGGACATTACTCATTAGCTGGATGGGGTTCTTTCAACCCCTGTGCTCTACCTGGAAAGATATGAGCAGATGAGAAAGAAGGAGCAGGAAAATGGAGGAGACGGAAGAAGGAGAAAGAGGAAGGTGAAGAAGGAGAAAGAAAAAGTAGGGGGTGTGAGTGGAGCGTTTCTACTCCTGGTGCTCAGCAAATAATGCTTCTGCCGGCAGTAGCAGCCTCCGGTTGCAGTTGCAGCAGTTGGGACCCCTCATGTTATAGTCACAGGCAGGCGCTGTGGACAGTGACACTTAGACCTCTGGTGTTAAGGTCACAACTATTGTTTAGGTCTGAGGTCCTGAGATCATTAGCCCTATGGTACAAAATTATAAATCTTGCTTATGCTTAGGAAGTCATGATCACTAGCCTTTGCCAGCGGCTTCTACCTCTCTGGGACCTAGGATGCGTAAGACCTTGACTTTGGAGGCTGCGGTTGGCACCTCTGCACTGACACCAGTGGTGCCACATCCCTGCTGCAGCTGTTTCAATGCTGCTCTGCTATCAGCTGCTGCCAATATCACTCCCAACATTTCTTCTCTGTACTAACTTATAGCTCAACTTCAGCCTCTGCCAAGGCTCTACCTCTTCTGTAGCTTAACTGCCCCCCTCTCCTTGCCATCACTCCATACAGCTTCTCCCTTGGTCTATCTGGCTCAGCCTACTCTAGTAAAGGGAAGCAAGAATGTATAATCTGAGAGAAGCCTTTTATTAGGTGTAAGGATGAGATCCAGAAGGGTAGCACAGGGGGATAGCTCCTAAGCAACTCTCGCATTAGCCAAACAGCTTGATTTTCAACCAGAAAAGTGGTATTTACACCCAACACTTACAGACCCTCATGGTTTTGAAAGCTGTACTGCACCAGTCACAATAGTCTAGGAGCTAAGCCATCATGGGGATTGTTCTCCCTCTAGCCAGGGCAAAAGTGGTTATAGAACTCATATAAAAGGTATTTGAAATGGTTATGTGGAGGAGCTCCCCTTCAAAAACTGGGGTTATGTTTCAACAGCAAACGTCTGCAATTATCATGTAGCTTCTTCAAAGCATCTAGGTGTTGAAATTTGTGGATATAAGCATAAGGGTGGTCAAGATAGCTCCTTGACTGAAAGTCCTTTGATCATGGCAGTCAGGGTATCAAGAAGGTCTAACAGATGCCAATCAGGAAATCAAATTGCCAGTCCTCCATTTTGTAAGCACAGGCATTCATTGCTCTGTACCTCTCAACTGCAGATGCAATGTGCCTCAAGCTTCTTTTGTGACTTCACTGGAGCCCTGAACTATGAGATTTAATAGACCCACTCCTTACTCAAAAAAAAAAATAAATAAATAAAAGCAATGCAAACACTTTTAATGCCAATCTTAACATGATGTTATTATTATAATTATTCTTTCCAATGTTTACTTTTCTACAAATAAACAAAAATTCCTGAAAAGAAAGATTCAGGGAGAGGGGGATTTTCATGTTTTGTGTATAGAATCTGCCCAGGGATTCCTGAGTCCTGTGAGACCCATGAAAGATCCAATACACATTACATGCAAATTGCAATCAATCATAGAAAGGAACGAAAGTGAAATTTAAGTTAATATCACTTCAAAAGGGAAAAAGCTCAGGGAAACTAAGAGTTAACAAAAAACAGCACAAGGTTCTTCAGAGGAGGACAGGACTAGGATTCCCATGAGGTGTTATTGGCAATGGCCAGAATTTCATCCAAAAGGACTCAAAATAAGAGAAAGTGGGAGGGATGAGCCATTCTGTATATACAATAGAACAAACATTGGGCAACACAGAGGAGAATTAAGTGGTAAAATTAGCACAATAGTATATATTAGTGACATAATCAAGATCATACAACAAAATCTGCTCACACTGTAAAATATCAGCAGGGGAATTAGAAACAATACCACAGGAACTGGGAAACTGAAATATATGTGGAAGAATTGAAAAACTGACTAGATGTGCTAAGGACAGGATGGAGAAGACACACATGTATGAATCCATGAATTTAAACATGATTCCACAGAAACAAAGAACATGCAAAAAATGATTTAAAAATTGCCAAATTTAATTAGAGATATCTTTCAGCTTGCTTTCTATTGCAGCAATAAAGACCATAACCAAAAGAAACTTGATGAGTAAAGTGTTTGTTTCACCTTATAATTTTAGAAAATGGGCCATCACTGAGCCAAGTCAGGGCAGAAACTCAAGCAGGGCAAGCACCTAGAGGCAGGAACTGAAGCAGAGACCACAGTAGAGTGCTGTTTACTGGCTTACTCCTTCTAGCTTACTCAGTTTACTTTCTTATACAACCCAGGACAACTTGCCCAAGGTTGCCATTGCCCACACTAACCTGGACCCTCCCATATTAATCATTAAGAAAATGTCCCCCAAAGACTTGGCAATATGCCAATCTGATGGAGACAATTGCTCAATTGATATTACCTCTTCCCAGAAATGTCCTGGTTTGGTTCAAGTTGATAAAAACTAACCAGACAAAAAATTTAAAATTCAGCTTGTTTGTTTTTTATTTTTTGTTTGGAAACACCAAGCAGAAGAATTAGTGTAAAAATCAGATACAGGCACACTATTATCTCATGATTGTATTTGTTTTCATATGAATTTTAGAATCAGTCTGTTGATTTTTAATAATAATAATAATAATAATGAGGAGGAGGAGGAGAAGGAGAAGAAGAAAAAGAAGAAGAAGAAGAAGAAGAAGAAGAAGAAGAAGAAGAAGAAGAAGAAGAAGAAGAAGAAGGAGAAGAAGGAGAAGAAGAAACAGCTACTGTGATTTTGATTGGGATTATCTTGAATCTTTACAGAAATTAAAAATATATTTAACTATTGGGGGTCTTATTATATGAACAAAGCATATAAATTCACTTGCCTAGATGCTCTTCTATTTTTCAGAATTTTGGGGGAGATTTAGTGTTTTTTTGATATGTTTGGTCAAACTTAGGCTTAAACATTTTCTTCTTTTGATATAGTTAAAGGTATGCACTTTCATATCAATGCCCACTTGAGCATCAATATAGGTTTTTGATTGAATGTTGTGTGCAGAATGTATACTCTTTCATATTGTTACAAACATATTCCCACAGATAGATTTCTAAGGATGTTGAAAAATAATGCTGTCTATAAGTAAAACTTTTATTTCTGGGCAGATTAGACAGCTTGGAAGAGAAAGGCACTTGCAGCAAAGTGTGTAGTGAGTGGTTGTTTAAGCCATGCCCTGAAGCACTGCCCCTAGTGAGGTAGCAGGTAACTGTTACACCTGCCTATGACCTTGAGGTACATGCTCCTTGGGAATGGCCAATGGGGTTATTCTTAAGACCTGGGATGCACATATGCGCTCTCTCTTCACTACCTCATGGTTTTGGATGCTAAGATCTTGGACCATGCAGATCAACATGGGACATAGCTCAACGTTCCTAGATCCTATGATAAATCTCCCATGGTTGTGAGTTAACTCACAAATAAATTCCTTTGCTCATTAAATAGACTCTGTGGATTGATTCCATTACAAGTGTGACCTGAGTTTGATCCCCACATTTACATATAGAGAACTGACTCCTACAAGTTGTCATCTGTCTTCCACACACGCACTAGAGCAAACGTCCTATCTCCCAAATAAATAAATGTTGGAAAAATTACATTTCTCCTTTCCTAAATGAGGGCATTTTATTTCTTTTTCTTTACACTTTTCTTTTCAACCTGGGATTCCTCTTTGAGTGGAGTGAGATCCTACTTTGTTCTAGGTTTAAGGAGAAAGACAGGCAGTCTTTTCACACTGAGTGTGATGCCCTTCTCTGGTGTTGGCCATAGATCGCTTCATCGGACTAGAGAAGATCCTATTCCTTGTCAGTTGAGGGTTACTGGTTTTCTTATCACCCATGGATATTGACTTTCATTAAATACTTTTTCTGTCATTTTGAAATTATTTTTCTTTTCTTAGTCTGCAGATATGATGAGCTAATTTGTTTTATTTTCACAAATTAACTATATTTTGGAAGTAAATTCTGTTTAAACATAAGGGGTTCAGTTTTTATATATGGATGAATATGATCTTAACAGTGCTGTTAGAACTGGTCTTTCTGTAAATTGTTAGTTTATATTTTTCATGTATTGTTTTGGCATTTGAATAAATCTGGCCTCAACAAAAGAAAGAGTTAGTTACTAGATCTGGAGAATGCTCAGTGTTTAAGAGAGCTCTCTTGCAGAGAATTTAGGTTCTTAACACTCATGTCCAGCAGCTCACAGCCATCTTAAACTCCAGCTCCAGGGGATGCAAAGTTCACCATAGGCAACTTCACTCATACACACACACACACACACACACACACACACACACACACACACACACACAATTTAAAATAAAACTAAGTACAAAAAATAAAGTTATACTGTCTACCACTTTCTTTTATATTATAAAAATATTGTGTAGAGTTAGAATTATTTACTGCCAGTTTTTAGGTGAAATTCAATAGTGAAATAATATGACCTAAATTTTCATTATGTAAAGAAATATGTATACATTCTGTTGACTTAAGACTATTTAGGCAATCTGTTTCTGTGTGAATAAGCTTTCAGTTTGCATCTTTTAATTAATTGTCATTTTCATCTATACTGTGAAATCTATTTTCTTAAGATTATTTATGATGTTCAAATGTCATTCCTTTATCATCCCTATTAATAGTAGTGACTGCTTTCATTCTCAATTCTGGGTCTTTGTGACTTCTTCCTTTGTCCTTGATTATTCTGGGTATCAGTTTCCAATTGTATCATTTGACAAAGTTTTTCTGGCTTTGATTTTTCTGTTTTTACACATTTTATTTCATTAATGTTTATTACTATCCTTATTACTGATTTCTTCCAATATAATTTGAATTTCATTGCTTTTTATTTACAAATTTATAAAGATGTTTTTGAGAAAAATCTTTCTTCTTATCTAATATAAAACATTTAATACTTGAAATTCCCCTCAAATCACTTCTATGGTTATACTCTACAAAGTCTAATGTTAAATTTTCTTGTTGTTCAAACTATTTTCTGCTGTGCCCCGAGATTTCTGTGTATGTATGTGCACACAGCATTAGATGTTTTAAATGGTCTTGGTTCGGTTGATTATTTCATAGGTAATGTGTTTCATGTGTTGGTCATGGACTTTGAAGCTTCCAGAAGGCTCAGAATACATTCATATTTATTTATTAGGAAGTATCATTCTGGTTTAATGTGTGCGGGAGTATTGAATGGATTTGCAGGAGTGTAGTTATCGGGGTCTCCGAGAATGTCTGGGAAAAATAAAACCAAAATTATGAGAGCTATTAATAGTAGGAGGATTCCTAAAATATCTTTGATAGTGTAGTAAGGGTGGAACGAGATTTTATCTGAGTCGGAGTTTAGGCCTGATGGATTGTTGGATCCTGTTTCGTGCAGAAATAGAAGGTGAACTACTACTAGGGCTGTAATGATGAATGGTAAAATAAAGTGAAATGCGAAAAATCGTGTTAGGGTTGCTTTGTCTACTGAGAATCCACCTCAGATTCATTTTACTAAAGTTGTTCCGATGTAAGGGATGGCTGATAGTAAATTAGTAATTACTGTAGCTCCTCAGAATGATATTTGTCCTCATGGAAGTACATAGCCTATAAATGCTGTTGCTATTACGGCGAATAGGAGAATAATCCCAGTGTTTATGACACCAAAACTGCCTTCTGATTTGAGCTCTTTGATGCACAAAATAGTTAATTACAACCCAATTTAATAGAAGCAATTCTTCAATTTAAGATCCTCTTTCCCAGATGACGCTAGTTTGTATCAAGTTGACAAAGCAAAAAAGCAGCCCATCTGCCTTGATGACTCTTATATACTTTCTTCCAGAAGTCACTTTTGATCACGAAATTATATCACAACAACAGAAAAGTAAGAAATAATATCAAATTTTGGTGCTTAGAAAAGACTAAAGTAGACCGATATAATTTCTTTAAGATTCCTGTCCAGGGCTCATAGACATAACTGTGTTATTGAGTTGACAAGTGGAAATACAGGTGTTAGCTCCACTGCACTTTGTTTTAGCCAAATGCTTAGTTGAAGCAGTGAAAGATTCAGGTCAGAAACTTTGATGGTTCAAGCTTTTACTCGCAGACTTGGAAGGCTGAGACCAGAAGATTGTTCTGTGTGTCAGGCAAGCAAGTACTACATAGTGATACACAGTCACAAAAAAAGAAAAAAATATATATAAATATGTATAATCTGTTTTGATTTCATTCGTATGCTTACTTATTTATTTTTGACTCCTATTTCTAACTTCATTTTGGCAGATCCCCAATGATAAAATGGGCTCCTAAAAAGGGTCAGACATCTAGATTAGAGGTAGCAGAGACCCCCCTGGCAACAAAGCTATTGAGCTCCATCTGCAGCGAGTCTCCACAGCAGTCTCTGTAACCTTCTGTAGCTTCTTAAGGCTCACCTTTTTCTTCTCCATGAGCCTTTTAGTCCTTATCTAAAGGGATGTCCTCGGACCTCAGAAGACATTTCCACTCTACATTGTCTTCCTTACTTAGAATAATGCAAACCATTTTTGTTTATTTAATTAATTAATTTGGTTTTAGTGGTATTGTACCAAAGTTCTCACACATCCTAAGAATATACTGCACTAAGATGCATCCCTGGGCAATAAACTGCTTTTGAATGGTGCTTTGAGCCTTTATGAAAGTCTTAGCATTCATGTTTTGATTTGATTTTCACAGCACTGTGCATTACGTCTACAAAAAATTCTTTTTCACCTTTCATGCATGAGGAAACATAAACACAGTGGGGCAGATGAGGCCTGAAATTATTCTCTTGAGGATAATTGATTACTTATATGTGACATAAAAGTGGAAGAGATGTTAGGTGGGGAGAGGAAGGAACCAGCAATACAATGCAGAGGGACAGGGGAGATGACAAAGGAAAGAGGACAAATCATAACAAAGTAAGAGAAGATGATGTGGTCTAGCTAGTGGAGCACTTCCTTAATGTGCTTGAAGCTCTAGGCTTACAGGAGAGTAAACTTGTGGTTCTAGCACGCAGGATGTAGAAGCAGGAGAACCAGAAATTTAAGGTCATCTTTATCTACCTAGTTAACATAAAACAGTTTGGGCTACAAGAGACCCTCATGCCCAACAGAAAAGAAAGCATGCATGAAAAAGTCACAATGAAACTCATTGCTTTATATGTTAACATAAAAAAACTGATTTAAAAACCAAAAATAGCAATTGCTGTGTTTGAAAACAATACTCCTAATTCGAGTTATATTTTTTTAAAGTTCTTATGATATTGACATTTTGATGATAAATATTTGAAAGGAGAGCATGCTGTCTAGAAAAAGAGTTATGGATAATACAGCCTTAATATTTGAGGTTATTAAGCCTCATTAGAGCTTATCACAAACAATACAAAATTGTAACACACATACACATACATATATATGATAAATACATGTATGTATGTTTTAAATAAAAATACTATTTAGTTAATACTATTTGTATCCCTAGGAACACAAAGTATCACCTTAGAGATCCCTCCCCTCATCTGAACATGCCACTGTGGAGTAGATCACATAGTCATGAAGAGTCTTCTCCTTCACCCATGTGATTCCATTTGGCTAGGAGGTTGCCTTGGTTAATGGTTTTATTGTTGAGAAGAGACAACATGACCACAGCAACTCTTATAAAGGAAAACATTTCACTGGGGCTGGCTTACAGTTCAGAGGTCTAGTCCATTATCATCATGGCTGGAAGCATGGTGGCATGCATCTAGACATGGTGCTGGAAAAGGAGCTGAGAGTTCTATATCTTGATCCACAGGCAGCAGGAAGAGAATATCACACTGGGTGTGGCTTAAGCATCTGAAATCTCAAAGCCCAGCCCCAGTGGCACACTACCTCCAACAAAGCCACACCTAATAGTGCTCCCTATGGACCTGTGGGGACTGTTTTTTTATTCAAACCAACATAGAAGTTAAGCTTGTAAGTAGGCACAGCTTTGATAATCTTTCACCAAAACTGAATCAGAACATTCTGGCTAATCAGATAGGCTCTCAAAAATCAGCATTTTTATAAATCACAATGTTTTAATGTGGTGATATTGTGTTCCCTAATATATTGTATACCCTAATAAACTTATCAGGGGTCAGAGAACAGAACAGCCACTAGATAGACATAGAGGCCAGAAAATGGTGGCACACACACCCTTAATCCTAGCATTCCAGAGGCAGAGATCCATTCGGATCTCTGTGAGTTCAAAGCCACACTGGAAACAGCCAGGCATGGTGACACACGCCTTTAATCCCAGGAAGTGACGGCAGGAAGCACAAAGGTATATAAGGCATGAGGACCAGAAACTAGAGCCTTGTTAAGCTTTTAGGCTTTTAGCAGCAGTTTAGCTGAGATCCATTCAGATGAGAACTCGGAGGCTTCCAGTTTGAGGAAACAGAATCAGCCGAGAAGTTGACGAGGTGAGGTTAGCTGTGGCTTGTTCTGCTTCTTTGATCTTTCAGAGTTCAACCAAATACCTGCTCTGGGTTTGTTTTTATTAATAAGACCTTTAAGATTTGTGCTACATTTTAATTTAGATTAATTCAATTATTTTATATTTTTAGCTTCATAAACCAAAACATGCCCAGATTTAAACCTAGGAGAGCAAGGTATGTAGTATTCTGCCACTGGTGTTTTAAGCTCTTCCATTTTTCCCCCATAGGGTTTGCAACTTCTAAAATAATAGCTCCCACCACCACTCCTTGTTTTTTTCTTTACCTATAAACAAGAAGTTTATAGCAAAGAAACTGGAGCATACAACTTTGTGTTTTCACAGTGGTTGTGGTAGGACAGGAAATACTGCTTTTTCTGTTCCAGTGTTTGTGTGTTGAGTTTCTGGCAGGACAATTCTGGCATTGGAATAAAAGAATTCTATGTATAGAGATTTTATTTTTCAGCAATTATCAGAGCTAGACATGGTTTTAAGTTACATTTTAACAGTGAGGTGGGGAGACATTGCCCCAGATGGTGAACGTAAAATGTGTCATAAATTTTAATGAAGCAAATAAGTCACTAATAACCCTCCTGCTAACACTGCCATGTTTAGGGCAAACCTTAATAAAGGAAAATTAAATAGGTACATGTAACCCTTCAGCCAGTACTAAAGAAGCCCACTGTGCTTTACTTTACGAATTCTGCTGTTCACGCTGATTGCACAGCCCCTGGTCAGCTACTTAACTACAGCTGCTTTGTGTAAAATAAATGAATAAGTAAATAAATAAATAAATAAATAAATAAATAAATAAATAAATAAATAAATAAATAGTTTACTGGCCACCAGATGTCCCATCCTGTAATGTGCACTGGCAGATTTCAGATCACCCAAAGTTCAAGCAGATATCATATTTGGTAATGACTTTACATTGTAAACTGTGTGTGTGTGTGTGTGTGTGTGTGTGTGTGTGTGTGTGTGTACCAAAGTCTAACAGACAGGCCCTTGATTATGGTTTCTGGGAAAGGGTTCATCAGACCTCTTCATTTTTTCATTAAAATCCTGGCAAAAGATTCTTGAAGTTAAGCATCATTAAGTGTTTATAAAACCAAACAATTTACTTGGATATGGTAAGTGAGCATCATTTTCTACATGAGATAACAGATATCTGGGAGGTCCCATGACTCATCATCAGTAACACACAGATGAGAACTAGTAATCAACTCATGCTTCTTAGACTACATGATCAAAAAATGCATGTATATATAAAATGAGCTAATATACATACAAATTATTAAGTTCACAAGAAGTAGAAAAAATGTGAAGGATGGGGCAAAGTACAGTGCATATGATTTTTAAATCCCTTGCTGCAATAGCTGTTCTTAACTAGTATCCCACCGCAGAACACATAGTTAATGCAAAGCTTGTCATGAATCATGGGGGATCCCAGTCTATGCTTCAAGTAATCTTCCTTTTAATATTAATTCTAGCATGCCAATTGCTACTCAAATCTCATATCATTCCCCCCTCACCCTGAAGAAGATAATAATGAACTCATTGGAGGCAGACAAGTATCAGGTCCACAGTATCTTGGTTTTGATGGTGATTATGAGATTTGTTTTATCTTTGACCCTAAACTATTCTTTAGGACTAAGTCCCTTGCCCATTTCATGAGAGTTTAGCTAGTGAAAAGAAGATAACAGCACTTAAAATCCAAGTTAATTAGAGCATGCAAATTACATTCTCTCACACAGTTTTAAAGCCCAAAGAGCAAGTGCAGAACCACTGTGTGACAGGTGCCCAGTCACCGTACCTCTCACACTTCTAATACACAAAATGTACAACAGATGGACGACACCAGAGACGCAACTTCTGAGCATCAGGTGCTTGGTCCTTGTGGCTCCCCTACTTGTAACACAGAGAGTGCCCAACAGACAGAGGGGGGTTCAGAGCAAATTTCTTCACATATTATGCACACATCACTTGTTTCATAAAACTGAACACAAATTTTAAAAAAATCTATGCTTTTCTCATATCCAGCTTCACAGATGAGTTCTAAACTATGTCCAGACAAACTTAGCATCATCAAAATACCCGTAATCCTCTATACCAGTGGTTCTCAATCTTTCTAATGCTGCAACCCTTTCATACAGTTCCTCATATTGTGGTGACCCCAACCATAAAATTATTTTCCTTGCTACTTCCTAACTGTAATTTTGCTACTGTTATGACTCATGATGTAAATATCTGTGTTTTCTAATGGTCTTAGGCAAACCCTAATAAAAGGTCTTTTAAACCCCCCAAAGAGCCATGACCCATAGGTTGAGAACCACTGCTCTATGCAATGCCTCACCTCTAACACTATTGTTCTAGTAAAGTATTCTTGTTTCCAAACTGACATCTATAACTGGCAAGCTAAAGAAATTCTGTCTCTGCCTGTGACCTCTGCAACTGGCAGTACAAAAGAGAACCATGTCTCCCTGAAAGCAAAGTAGAGCTTATCCAATTTTTATCATATATATATATATATATATATATATATATATATATATATATATATATAAAATGAGATTTTAGTTAGAGGCTGGAGAGATGGTTCAGCAGTTAGAAGCTGAGCATTTTACACAGGACCCTAGTTTGTCTTCCAGAACTCACACTGGGTGCCTCAAAATCACCATCATCTGTACCCCCAGCTCCAAGGGATCCAACTCTCTTGTACCACACCCATGCCACATGGCATTTTTTCACTCTCCTCCCTTCTCTCTGTCTCTCTGTCTCTCTCTGTCTCTCTGTCTCTGTCTCTGTCTCTGTCTCTGTCTCTCTCTCTCTCTCTCTCTCTCTCTCTCTCTCTCTGTCTCTCTCATATGCAGACATGCACACTCACTGAAATAAAAGGAAACATTTCTAAAGAGGTATTATTTGAAATGATGTGCAATCTTTTAGGGTTTTCCACCCAGTCTCCCTGAGTTTTCTCTCACAATATTTTGATTAAGTGCAAAGTCCTGTGTTCCTTGGGATCTTTTCATTCCCTATTTACAGGGATAAATGCTTATTTTTCTCTACTATATGCTGGAGGAAATTCTTAACAAGCAATTGATTCATCTAAAATGTTCAGTTTAAACCTCAATATTTCAGAGAATCAAAGACTAACATTCATGCTATATTTTGGTGTAAAGGCAATGTTAATGTCAAAGTCATTTCAAAATAGTTTGATGAAGTTAAATTTAAATCAAGGCGAGTAGGGAGAGTCAGAGTGTAGTTACAGGGAACCCTCCTGTTCTGAGTTGTAAAATTTCAGAGTCAGTATCTCAGTAAATGAAGTAGTCTGACATTTATCTGTCTTATCCCTAGTAAAAGAAAACAAGGAACACACCACGTTTTAAATCAATGCTGTACCAAGCATAGTAACATCACCTAGATCTCAGCCTCACTGCTGTCAGAGCTGCAGGGATGGCAGGGCTTAACATGGTTTTACTTACTTATATTTATGTCTGAGTTTGGGGCCAGGTGAAGATAAACTCACAGCACTAGTATGGAGAATGAGCTCCCTTATCCATGGTTTCTCATACCTTCCCCCCTAGACATGTGTAATTACCCAGGGGCCTGTGGTGTTTATTTGCAAGATTTGGATACAAATGGATAAAAAGATCTTTTCATCTCTTTTTATCAGTAGTGTCTCAAAGCCAAGGCAGGTGTCTGTGGGATTAAACATAATTACAAAGGGAGAGGGAGAGAGAAGACCGGAGCTAGATTCATAATTCCCAGCAGAGCTGGGATTTGAGAGTCTGAGCAGGTGCTGTAAGAGGCCCAGTGTAGCCAGCTAATTTGAGCCACGATAGTGTGCAAGGGCCCACATACTGAACCCTGTGATGGGGAGGGCACTGGCTGTCTGGGAGCAGACGGGATGCCAGGATGGGCCCTGTCAACTCCATGGCTACTGGGGTGAACAGACTCTGTTTCTCACTGCTGCTTTTGTGGGATGGCAGCGGGAGGAAACAAAGTGCTACTTCTTGCCATTGTGTGAGCACTTGCATAATCCCCTCCCTTTGGCTTATCATCATGAATTAGCAATTGCTCTATTATTAGATGGACGAGTGGCAGCAGGTGACAGGGTCCGGCAACTTCTAGTTTATAGTTCTGAACCCTTTCATTGGGTTTTCAGTTTTGGATGGCCCTCTTCAACTAGAGTATTCCCACTGTGAAGAGAATTCTATGATTCATTTGGGAAAGAAAAAATAAATGAACGTGGCTTTCTTTATAAAACTGGTTTTCTTTCTTCATTTGGACAATACAACCCATGGTTGACTAGAGATGTGTGTGTGTGTGTGTGTGTGTGTGTGTGTGTGTGTGTGTGTGTGTACTAAAAGAAATTGTGATAAAAAAAAAAGTCATTCTTTGGCTCAGAGAACACCTGGAATGCACCAAGTGCTGCAGGCCTTGGAGATCACACAACTCTGTGCTTCTGGACACCTCCCTCTGCAGATGGAGCCACCGGCCTGGGCTGCACCCGGCAGTGAAGACCCCTTGCTAAATGGAATTCAGAAGATAATGCTACTCTTTATCTGGTCCCAGTTATGGCTCTCCAGCCATGAGGGAATGACAGGGACCAGAGATGCCTTTGTTTGTCTGATGTCACTCTGCTTTCTAAACTCAATGAATGGGGAAGAACTTGAGTAGCAGATGAAGAAGTGCATTGAATCTTAAAAGAAGGAAATTGTGTTGTTATTTTTCAGAACCTAGCACAAAAGCTTTTACAACTGTGTTGGTTTTCCTTAACCCCAGAACTTGTAGGGAAATAAATGTTAGCATTCGATATTAATTTTTTTTTAAAAAAATGCAGAAAAAGTTACCCAATGTGTCAGGGGTATCATCTATGGCATACTTGTCCATCCCAATGTATACTGTTTCTATGACTAGGAGAAATGAAGTGACTGCCATTCTAGATGCACAAAATTATAAAGTGAGTCTATTGTGGAGTTACACATTTCATATAAGTATCTAGGAAAAACCTTCTCCTTGTGCATCATGACCTAGGTTGTAAAACACCTGGGAACAAACTGTTGCTACTCAAAGCACAGCAATGACTTCTCAGGACCTTAAGACATATATTGATAGCAAACATATTTAAAAAAACTCAAATGGAGCCTTAGAATGGACTCACAGGGGCTGTAGAGACAGCTCAGTGGGTAAGTGCCTGCTGAACAAGCATGAAAAACTGAGTTTGGACTCTGAGCATCCCTGTAAAAATCCAGGCATGGTAACATGGACCTGTGAACCCAGAATTGGAAACACAGATCCTGGAAATTCACTCACTCGCAATCCATCTACCTAAGCTGGAAAGTTGTACACTGCTACTCCCTGTCTCAAAATAAAAGGTCAAAAGGCAATTGAAGGAGACATCTGGATGTCTTCCTCTCACCTTTATGTAAGCCTACACAAGTGAGAGCAACTCCCCACCTCCTACCCCACGCGCGCACACACACACACACACACACACACACACACATACTGAGCTCATTGTTAATATTTGAGTATATTATGATAGGTCAGGGCATGCCAGAGAAAACATAAATAAAAGAATATCATCCATAAAGACAAGTTGGATACATGAGGACATGGCTGCAATAGTGTGTGTGTGTGTGTGTGTGTGTGTGTGTGTGTGTGTGTGTGTGTGTACTCCCTAAGGCAGAAAAAGCAGTTGCTGGGGAGAAGAGACTCTCCAGTGCAGGTGCCTGTACATGGGACAGAGAGCTCTAGGGAGGAAGATTTCATGAATCCTCATTACCCGTGCTGGAGTTGTCTTTTTGTGATGTAGCTGCCTTTGAGTCACCCACCCTCCCGTTAAGTCACCTCAATAAACTATTGGTTCACCAAACTAGACTTGGGTGGAATCAATGTGTAATCAATGACCTATCTGGGATGAGCACAAGTTTATTCATACCTCCACAAGGACCAACATGTAAACTTACCTTGTAAATTGCTACAAAGACTTTTTTGAGAGGGACAAGACATACGGTTCATATTTTCATATGGGGACAGCATCATAAACACAGGCAAATGGACACACCTGTAGTGACAATCAGTTGCAATCCACAAAGCTTGTTGGGTAGTATTTACCTAGTAAGAGTTGGAGCCAGGAAACAAGCTGTTCCATGCAGTCCATATATTTACCTTTTTTCATAGCATGGAATTGTCTGTAGATTGATTCTGAAGATAGCATGCTTCCTTTCTTTATTTTCCCCTATCATTTGCATTTGTATCTACCTTAATTTATTTTTAAATTTCTTTATTCCCTATTTTAAAATGTTAGGGATTTTTTATCTCCATATTTCCACAAATTCAATTTACTACTCCATCTCTCCAGGTATTCCTTCAAGATAGGACTGAGACCCTCAGGTCGAATATTTTATCATGTGATGCATAAATTTATGTTTTAAGGAACAGATATAAATTCAGAATCTTTCTTCCCAGGTATAAAATGAAGAGGAATATTAACAGCCCCCAACTGCCTGCTATCCTAAGGTCCGTATTTCTCACAGAAGAATACTTTTGGAACTATAAAGAACCTTTCAAATCATCTTTTGTTACACCAGTTTTCAAATTTTCATCCAATTTTTCAGTTATTATCAGTAAAAATTCATGCAAAAAGAAGCCATGATTTAAGACAGCAGCTTTTAACTGATGGTACAGAATACTTGGCAGCCTGCTTAGTTTTGCAACATGGATTGTTTTCTTGGGATTGTCCTGTGGTTTCTTTACATGAACTCATTCACTCAGATTAGAACTAAAGCACAGTGCCAGGTTGGTGATGTGTGGCAGCTTTGGCAGCATTCGGGGAGCTGGGGCAGGATGATTGTGAGTTCAAGGCAATCCTGAGCTACATAGTGAGACCTTGCCTCAACAGAAAACAATAAGCATGTTACACAATCAGATTTCTTAATCTTTAAAATACAAGCTAAGAGGGACATGAATGGTAGAGATGAACGGCAAAATACAGAAACATACCTATGCAAAGTGTCAGAAAGTATGTTACTCTATCTTCCTTACCATGGAAATTTTCTCTTAACAGAGTACTTTAGCAAGCCTGTAATATGTGGTCACAAATATGTTAAAGATGTCACCGCCCACGACTTCAGCATCTGTTGGTAAAGTTTCTCTTTAAAGAACATGGTAATGCATGCTTCAACCCCAAGTACCTTGGAAACTTTTTTTGTTCTTTTTAATGGATTGATTTTGTCTTTAATAGCTTGCAGAGTTTTTAATTTCCTTGCTTAATGGCTCTATTTACGGGAATATCTATCATCTTCTAACTAGCAATCATCTATCTACCATCTATCTATCTATCTATCTATCTATCTATCTATCTATCTATCTATCTATCTGTCTGTCTAGCTAAATAGCTAGCTATAGTTAGCTAGCTGCTGTCTATTTTCTATCTTATAACTACCTAACAGTTATCTATTGATCTATCATCTATTTGTCTATCATCATTTTTTCACATCTAAATCCAGCTTGTTATGTTAGAATTTGCCATTCTCACAAGAACTAAATGAAGTTTTTGTGAATTTCAGAACATTCAATTTGACTTTGATTCTCACAGAGATCAATGGATCTCTTTCCCTCAACTACAGATAGATCTCACTGAAAACTGATACAGTCTCATTAAAATGTCCCATTGTTTCATAATTAAAGGATTTAATGATGCAGCTCAGCTTTACTTGTGACATTGAGAAATGAACCTGAGATGTGTGTTTTCATAACATTTTGCTAATGGTACCTCCTTCAACAAAGCATAGCTTAATTGTTCACAGACACACATGTTCTTTCATGCATAAAAATATTCTCTAGAATCTTCAACTTGAAAAATTATCATGTATGTGATACCTGGCAGAAAGTTGGTGTGGTGTTTTGGGGTAAAGCTAAATATGGTTCTCCACCACTGTCTCCATGTTTGGGGATGTTTTTTTCATCACCACCAAAAGGCAAGCTCTTAATTTGAAAACAGTACTTTGAAATAAAATTATCATTTTAGAGTTAACAAAATGAATCCGTTTGTGTGTTTTAATCCTTTCACAGAAATCCTGCTTTCTAAGAATATTTCATTAGTAAAATTTCAAATATGTGCAAAAGCAGATAGCCTAAACAGTTATTTCACATAAATTATGCTCAATCTTTAAAATTGGCTCAGTCAGTAAAATGTCAGTCATGCAAGTATAAAGACATAAGTTTGGATCTCTAGCACCCAAGAAAAAGTCAGGTGTGTCAGCAAGCATCTGCAGTCCAGGCACTTGGAGAGGAGGAGACAGTTACCCCTTAGAGATGATTGGATTGCCAGCCTAGCCAAAGCCAAGAGCTCCAGGTTCAGTAACAGAATCTATCTCAGAAAACTAAGTAGAGAGTAGTTGAGGAAGAAAGCTAACACTGACCTCTGGCCTCTACATACACACCTCACCTGCACACACACACACACACACACACACACACACACACACACACACACACATGAACATGTGCACAAATTCACATAAGCAAAACAAGTACGTGTAAAACACACACACACACACACACACACACACACACACACACACACACACTTACATGCTTCTGCTATACCATTCCTATCCCAACCCTAGAAAGAACAGTCCTTTTTTTTCTAAGGGCCACTGGTTACTTCCGTTGTAGAATATCATTCATAAGCTACTGCACCATATTTATATACATTTCTATATTCCCTGTCTTGATTCAATGGTGTTTCTATTTCTGCACCAACACTAAATTATGATAATTGTAGATTTTATGGTGTAGTTTAATTTCTGATAGACTGAGATGCCCACCACCCATTACCAGTTTTAATTTTTAAAAAAATTATCTAAGTAGCCTTGCTTTAAAATTACATTTTCAATGTTTATCTGCATTAAAAAAATAACAATTGTATTTTACCAGGATTGCATTAAATTAATTTAGACAGACAGATGTCTCCATGAGTTTTTTCCTATTTCTAAGGGAAGTGTTCCTATTTCTATTCTTATATTACTATTCATAGAAAAGGTCATGAGATTCATAGTTCTGTTTTTAACCATAAACTGATACTTTTCAAAGTTAAATGATTATTTTTGTGTTACCAAATCTCAAGACACAATTCTTGCTGAACTTGACAAAATAATTTCATTCTATGCATCTTCATCTTTGTAAATCTATATTGTATTTTTCTCTTCTAGAAATGAAGCTAGTGTTTACAAAGTGTCTGTGAGACAGGGTCCTGATACTGTGTATGACTTACGTCTGTGTGACTCACAAGCACTATTTATTCCTTATGTTCCTGAAGCCCAGTCACCCATCTCACACAAACTGTGAAGCCCTTTTCTATTTCACAAGCAAAACCTATTTTTTGTAACAAAATGGCATATTTCATCAAGAAAATCAAAACTGAGAGAACTACTTTAACTATTATTATTGTTTATGAAAATCTAAGAGCGAAGGGACTTTCATTACCAGTTTCCCACACCATGGTCCCTGATGACCAAGATAATTTGGAACTGGCATCAATTATGTGCCTTTCCTAGTTGCTACTTACCATTTGCATCTAATTCTGCAGCTGTGGTTACTATTTGCCTCCTTCAACAAAAGTACCATGTCCTTGTTTATTCCAAAGTACTACACATAAGTTGGTGCCAAAAAAAATCCATATGATTGCTTCCTTTTTAATTGACTTATGCCTACCTGTATCCGTAAGTATGAAAAGTGGCTTAACACTAGCTTATCATCTATGAATTTGCCAATCTATGATCATGTGTATTTGCTGTTTGGTCATGTTTCATATTAAATGTAGAAATTCCATATTGTTTATGATAATATATACATTTAGAGAATTATGAAAAATAAATGAAATGAAATATGAAGTTATATGGAAAAGAAAAGAAATAACTCTTCTAGGATTCAGAGTTAGTTTTGAAAAACCACCGAATTGGGATTTAAACTTTGATGATGCTAAACAAATAGAATATAAGAGAGGAAATTATATACCGTTCCTCAAACTGAACTGTGTGTCCTCAGATATTCTGTATCACATAGATCAGCACAAAATGCACGTTCAGAGACAGTATCCACACTGTGTAACACTGTTGTGAATGAAGGAACAAAAAATAAATAAAAATAGCATTAAAGTTAGAAGTTAATCTAAATAATTTTAATTACTTGACCAGAAGTAAATTAATTAGATTCCTTTTAAAAAATGAGAGACTAAACCTATCTTGATAGAATTGTGATTTTATGAAAATCTGTCTATTTTTCTCAAATTTTACTACTGAAAAACATACTTTGTACTTACAGATACATGTTACTTTAAAATTATACTTTAATATTAATAAAATAAAGCAAAATATAAATTTCACCTACATCTAGGGTAATCTAGAATATGCAGTACCATCTAGAATATAAAGAATATTTTGCATCTATGAAAAAGAAACAAAATGCCAGTCTCATGTAGAAGACAGAAGCGAGGCCACCTTCCAAGGAGCTCAGAGGACACAGGCGGAAGCTCCAGCAACCCTGCAAGCACAGCCCACGCTGGTGTCGTCATTTCCATGTCAAGATGAAGATTCCAATGAGCGTATTCCATGCTTTTGGTGTCTTAAAAGATATTTCTGTGAAAGTAGGTTCCTAGCTTTCAATATTTCCATGATCTCACGGTGAATTTTGAAAGATGTATGATAACCATAGAGCATTCTGACCTGTTTCTTGATTAGACAAACTCAGATTTAATTTTTTTTTACCTTTTATCTTGTATGCTGTAACATGGACATATTGGCAAGAGGCTGAGGTTTCTGCCATAATAGAACTTTTGGCTGAATGAGATTTATTTTCCTGGGTTGACTTCTAAAGATAAGCCACACACTCCATTATTTAAAATTCATAAATAAGTTACCATGACCACTGTTTTGTTTTGTTTTGGGTTTTTTTTGCTTCTTCAGAGGTCATATACATAGTGGTGATTATTTTCTTTTTGTTTATCCATCTGTGAGGTAGGAAGGAAAGATCAGAGATGATTCTAGTTAAGGAATTAAAAGTGCCCACTACCTATGAAACCATCTTAATGGGAAAAAAAACTCTTCTGCCTAGGGAAGAAGCTAAGTGGAGAATCTTGGTCATTTTTCTGTTGCTGTGATAAAACAACATGAATAAAAGCAACTTAAGGAAGAAAGACTTTATTTTTGCTTATGGTTCTGAAGCGATAAGTATCATCATATCAGGAAAGCATAGCAACAAGCAATAGGCATGATTGCAGGAGATCAAATCTTCAAAAACAAAGAGGAAGCAGAGAGAAAAAAATGGAAGTGACATGAGGCTTTAATCTCTCAAGGCCCACCACCATTGCCACACTTCCTCCAGCAAGGCTGCACAACCCAAACTCCATGCCCACATAGTGCCACTAACTGGAATCAATTATTCAAATTCTGAGTTTAAGCGAGAAATTTCTTATTCAAACCACTACACAAGAGGACATCAGGATTCAGATTTCAACTTCAGTATTAGGCTGAAAATGTGCTTTTATCCCAGAGATAATATGGATTTGGGATTTTACAGGTGAGGTTTAAGTTTGCATAGGCTTAATTCCTCAATGCTAAAATCAGTTATTAGTGGTGTGCTGTGGGATGTTCTGTATGGCAAATGTGTTGCTAATTAGTCAGTAAATAAAACACTGATTGGCCATTGGCTAGGCAGGAAGTGTAGGCGGGACAAGGAGGAGAATAAAGCTGGGAAGTGGAAGGCTGAGTCAGAGAGACACTGCCAGCCACCACGATGAGAAACAGCATGTGAAGATACTGGTAAGCCACGAGCCACATGGCAAGGTATAGATCAATGGAAATGGATTAATTTAAGCTGTAAGAACAGTTAGCAAGAAGCCTGCCACGGCCATACAGTTTGTAACCAATATAAGTCTCTGTGTTTACTTGGTTGGGCTTGAGCGGCTGTGGAACTGGCAGGTGAGAGAGATTTGTCCTGACTGTGGGCCAGGCAGGAAAACTCTAGCTACAAATGGCGTCCAACGTGGTGGCAAGAGTTTCCACCTAAAAACTGAGGAAAAAAAAATTCTAAAACGGAGCTAAAAACAGCTTCCTAATTGTCTCTCTCAAATGAGCGGCATCTGTCGGTTTGAGCTACTGGAGGGTTCCTAGCGTGCGTGCTGGACCTGCAGTATGGCGGGAATGAGGCCTCTGCAAGTGGCACATTAAGCTGCATGGTGGATTTAGAGTTTTCTAGTACAAAACAAAAAAAAGAGGTTTCTGGACTACACGCTGCTTGGATAAAAGCATAGACCCACTGGTGGTAAAGTATCACCACCATGTTGGGAAGCTGAGGTGGGCAGAGCCAGCAGCCACAGCTGCTGCAGTTTAAAGCAACAGATTCACAATAAGACAGATTCAGATGTAATAGTTTACAATGTGTGTAAAATATATGTAGGCTTGAAAGAGACAAAAAAGGTGATATATACAGTTATATAAACAAATACATAGTTTTAAAAAATAAAGTCTTTAAAGAGACAGTAAAATTAATATAAAAAATAAGCCACGTAAAGATGAATATTACACAGAGAATCTGGATTGTGTTGTCTTTGGAATTTTTAACTGCAGAAAAACATTTGGTTGTAAAAGCTGTTGAG